>NC_091359.1:7445231-7789533 GCF_038502225.1 Cherax quadricarinatus | reverse complement strand
CACCACACATTGCCCTCAGACATGCCATCTCCACTGCCTCCAGCCTTCTCCTCGCTGCAACATTCATCACCCATGCTTCACACCCATATAAGAGCATTGGTAAAACTATACTCTCATACATTCCCCTCTTTGCCTGCAAGGACAAAGTTCTTTGTCTCCACAGACTCCTAAGTGCACCACTCACCCTTTGCCCCTCATCAATTCTATGATTCACCTCATCTTTCATAGACCCATCCGCTGACACGTCCACTCCCAAATATCTGAATACATTCACCTCCTCCATACTCTCTCCCTCCAATCTGATATCCAGTCTTTCATCACCTAATCTTTTTGTTATCCTCATAACCTTACTCTTTCCTGTATTCACTTTTAATTTTCTTCTTTTGCACACCCTACCAAATTCATCCACCAATCTCTGCAACTTCTCTTCAGAATCTCCCAAGAGCACAGTGTCATCAGCAAAGAGCAACTGTGACAACTCCCACTTTATGTGTGATTCTTTATCTTTTAACTCCACGCCTTTTGCCAAGACCCTCGCATTTACTTCTCTTACAACTCCATCTATAAATATATTAAACAACCATGGTGACATCACACATCCTTGTCTAAGGCCTACTTTTACTGGGAAATAATTTCACTCTTTCCTACATACTCTAACTTGAGCCTCACTATCCTCATAAAAACTCTTCACTGCTTTCAGTAACCTACCTTCTACACAATACACCTGCAACATCTGCCACATTGCCCCCCTATCCACCCTGTCATACGCCTTTTCCAAATCCATAAATGCCACAAAGACCTCTTTAGCCTTATATAAATACTGTTCACTTATATGTTTCACTGTAAACACCTGGTCCACACACCCCCTACCTTTCCTAAAGCCTCCTTGTTCATCTGCTATCCTATTCTCCGTCTTACTCTTAATCTTTCAATAATAACTCTACCATACACTTTACCAGGTATACTCAACAGACTTATCCCCCTATAATTTTTGCACTCTCTTTTGTCCCCTTTGCCTTTATACAAAGGAACTATGCATGCTCTCTGCCAATCCCTAGGTACATTACCCTCTTCCATACATTTATTAAATATTTGCACCAACTACTCCAAAACTATATCCACACCTGCTTTTAACATTTCTATCTTTATCCCATCAATCCCGGCTGCCTTACCCCCTTTCATTTTACCTACTGCCTCACGAACTTCCCCCACACTCACAACTGGCTCTTCCTCACTCCTACAAGATGTTATTCCTCCTTGCCCTATACACGAAATCACAGCTTCCCTATCTTCATCAACATTTAACAATTCCTCAAAATATTCCCTCCATCTTCCCAATACATAACTGTAACTCTCCATTTATTAACTCTCCTCTTCTATTTTTAGCTGACAAATCCATTTGTTCTCTAGGCTTCCTTAACTTGTTAATCTCACTCCAAAACTTTATCTTATTTTCAGCAAAATTTGTTGATAACATCTCACCCACTCTCTCATTTGCTCTCTTTTTACATTGCTTCACCACTCTCTTAACCTCTCTCTTTTTCTCCATATACTCTTCCCTCCTTGCATCACTTCCACTTTGTAAAAACTTCTCATATGCTAACTTTTTCTCCCTTACTGCTCTCTTTACATCATCATTCCACCAATCGCTCTTCCCTCCCGCACCCACTTTCCTGTAACCACAAACTTCTGCTAAACACTCTAACACTACATTTTTAAACCTACCCCATACCTCTTCGACCCTATTGCCTATGCTCCCATTAGCCCATCTATCCTCCAATAGCTGTTTATATCTTTCCCTAACTGCCTCCTCTTTTAGTTTATAAACCTCCACCTCTCTCTTCCCTGATGCTTCTATTCTCCTTGTATCCCATCTACCTTTTACTCTCAGTGTAGCTACAACTAGAAAGTGATCTGATATATCTGTGGCCCCTCTATAAACATGTACATCCTGAAGTCTACTCAACAGTCTTTTATCTTCCAATACATAATCCAACAAACTACTGTCATTTCGCCCTGCATCATATCTTGTATACTTATTTATCCTCTTTTTCTTAAAATATGTATTACCTGTAACTAAACCCCTTTCTATACAAAGTTCAATCAAAGGGCTCCCATTATCATTTACACCTGGCACCCCAAACTTACCTACCACACCCTCTCTAAAAGTTTCTCCTACTTTATCATTCAGGTCCCCTACCACAATTACTCTCTCACTTGGTTCAAAGGCTCCTATACATTCACTTAACATCTCCCAAAATCTCTCTCTCTCCTCTGCATTCCTCTCTTCTCCAGGTGCATACACGCTTATTATGACCCACTTCTCGCATCCAACCTTTACTTTAATCCACATAATTCTTGAATTTACACATTCATATTCTCTTTTCTCCTTCCGTAACTGATTCTTCAACATTACTGCTACCCCTTCCTTTGCTCTAACTCTACCCCTTCCTTGTGCAGTTGCTGTATGATTGTATGGTATGTTTTTTCTGTATTATTGGTTAATCTTACAGGTGTAATGCCATTTGTATAACAGTAGGTGTGTAGACGTTCATTGTGTAACAGTAGGTACGGTGACGTTCACAATATAACAGCAAGTACGGTGACGTTCACAATATAACAGCAAGTACGGTGACGTTCACAATATAACAGCAAGTACGGTGACGTTCACAATATAACAGCAAGTACGGTGACGTTCACAGTATAACAGCAAGTACGGTGACGTTCACAATATAACAGCAAGTACGGTGACGTTCACAGTATAACAGCAAGTACGGTGACGTTCACACTATAACAGCAAGTACGGTGACTTTCACAATATAACAGCAAGTACGGTGACGTTCACAATATAACAGCAAGTACGGTGACGTTCACACTATAACAGCAAGTACGGTGACGTTCACAATATAACAGCAAGTACGGTGAGGGGTCAACAACTGCTCAAGAAAGCTCTCACTTAGCTGTTAGCCATGATGTATCACAAGTTAAACAGTGATGGATCTAAGCAGGAGTCTACTAGCAGGGCTGCACCTGCTCTTGTTGTCACCTCCCTAGTTAAGAACTCTAGCAGCTATGTTGAGTTAGACACAAGAATTAACAACTGGGAGTCTACACTGCAAGATGAATTGTTTGCCATCCTGATGGCGCTAAAATAAACCTATGAAACAGAGCTTGACTCCTTGATTATTACTGATTTTCATGTCATCACTGAAGGCTCTTGACTCACGTAATAACTCTTAACAACACATTCATTAGAGAAGCCAGATGTAGATATTAAAAAAAATCCTGGAATATGAATTAATGTGCAGTTGCTTTGGATAAAATTGATACGTCAGCCAAGAAAATTACCCTGAAGGGAAATGTAGAAAGTAACTTTGGTGTATCTGTGTCTAGCATTAATAACAATAGGAGAGAAGTAAATCGTGAAACAATGTTATAGGAATACAGTTGGAAGTCTGAGTAGATCTATAACCCATTGTGATAACATGAACGTAGATAAGTACGTTAATGAAACAGTTTATGATGCCAAGAGCACATCGTTTTGAATCCCAAACCTAGAGTATGACAGCAGGTACAGCAGGTGTAGTGATGTTCCTTTTATGACAGCAGGTACAGCAGGTGTAGTGACGTTCCTTGTATGACAGCAGGTACAGCAGGTGTAGTGATGTTCCTTGTATGACAGCAGGTACAGCAGGTGTAGTGACGTTCCTTGTATGACAGCAGGTACAGCAGGTGTAGTGACGTTCCTTGTATGACAGCAGGTACAGCAGGTGTAGTGACGTTCCCAGTATGACAGGTGTAGTGACGTTCCTGTATGACAACATATACAGCAGATGTGACGTCCCTGTATGACAGCAAATGTAATGACGTTCCCAGTATGACAGGTACAGCAGGTGTAGTGACGTTCCCAGTATGACACCAGGTACAGCAGGTGTAGTGACGTTCCTTGTATGACAGCAGGTACAGCAGGTGTAGTGACGTTCCCAGTATGACAGGTGTAGTGACGTTCCTGTATGACAACATATACAGCAGATGTGACGTCCCTGTATGACAGCAAATGTAATGACGTTCCCAGTATGACAGGTACAGCAGGTGTAGTGACGTTCCCAGTATGACACCAGGTACAGCAGGTGTAGTGACGTTCCTTGTATGACAGCAGGTACAGCAGATGTAGTGACGTTCCTTGTATGACAGCAGGTACAGCAGATGTAGTGACGTTCCCAATAAGACAGCAGATACAGCAAGTGCAGTGACGTTCCCAGTATGACAGGTACAGCAAGTGTAGTGACATTCCCAGTGTGACAGCAGGTACAGCAGGTGTACTGACGTTCCCAGTATGATAGGTACAGCAGGTGTGGTGACGTTCCCAGTATGACAGCAGGTACAGCAGGTGTAGTGACGTTCCTAGTATGGCAGCAGGTGTAGAGATGTTCCCAGTATGACAGCAGGTACAGCAGGTGTAGTGACGTTCCCAGTATGACAGCAGGTGTAGTGACGTTTCTGTATGACAGCAGGTGTGGTGACGCTCCTAGTATGACAGCAGGTGTAGTGACGTTCCTGTATGACAGCAGGTACAGTAGGTGTCGTGACGTTCCCAGTATGACAGCAGGTGTAGTGACGTTCCCAGTATGACAGCAGGTATAGCAGGTGTAGTGGCGTTCCCTGTATGACAGATACAGCAGGTGTAGTGACGTTCCAAGTATGACAGCAGGTGTAGTGACGTTCATGTATAACAGGAGGTACAGCAGGTGTGGTGACGTTTCCAGTATGACAGCAGGTGTAGAGACGTTCCTGTATGACAGCAGGTGTAGTGACGTTCCTGTATGACAGCAGGTACAGCAGATGTGGTGACGTTCCTGTATGACAGCAGGTACAGCGGGTATTTACCTGGAGAGAGTTTCGGGGGTCAACGCCCCCGCGGCCCGGTCTGTGACCAGGCCTCCTTATAGTGACGTTCCCAGTATGACAACAGGTACAGCGGGTGTAGTGACGTTCCCAGTATGACAGCAGGTACAGCAGGTGTAGTGACGTTCCCATTATGACAGCAGGTACAGCAGGTGTAGTGACGTTCCCAGTATGACAGCAGGTACAGCATGTGAGACGTTCCAAGTATGACAGCAGGTGTGACGTTCCCAGTATGACAGCAGGTACAGCAGGTGTGACGTTCCCAGTATGACAGCAGGTACAGGTGTGACGTTCCCAGTATGACAGCATGTACAGCAGGTGTGACGTTCCCAGTATGACAGCAGGTACAGCAGGTGTGACGTTCCCAGTATGACAGCAGGTACAGTAGGTGCGACGTTCCCAGTATGACAGCAGGTACAGCAGGTGTGACGTTCCCAGTATGACAGCAGGTGTGACGTTCCCAGTATGACAGCAGGTACAGCAGGTGTGACGTTCCCAGTATGACAGCAGGTACAGCAGGTGTGACGTTCCCAGTATGACAGCAGGTACAGCAGGTGTGACGTTCCCAGTATGACAGCAGGTACAGTAGGTGCGACGTTCCCAGTATGCCAGCAGGTACAGCAGGTGTGACGTTCCCAGTATGACAGCAGGTACAGCAGGTGTGACGTTCCCAGTATGACAGCAGGTACAGCAGGTGTGATGTTCCCAGTATGACAGCAGGTACAGCAGGTGTGACGTTCCCAGTATGACAGCAGGTACAGGTGTGACGTTCCCAGTATGACAGCAGGTACAGTAGGTGTGACGTTCCCAGTATGACAGCAGGTACAGCAGGTGTGACGTTCCCAGTATGACAGCAGGTACAGTAGGTGCGACGTTCCCAGTATGACAGCAGGTACAGTAGGTGCGACGTTCCCAGTATGACAGCAGGTGTGACGTTCCCAGTATGACAGCAGGTACAGCAGGTGTGACGTTCCCAGTATGACAGCAGGTGTGACGTTCCCAGTATGACAGCAGGTACAGCAGGTGTGACGTTCCCAGTATGACAGCAGGTACAGCAGGTGTGACGTTCCCAGTATGACAGCAGGTACAGCAGGTGTGACGTTCCCAGTATGACAGCAGGTACAGCAGGTGTGACGTTCCCAGTATGACAGCAGGTACAGCAGGTGTGACGTTCTAAGTATGACAGCAGGTGTGACGTTCCCAGTATGACAGCAGGTACAGTAGGTGCGACGTTCCCAGTATGACAGCAGGTACAGTAGGTGCGACGTTCCCAGTATGACAGCAGGTACAGTAGGTGCGACGTTCCCAGTATGACAGCAGGTACAGCAGGTGTGACGTTCCCAGTATGACAGCAGGTACAGCAGGTGTGACGTTCCCAGTATGACAGCAGGTGTGACGTTCCCAGTATGACAGCAGGTACAGCAGGTGTGACGTTCCCAGTATGACAGCAGGTACAGCAGGTGTGACGTTCCCAGTATGACAGCAGCTACAGTAGGTGCGACGTTCCCAGTATGCCAGCAGGTACAGCAGGTGTGACGTTCCCAGTATGACAGCAGGTACAGCAGGTGTGACGTTCCCAGTATGACAGCAGGTACAGCAGGTGTGACGTTCCCAGTATGACAGCAGGTACAGTAGGTGCGACGTTCCCAGTATGCCAGCAGGTACAGCAGGTGTGACGTTCCCAGTATGACAGCAGGTACAGCAGGTGTGACGTTCCCAGTATGACAGCAGGTACAGCAGGTGTGACGTTCCCAGTATGACAGCAGGTACAGTAGGTGCGACGTTCCCAGTATGCCAGCAGGTACAGCAGGTGTGACGTTCCCAGTATGACAGCAGGTACAGCAGGTGTGACGTTCCCAGTATGACAGCAGGTACAGTAGGTGCGACGTTCCCAGTATACCAGCAGGTACAGCAGGTGTGACGTTCCCAGTATGACAGCAGGTACAGCAGGTGTGACGTTCCCAGTATGACAGCAGGTACAGCAGGTGTGACGTTCCCAGTATGACAGCAGGTACAGTAGGTGCGACGTTCCCAGTATGCCAGCAGGTACAGCAGGTGTGACGTTCCCAGTATGACAGCAGGTACAGCAGGTGTGACGTTCCCAGTATGACAGCAGGTACAGCAGGTGTGACGTTCCCAGTATGCCAGCAGGTACAGCAGGTGTGACGTTCCCAGTATGACAGCAGGTACAGCAGGTGTGACGTTCCCAGTATGACAGCAGGTACAGCAGGTGTGACGTTCCCAGTATGACAGCAGGTACAGTAGGTGCGACGTTCCCAGTATGCCAGCAGGTACAGCAGGTGTGACGTTCCCAGTATGCCAGCAGGTACAGCAGGTGTGACGTTCCCAGTATGACAGCAGGTACAGCAGGTGTGACGTTCCCAGTATGACAGCAGGTACAGCAGGTGTGACGTTCCCAGTATGACAGCAGGTGTGACGTTCCCAGTATGACAGCAGGTACAGCAGGTGTGACGTTCCCAGTATGACAGCAGGTACAGCAGGTGTGACGTTCCCAGTATGACAGCAGGTACAGTAGGTGCGACGTTCCCAGTATGCCAGCAGGTACAGCAGGTGTGACGTTCCCAGTATGACAGCAGGTACAGCAGGTGTGACGTTCCCAGTATGACAGCAGGTACAGCAGGTGTGACGTTCCCAGTATGACAGCAGGTACAGCAGGTGTGACGTTCCCAGTATGACAGCAGGTACAGCAGGTGTGACGTTCCCAGTATGACAGCAGGTACAGCAGGTGTGACGTTCCCAGTATGACAGCAGGTGTGACGTTCCCAGTATGACAGCAGGTACAGCAGGTGTGACGTTCCCAGTATGACAGCAGGTACAGCAGGTGTGACGTTCCCAGTATGACAGCAGGTACAGCAGGTGTGACGTTCCCAGTATGACAGCAGGTACAGCAGCTGTAGTGACGTTCACTTCTGCAGACCTAAAAGAACAAATAACATAACAAAAAAAACGAAAGATTAAAAAAAAGAACGTAAAAAGCGTACGAACTAAAACAAACGTTCATTTCACCGTCTCTGTATTTAAATACTTCCCCTCATTTTTTTTTTTAAATTTGATTGCCGCGTAATTAAAATTTTTACTAAAAGCCTGAGCGAGTGTCAGCTGAAAGCTTAAATGCCTGGGGACGAGAGTAATTTTTTTTCACCCCTCTTGTTAAGTGTACATTACGTGATTTATTCATGTTGCTCTCCCGCCGGCTGTCACGTGTCAATACTTAGATATTTTTTTCTTTGGTTTGGATGTGGTTGAGGCCTATACAGGATGTATTCGTGTGTTGAATGTTGTATTGTGTGTGTGTGTGTGTGTGTACTCACCTATTTTTGGTTGCAGGGGTCGATTCATAGCTCCTGGCCCCGCCTCTTCACTGAGGCGGGGCGGGGTGTGTGTGTTTGTGTAGAGGACCTGTGAATTGATTGTTAAATTGTGAATACACAATGATTTAGATAAAGAAAAATTGGATACCACATTGGAGAGAAGGTGTATAGAAGTGAATGTTTTCAGATATTTGGGAGTTGACGTGTCGGCGGATGAATTTATGAAGGATGAGGTTAACCATAGAATTGATGAGGGAAAAGAGGCGAGTGGTGCGTTAAGATATATGTGGAGACAAAGAACGTTATCTGTGGAGGCAAAGAAGGGAATGTATGAAAGTATAGTAGTATCAACACTCTTATATGGATGTGAAGCTTGGGTGGTAAATGCAGCAGCGAGGAGACGGTTGGAGGCAGTGGAGATGTCCTGTCTAAGGGCAATGTGTGGTCTAAATATTATGCAGAAAATTCGGATTGTGGAAATTAGGAGGTGTGGAGTTAAAAGTATTAGACAGGGGGCTGAAAAGGGTTTGTTGAGGTGGTTTGGTCATTTAGAGAGAATGGATCAAAGTAGATTGACTTGGAGAGCGTATAAATTTGTAGGGGAAGGAAGGCGGGGTAGGGGTCGTCCTCGAAAAGTTTGGAGGAAGAGGGTAAAGAAGGCTTTGTGGGCGATGAGCTTAAACTTCCAGCAAGCGTGCGTGAGCGTGAATGGAGACGAATGGTTTTTGGGACCTGACGATCTGTTGGAGTGTGAGCAGGGTAATATTTAGCGAAGGGAGGTCAGGAAAACCGGTTATTTTTATATAGCCGGACTTGAGTCCTGGAAATGGGAAGTACAATGCCTGCACTTTAAAGGAGGAATTCGGGATATTGGCAGTTTGGAGGGATATGTTGTGTATCTTTATACGTACATGCTTCTAAACTGTTGTGTTCTGAGCACCTCTACAAAAACAGTGATTATGTGAGAGTGAGGTGAAAGTGTTGAATGATGAAAGTATTTTCTTTTTGGGGATTTTCTTTCTTTTTGGGTCACCCTGCCTCGGTGGGAGACGGCCGACTTGTTGAATAATATATATATATATATATATATATATATATATATATATATATATATATATATATATATATATAATGTAAAGAGTTAGTGTAAGAATGTAGGGTTGTATAGCAGCAAGGTTTTACTTGGGGTTGAGGATGTGTAAACAAAATGTGTCTACAATGAAGCATACGAGTAATAGTTCGATATGGTTAAATTACTCTTTGTTTACTTTGTATATATTTAGAAAAGGTATATGACAGGGTATATAGGGAAGTATTGTGGCAGACATTGCAAATGTTTGGAATATGTGATAAGTTACTAAAAGTACATTTTATGTGGAGAGTAAAAAGTCAGGTTACGTTATGTAGGGGAGAGAGAGAGAGAGAGAGAGAGAGAGAGAGAGAGAGAGAGAGAGAGAGAGAGAGGTCATTTCTCTATTAACATTGGGCTACTTAGAGAGGTATGTGTGAGGCCACTATGGTTGTCTAACATTTATGGATGGGGTTTAAAAAACCACGGTACGGATGTGGGATCGAACTCATGGCAAGTGAGCCGCCATTAGGATGTACAGAGTGAAGGCTCGGGGGTTGCTGGAGACGTGTGGGATTAATTGATAATCCATCTGATACAAAATGGAAGTTGTCACAGTAGCTTTTTTTTTTTTTTTGGCCGATGGGAGTCAACTGGCAGGGTTTCACCTGCCCTTCTTGCCCCCTCCCTAATTAAAACTCTAGCAGCAATATTGAGTTAGACAAGATTTAACACCTGGTCGTCTATACTGCAAAATGAATTCTTTGTCATCCCGATGGCGCTAAAATAAACTTACGACACAGTGCTTGACTCTAATATTACTGATTTTATGTCATCACGGAAGCCTCTTGACTCGCATAATTACTCTTTACATATTCATTAGAGAAGCCTAATGGAGATATTAAAAGTCCGGGAAAATTGTTATGGATTCCGTTATACATTAGTTTCTTTTCTTCATAAAATATATGGTAGCCAAAAATTACCCTAAAGGAAAATGTACAATATAACATCGGTGGATACATCTAGCATTAATAATGTTAAGAGAAGTAAATAAAACAATGTTATAGAAATGTAGTTAGAAGCTTGAGTAAAGGTATAACCTACAATGATAACATGGACGTAGGTAAGTTTGTGGAGCAACATCTGGCAGACAGTTTGCTAGCCGAGTCCTTACGAAGGCTGAACGTAATTATACAGTAACTGAGCAAGAAGCTTTAGCAATAGTATGGTCTTTAAAGCACTTCCGAGACATTATTTATCAGTACTCTGTTCATGTCTTGACAGACCACGCTCCACTGATACCTTTATTCCAGAACAAACAACCTACTGGAAGGTTAGCCAGATGGACCTTGACTATCCAAGAGTTCAATCCGACCTTTGAACACTTACCTGGCAAGTCAAATGTAGTCGCAGATGCCTTATCGCGACATGTTAGTATAGTAACTGCAGACCCTCCATTTAGTGCTGAAGATGTAAAGAATGCTCAACGAACAGATCCCATGTGGTCTGGTGTGATTCGATTCCTGCTCCAGGAAGATCTTATTCTGACTGTGAAGCCACCAGCACCCATCAGTGACTTTGTCATGAACCAAGAATTACTGTATCGAACAGCCGAGTTGGGTACTCCTAGCAGAAGAGTATACCAGTTAGTAATTCCACAGTCACTAGTGAATGTAGCCTTACAGCTAGTTCACGATGTACCAGGTGTTGCGCACCCTGGTATGGATCATTCAGTAAAACAAGCCAGATTGAAATACTTTTGGCCTCGTATGGCAACTGATATTTTTGAGTATGTTAAGAAATGTAGTGTCTGCATGCAACATAAAGGTAATGCTAATGGTCCTAATCCAATCCAAGTATATCCAACGACTAGCAAACCGTGGGAAAGAGTTGCGCTAAATTTGTTAACTAATTTCCAATGTTCCCTCCAGGGCAACAAACATCTGTGTGTTATGGTAGATCATTTCACCAGATATTGTGAGTTAGTTCCTATTGCAGATAAGACTGCCGAGACAGTAGCTAAAGCGTTTAAAGAACGCATTATCTGCAGGCATACCACCCCTAAGTCCCTAGTAACAGATAATGGAGGTGAATTCTGTAATGAGATTCTTGAAAATTTGTGTACCTTGTACAAGATCTCTAAATCCACCATTGTTCCTCATCATCCTGCCAGCAATGGGTTAGCGGAACGTACCAATAAGAAAGTACTTGATGTCTTGAGAGCCACTATCAATCCCAACAGTGAAACTTGGGATGAAGTTATACCTGATGTGCAGTGTGCTATAAATTCTGCTTACAATATTTCTATAGGTGACACTCCACATGATCACACCAGATGCAGAATATGACCAGCCCTGTGGTCACTTTCTTGAGCTGTGCCTTATTGTCCATTCATTAAGGAATATAGAGATATGTCAAGATATTTTTATGAAAATAAGATAGACATTAAGCAAATTTTCTAAATTTGCTTATAGCAGATGAGTGAACTGTAGATAGAAATCCAGATGTACTCTTGGGGCCTAGTTACTAGGCCTTTTGTATCTATTTGCTCTTGTGCTGCAAGGTACATAGTAGCCACTTCGGCGTCACAATCTAATCTTACGGGAGATTCAAAAGAGAAATGGTTAATGAAGGAATTTGGTAATGCGTTTTAAAGAAGGAAATTAGAAGGGAACAGAAAAGAGCAAGATGTAAGAGACAGTAATGGAAATGAAAGACTGGAGATAAAAATGGAGGGAGGGAGCACAGAGGCAGTGAATATATTCTGATATTTGGTTGTGGACATGTTGGGCAGGTGAATTTGTAAAAGCATTTTTGCTTATGTTGCAATGATGATTAAAATTTGTGTAACAGATTGTTGAAATACAGATTCAGTCCCTCAGCTAGGCTGAGGGACTGACCACCTCGTATACATTTCCCTCCAAGGTTGATGGACTGATTACATCTTAGTGTTAACTGCTCCCTGTGAAGGTTTAAAAGGTCCTTTCAGACTCTTGAAGAGCATTTGAAGGAACGCCAATCATGAGAAAAACAAGAATAAATGCAATCAGAATTTTTTTATTAAATAGCAAATCTCTAAGATTTAAAAAAAATATGAACTCGTCCTAACTGAAGCAAATGATTCGGTGGTCACAGGTGGTCCTGACTTGTGAAGTCCAGCTCCAGAAGGTAACAACGCCAGTGAAGATACATAGCTAGCAGTGTAATTAATGGAGTAAGTAGTAGCTTAGTCCTGGTAGTATGAGAAAAGCAAAATTCTAGCAATGAGGACTTTAGATGGTTGACTTGCAAATCAGTAGTAAATAGATTTTTATGAATGATGACCTAAACGTGTAGACCTAAACCAAAGGTGGGGGAACAACGGGGTTCCTACCTGGAGATACCTGGAGAGAGTTTCGGGGGTCAACGTCCCCGCGGCCCGGTCTGTGACCATGCCTAGGATGAAGAATTATCATGTTTCCAATTCTAGATCATGCAGCTCGTGTCGGGTGACTGCAACCATACAGCAAGGCTGAGAAGAAAGAAATTACAAACCGGATAAGAAGTCATCCACATGATAGGCTAAAGGCGATAAAAAAATGCTGATAATCAGAAATATTACGTTAGTATAATCAAGTCCGGGTAAAGAAATTAAAATTCCAACAAGAGTAGAACTCTTGTCTGCAAAAATCCTGATACGAGATAATTAACCAAGAGTCGAACTCCATACTTAGACTTTATGAGAGCAGGAAGCCAAGTGACTTTCCTCCGTCAACAAGGGACCCTTGTTAACTCCCACCGGGTGGAGAAAGGGAAGGGGGGTGAAGGTAACGGCTCACATACCCTTTTCAGATTATTATTATAATCAAGGGGGAAGCGCTAAGACCGTAGGATTATACAGCGCCTGTGTTGGGGGGGGGGGAGATGTGGAAGGTATTCAGGCTTAATTCGGGGAACTGGAGCACAGAACCAGTTCCTTAGATCAAGAGCCCCTCACCAGCGTCAAGGAACTTTCCTTGACGGAACCCCTTTCAGAACAGTCAGACTACCATCCATACTGCCACCACCACTCATTCAGTCTTTCACTCTTATTTAATGAACTTTTCCCCTCTGTATTTGACTGAAGAAACCTACTGTGTAGGCGAAAAGTTTTTACACTAAAGATATCTAACTGTTGCCTATGTGTCTTAATCATCAACTTGCTGTATTTTTAAATCACTGTATTACTGAAGTTTTTTCTGAGGAGATATTAGTAGCTAAGTAGGAGTGGGTAAGATAATTGTTGGTCAAAAGGTCAGTGGTACAATACTTGTGTAGTATATAAGGTATTGCCTATTTATATCTATTGGACAAGACAACCCCAGTCAGGATAACCCCATCCATGATGTAGTGATCCAACAGATGTTAACTACAGATCAGTTTCTGAGTTGCCAGTACCATAAAAAATCTACGAGAAAGTAACGCACAAGCATCAGCTGTGTACACTTAACCAAACACGGTATGTTTACTCAGTGTCAATTTGGACACTGACAAAACACGCACAGTGATGCATTAATAAAAATGCTTGACTTTGGTTTATTCAACACTTGAAAGACATGTATCCTATTGGACTTTTTATTGTTTTGAGAAAGGCTTTTGATACTGTGGAGTACAGTAGTCTCGTACTCAGACTTAATCACGGTGTAATAATCTTGGTAGAATTACCGACAATATATTAGGTAAAACGACACGAGTGCAGCTGATCTGACATTGTATTGTGGCAACGTTTCGCTCTCCAGGAGCTTCGTAGAGCCGTTACAGATAATACATGGACACAGAGTATATATAGGTATTAGTGTGGTGCAGGGTATAATCGTTGCAGGTAGTAGCAACAGTAGTAGTAGTAGTAGTAGCAGCAGTGGACTCAGAGATCATACGCATGTCACACCACGGTAACAGACTAACATGTAACCATAGATGACAATTGTAGTGTCCTGCCAGTGAATTTAGAGGCCCTCCTGTGATAGCATTCTGGGTACTCGTTTTTTTTACCTCTTCATTTCTATCAGTGACCTGGTTAACATTGCACATCTGGAAACCGCCACTCTCTGTCATTGTTAAGGGTGAGTTTACTGGTAATCGTTCAGATGGATCATTCCAACTTCATGGTTAACTATGATCCATCTGGACGATTACCAATCCCCCCCTCCTTAATATTGACAAAAAAATAATCTTTGGGTGAAAAAAAATATTGCCAATAATTGGGAATTAGGATCAATGAATCTGAAAGGATATAAAAAAGGGGGGGGGGGAATTCCTGTTATTATAATAAATTTAAATTTAACGTGGCTGTCTGAGCACGTTAGAAGAAATATACAAGACTGACGAGACTAAAAACTTCACTCTTACGTTCCATCAATCTATAAATTATTTTTCTCTCATATAACCCATACCTCACATGTGGGATTTATGCCTGGCATCAGCGTTGACGACAAAAGTAGACGGCACTTAGAAACAACCAACAGACAGGACTCAGAAACATCAACCAGACATCAGCCAACAGTAGACGGAACTCAGAAACATCAGCCAACAGTAGACAGGACTCAGAAACATCAGCCAACAGTAGACAGGACTCAGAAACATCAGCCAACAGTAGACAGGACTCAGAAACATCAGCCAACAGTAGACAGGACTCAGAAACATCAGCCAACAGTAGACAGGACTCAGAAACATCAGCCAACAGTAGACAGGACTCAGAAACATCAACCAGTAGTAGACAGCACTTATTAGTATTTAGAAGACTGCTCTGTAATGCTCATTGAAACCCAAACACACTTCCTGGAATATTGTAACAGATCACACTGGCAACACTGAAACAAATACCCCTTGTGTTCCATTGAACATCTGTGGAATTTCTTTGCAAATTCTAGGGTGTGCAACATGTGTCAGGTGAACAGAGTTTTCCTACCCCCTGAGTCAGATTTTCCTACCCCCTGGGTCAGGTTTTCTTACCCCCAGGGTCAGGTTTTCCTACCCCCTGGGTCAGGTTTTCCTACCCCCTGGACCAGGTTTTCCTACCCCCTGGGTCAGGTTTTCCTACCCCCTGGGCCAGGTTTTCCTACCCCCTGGGTCAGGTTTTCCTACCCCCTGGGTCAGGTTTTCCTACCCCCTGGGTCAGGTTTTCTTACCCCCAGGGTCAGGTTTTCATACCCCCTGGGTCAGGTTTTCTTATCCCCTGGTTTTCTTACCCCCAGGGTCAGGTTTTCCTATCCCCTGGGTCAGGTTTTCCTATCCCCTGGGTCAGGTTTTCCTATCCCCTGGGTCAGGTTTTCTTACCCCCAGGGTCAGGTTTTCATACCCCCTGGGTCAGGTTTTCTTACCCCCAGGGTCAGGTTTTCCTATCCCCTGGGTCAGGTTTTCCTATCCCCTGGGTCAGGTTTTCCTACCCCCTGGGTCAGGTTTTCCTACCCCCTGGGTCAGGTTTTCCTACCCCCTGGGCCAGGTTTTCCTACCCCTGGGCCAGGTTTTCCTACCCCCTGGGCCAGGTTTTCCTACCCCCTGGGTCAGGTTTTCCTACCCCCTGGGCCAGGTTTTCCTACCCCTGGGCCAGGTTTTCCTACCCCCTGGGCCAGGTTTTCCTACCCCCTGGGTCAGGTTTTCCTACCCCCTGGGTCAGGTTTTCCTACCCCCGGGTCAGGTTTTCCTACCCCCCTGGGCTAGGTTTTCCTACCCCCTGGGCCAGGTGAGGAAAGAGAATTAGGGGGTCCATCAGGTGAGGGGAGGGAGAGTTAGGGGTCCAGCAGGTGAGGGGAGAGAGAGTTAGGGGTCCAGCAGGTGAGGGGAGAGAGAGTTAGGGGTCCAGCAGGTGAGGGGAGAGAGAGTTAGGGGTCCAGCAGGTGAGGGGAGGGAGTGAGTGGTTCAGCAGGTTTAGGGGAGAGAGAGTGAGGGGTCCAGCAGGTGAGGGGAGAGAGAGTGAGGGGTCCAGCAGGTGAGGGGAGAGAGAGTTAGGGGTCCAGCAGGTGAGGGGAGAGAGAGTTAGGGGTCCAGCAGGTGAGGGGAGAGAGAGTTAGGGGTCCAGCAGGTGAGGGGAGAGAGAGTTAGGGGTCCAGCAGGTCAGGGGAGAGAGAGTTAGGGGTCCAGCAGGTGAGGGGAGAGAGAGTTAGGGGTCCAGCAGGTGAGGGGAGGGAGTGAGGGGTCCACCAGATTGAGGGGAGAGAGAGTGAGGGGTCCAGCAGGTGAGGGGAGAGAGAGTGAGGGGTCCAGCAGGTGAGGGGAGAGAGAGTTAGGGGTCCAGCAGGTGAGGAGTCCAGCAGGTTGAGGGGAGAGAGAGTGAGGGGTCCAACAGGTGAGGGGTCCAGCAGGTTGAGGGGAGAGAGGGTGAGAGGTCCAGCAGGTTGAGGGGAGAGAGGGTGAGGGGTCCAGCAGGTGAGGGGTCCAGCAGATTGAGGGGAGAGTGAGGGGTCCAGCAGGTGAGGGATACAGTAGGTTGAGGGGAGAGAGAGTGAGGGGTACAGTAGGTTGAGGGGAGAGAGAGTGAGGGGTCCAGCAGGTGAGGGGAGAGAGGGTGAGGGGTCCAGCAGGTTGAGGGGAGAGAGAGTGAGGGTTCCAGCAGGTGAGGGGAGAGTGAGGGGTCCAGCAGGTTGAGGGGAGAGAGGGTGAGGGGTCCAGCAGGTGAGGGGTCCAGCAGGTTGAGGGGAGAGAGAATGAGAGGTCCAGCAGGTGAGGGGTCCAGTAGGTTGAGGGGAGAGAGAATGAGAGGTCCAGCAGGTGAGGGGAGAGAGGGTGAGGGGTCCAACAGGTGAGGGGAGAGAGGGTGATAGAGGCTTCAGATAGTCTGGGTCAGAGAATCACAAGCAGAGTAGCACTAACAGTGCCACTCTCCCTGGCTACCAGACTCCCTCTCCCTGGTTCCCTCTCCCTGGCCCCCTCTCCCTGGCTCCCTCTCCCTGGTTCCCTCTCCCTGGCTCCCTCTCCCTAGTTCCCTCTCCCTGGCTCCCTCTCCCTAGTTCCCTCTCCCTGGCTCCCTCTCCCTGGCTCCCTCTCCCTGGCTCCCTCTCCCTGGTTCCCTCTCCCTGGCTCCCTCTCCCTGGTTCCCTCTCCCTGGCTCCCTCTCCCTAGTTCCCTCTCCCTGGCTCCCTCTCCCTAGTTCCCTCTCTCCTGGTTCCCTCTCCCCTGGTTCCCTCTCCCCTGGTTCCCTCTCCCCTGGTTCCCTCTCCCCTGGTTCCCTCTCCCCTGGTTCCCTCTCCCCTGGTTCCCTCTCCCCTGGTTCCCTCTCCCTGGCTCCCTCTCCCTGGCTCCCTCTCCCTGGCTCCCTCTCCCCGCCTCCCTCTCCCTGGCTCCCTCTCCCTGGTTCCCTCTCCCTGGTTCCCTCTCCCTGGCTCCCTCTCCCTGGGTCTCATCTTATTTTGGAAGGGTGAGTGGGAGGTGGGGGTTGTTCTGTTTAAGGGGTTTGTCCACGGGTAGGGCCGTGGAGAGGGGATGGGGAAATGGCGGGTTGGGTAGGGACTTTTCCGAGGGGAGGGGGGAGTGAGGGGTGGGGGTGGTTGTGTAGGAAGCGGGTGGGTAATGGTTGGGTGTGGGAGAGCGGGGATGAGATGGGAAGGGAAAGGGTGGGATTAGATGGGAGAGGGGATGGGAATGTTAAGGGAAGAGAGGGGAATGGGAAGGGAGGGATGGAAAGGGAAGGGAGGAAATAGGGATAAGAGCGGGGATGGAGAGGGAGGGGGAGCTTTGCTAATGGATGAGGGGAGATTTAGTGGAGGGTTTTGTGATGTGATATTGGAGGGAGGGGGTGAGGAATGATGGGGGGGTGGAATGTTGATGGACTAGGCTGGGTCACCTCATGGACATGACCCTGGACTGGGACTTGTCTGGCGAATCTTATAGGGAAGGGGGAGGGGGAAGCGGGGGATGGGGTGATAGGGGACGAGGAGGGGTGAAAGAGGGGGAGGGGGAGCACAGGATGTGTAGTATTGACAGGCATCATTCCCGTAGCAACCACGGCCTCTGGCCCTGGCCGACCCCCCCTCCCTTCACCCCACAACACCTAACACCCCTTCCCCCTCTACCTTTGACACCCCCTACCCCGACAACTCCTAACTCCCGTTTCCCCCCTACCTTTGACACCCCCTTAACCCCACAACACCTAACACCCCCCTTCCCCTCTAGCTTCTTTGGCCCCTCACCACTTCCCTTTGCACCCCTCCCCCTCCATCGCAAGTAATAGGGGTATTACCCTCCCCCCTGTGTTTACACTGCAGATATTTCAGGATATAGGCACTACCAGCAACACCCTGATTGATCAACAACCACCATCACTACCAGCAATACCCTGGTTGATCAACAACCACCATCACTACCAGCAATACCCTGGTTGATCAACAACCACCATCACTACCAGCAATACTCTGGTTGATCAACACCCACCATCACTACCAGCAATACCCTGGTTGATCAACAACCACCATCACTACCAGCAATACCCTGGTTGATTAACAACCACCATCACTACCAGCAATACCCTGGTTGATCAACAACCACCATCACTACCAGCAATACCCTGGTTGATCAACAACCACCATCACTACCAGCAATACCCTGGTTGATCAACAACCACCATCAATACCAGCAATACCCTGGTGAGGTGTACCTAACCTAACCTCACATAATGTAACCTAACCTAGCCTCAACTAGCCTGTCCTCACCTAACTTAGCCTAATCTAACTTAACCTAACTCAGGACCTGGGGACATGAAGGCTGATATGTACTAGCATGTTAGTCTGATAGTTGTTACTATTCTAGTGATAGTCTTATGTTACCATTCTACTGATAATCTGATAGTTGTTACTATTCTAGTGATAGTCTGATGGCTGTTATTATTCCTCTGGGTAATTGTATCCATAGTCGTAACCAGGACTGCTTCTCAACGCCCTCTGTTATTGAGGTTCTCGCTGACGATGTCAAGTTCTGGTAGGAGAAGGGCAAAATATTGTCCCAGTGAAAGCCTGTTTTTGGAACGTTTCTCTTCACTGTTTTGCTTCTACAAGGCCCTCACGTGTTGCTATATGTGATAATTGTACTTGTGTGAACCCGTGCCTTAATAGAGTATCGTACAGTGTGTACATTAAGTCTGGAATCATACAGGGTGTCATTCATTAAGTCTGGAATCATACAGGGTGTCATTCATTAAGTCTGGATTCATACAGGGTGCCATTCATTAAGTCTGGAATCATACAGGGTGTCATTCATTAAGTCTGGAACCCTAGGGACGGGGAAGGGGGATGTAAACAAGTCACGTGTATTTCCTTGCACGTGTGCAGTACAGGTGTTTGATTCAGTTGTGTTGCACATATTACAGGTCTGGAACGTGTCTTGGAGGAACTGATGGGTGAGTCTGCGTGGCTGAAGGTGCGATCAGACCTGTACCCCGACCCCGGGAGCCCATCAGGTGCAGGGTCCCTGCAGCAACATGACCACCCTCACGACTGGGACCCTGCCACCCCCTGCTTCGTCTGCCAGGGAGCCAGCCACACCACCACCACCGCCACAACCACCCTGGTATGTCACACTTCTGGTGCTTTACTCTGTTACTACCCAGTACCCAGCCACTTGCCTCCCACTCTCCAACCACTTACCTGTTAATACTTCCTATTCCCCAGGTACTCATTACTCAGTCATTAACCATTACCCAGCCACTGAGTACCCATTGCCCAGCCACTTACCTGTTAATACTACCCATTCTCCACCAACTTTCCTCCTATTCCCTAACCACTTACTCATTCCCCAGCCACTTACCTTCCATTCCCCAGTCACTTGCCTCTCCCCAGCCACTTACCTACCAGTACCCAGCCACTTTTCGTTTTGAAAATATACGAAATTTAGAACTTTCAACGCCATTATTTTTTTCAAAATTGCCAAAGTTGTCAAGTTGGAAGGTCGTTCCTTGTGATCGTATCTACTTGGACCTTCTCCTACTTTCTGCAACATAGCAAGCTCCTGATGTGTTGATTGCAACACGAAAGGCCTAGAAGTATCATTCAACTCCCCCTTGGTTGTTTTGTGTGTGTGTGTGTGTGTGTGTGTGTGTGTGTGTGTGTGTGTGTGTGTGTGTGTGTGTGTGTGTGTGTGTGTATATATATATATATATATATATATATATATATATATATATATATATATATATATATATATATATATATATATATATATATAACACAGGTGTATTTCTCATAAGCGTTTAAATACCAAGTATATTTTAAACTCTGTCTCAGGGGATTAAAGTATTCTTGTCTGGTGGTGAAAAGGTCAGGTGCATCCTTAATGATCTTAGCCTAGTTGATAGGCATTAAACCCTCCTCACTTGTCCCCTCATTAACCTTATTACTATATACTAGCAATAATGTGTATAAATTCCTTTATTTTCTGAGGTATTTAAATGAGGTGGTGTGAGGGTACACTCCTCGTGTACAGAGTGTAGTACATAGTACGTGTGCTGTGTAAGTTGGTAGGATGTTAGAGAGGCAGCATCCAGAGAGCTACTGTCCTACTTTCATATTGAAATGGAAACCTCAAAATCCTTTATTTTGATAAATTAGACACATGTGCAACACTTGGGTATTTTTATTGTGGAAACGTTTCGCCACACAGTGGCTGTATCAGTCCAAAACGAAGAAGAATGGTTAAGGTTCGACTCGTCTTGGAGTTGATGTACGCGATGAAGTCGTCTCCAGGCTGAGGGACTGATTACCTCAAACTTCTGATCTGCAGCCATTCTTCTTTGTACTCTACTGATGAAGCCACTGTGTGGCGAAACATTTCCTCAATAAAGATACTCAAGTGTTGCACATGTGTCTAAGTTATCAACTTGTTGGTTCTCCGAACCATTCATCTACAATCCTGTATTTTGCACTCTGGCAGGATTGACCGTCTCTTCTTTCTGTCTCGTAAACACGTAAGATGAGATGTAAATCTTACAAACGACTACGTATATTCGGATCCAGGATAAAAAAAGTCAGAGGAAAAAAGTCACAACCTAACCTAACCTAAATAAAATGTGACTTTTTTTCCAGCCAAAATTGTGACTTATTGTCTGTGACTTTTTTTTTTCCGAATACCAAAAGTCTTACAAACTTAAACTTATATTCAGCGTATTACGTGCTTGTTATTAGTTTTAAATTCTGGGAGGTCCGGTGTGTCAGATTCGCGGGGATGATAATTCCCAGAATCATTTAGACGTAGCATCCTCATTGCCTCTTCTGTAACCTGTGTGGTGCCTGCACCCACACTTCGTGTACCCCTGCTGTAACCTGTGTGGAGCATGCACCCACACTTCGTGTACCCCTGCTGTAACCTGTGTGGAGCATGCACCCACACTTCGTGTACCCCTACTGTAATCTGTGTGGAGCATGCACCCACACTTCGTGTACCCCTGCTGTAACCTGTGTGGAGCATGCACCCACACTTCGTGTACCCCTACTGTAATCTGTGTGGAGTATGCACCCACACTTTGTGTACCCCTGCTGTAACCTGTGTGGAGCATGCACCCACACTTCGTGTACCCCTGCTGTAACCTGTGTGGAGCATGCACCCACACTTCGTGTACCCCTACTGAAACCTGTGTGGAGCATGCACCCACACTTCGTGTACCCCTACTGTAATCTGTGTGGAGCATGCACCCACACTTCGTGTACCCCTGCTGTAACCTGTGTGGAGCATGCACCCACACTTCGTGTACCCCTGCTGTAACCTGTGTGGAGCATGCACCCACACTTCGTGTACCCCTACTGAAACCTGTGTGGAGCATGCACCCACACTTCGTGTACCCCTACTGTAATCTGTGTGGAGCATGCACCCACACTTCGTGTACCCCTGCTGTAACCTGTGTGGAGCATGCACCCACAATTCGTGTACCCCTACTATAATCTGTGTGGAGCATGCACCCACACTTCGTGTACCCTTGCTGTAACCTGTGTGGTGCATGCACCCACACTTCAAGTACCTCTGCTGTAACTTAGTGGGTGTTGTAGACGTGTGGGAGTGTAGACAAATGGCTCAGAGAATCGACAGGTTGATGAATTAGACCTTTGTGCTACGCTTGGGTATCTTTATTGTGGAGACGTTTCGCCAGCCAGTGACTTTCTCTCTCTGCACTGGACTGAAAAAAGCCACTGCCTGGCGAAACGTTTCCATAATAAAGATACCCAGGCGTTGCACAGGTGTTTAATTCATCACGTGTGGTAGTATGTGTCCACACTGATTCTCACTCCTCATTCTATTCATTCAAATATACCTACCATCACCAATTCACTGTCATAGAATCTCGTATACAAGTGTATCTCTGATGGTGTAGTATACACGATCATCTGATTATTATGCATAACACAGTACACACACAGATTTATATTAACATACGTCAAAGTAGCTGGGACACTTACCTTTTTTTTTTACCTCCTCTTCTCACCCCCATCTACCCCCTCCTCCACATTCCATCTCTACCTACTTCCTTCCCCAACTTACCGAACCTCTAATTAAACCTTACTTGTTTGGGGAAAGGCATCTACCTGGAGTTCATTACTTTGTAATTTGTTCAGCTATCGAAACTTTGGGGCCCAGTCCCTGGACCCATTATGTACCTCTGTAATTCTTTGACTACCGCCCACAGGATGGGTATGGGGTACATAATAAACATATTAACCCTTAAATGGTCCAAACGTATATATACGTTTTTTCAACATCTGAACGTATGTAAATCTTCTTTTTTGTTTTACATTTGAAAACGTGTAAAAAAACTTTTATCTACATTTTTTTTGTTATATTTGAAAATATATAAAAAAAGTAGATCTACTTTTGTAGCAATACGAATTTGAACGTCGATCTGTTTGGACCGTTTAAGGGTTAAATTAAAAATTTCGGGAGACGGCACTGAGCTGTGTCCCCAGACATGGCCGTCTCTGTCTCATGCTGCAGTAACGTTCCACTGGTTGGTTCCCGGAACTATTCAGCATTCTTTATACAGTATTTTTTTATTGCAACACACTGCAAAATAGTGAATGAAATGTAGAGGGAAACAAACACAAATGCACACACAGAACACCATTATTAAAGACGTATCGGTTTTGGGATCGAATTGGACGGGTAATTTTAAGGTAATCAGTCCCTTAGCCTTGATAGAAGGTTGTCAGTCACTTTAAAACAGAGGCAGTAAGTCAGAACACTTCAGATAAATGTATATTTGAAGTGTATGAAATTTCCAGCACTGAGGCGTCTTAGATGGCGTTGGCACCGTGAAGGATAAGCATGGATAGGGTCTGTGTAGCTTTGGGTAGAGAGGAAGACGGGTCCATCCACTTTTGACACATCCGTGATAGCGTACGTGTGCTTTATAGTTGACGTGAAAATGTGCTATATAAGGTGTGGACTCAGATCACGTACACCTGTATGTGGGAATGTGTGTGCACATACACACACATACGGTATACACACACCTGGTCAAGCACGTCAGTAAATTAGAGAAAGTGCAAAGGTTTGCAACAAGACTAGTCCCAGAGCTAAGGAAATTGCCCAATAATGAAAGGTTAAGGGAAATTGGCCTGACTACACTGGAGGACATTATAACTCATAAAATACTGCGCGGAATAGACAAGGTGGGCAAAGACAGGATGTTCCAGAGATGGGACACAGAAACAAGAGGTCACAATTGGAAGTTGAAGACTCAGATGAGTCTAAGGGATGATAGGAAGTATTTCTTCAGTCATAGAGTTGTCAGGCAGTGGAATAACCTAGAAAGTGACGTAGTGGAAGCGGGAACCATACATAGTTTTAAGACGAGGTTTGGTAAAGCTCATGGAGCAGGGAGAGAGAGGACCTAGTAGCAATCAGTGAACAGGCGGGGGCAGGAGCTATGACTCGACCCTTGCAACTACAAATAGGTGATTACACACACACACACACAAAACCAGGAAAGAGGCAGGGCCAGGAGCTGTGAATCGACCCCTGCAGCCACAAATACGCAAGTACTCTCTCTTTAGTAGAGTTGTGAGGGTACACAGATGGTTCACTACTTGGCGGGGTACAAAGATGGTTCGCTACTTGGTGAGGGTTCACAGGTGGTTCACTATTTGGTGGGGTACACAGGTGGTTCACAGCTTGGTGAGGGTTCACAGGTGGTTCACAACTTGGTGTTCTGCACTCGTTGTTCTTCGTAACGTTCTGGTGTTCGAAGGTATCACGACAGTGATGGATTTATAATTTTTTTTTTACGTGGACTGGATGAGCCATCAAGAGTTCTTAGTCTTTCCTGGTAAACAACTATGTATCCTTGGCGTGGGAACTCATCCTTGTGAATATACCGTCTCTCTCTCTCTCTCTCTCTCTCTCTCTCTCTCTCTCTCTCTCTCTCTCTCTCTTTACACAGGGTTTGACAAGGTTAAGGATCCTTAGCTTTATTGACAAGCTATTTACAGGTTAAGGATTCCTAACTTTATTGGCAAGCTAAGAGCTGTTACCTACATCAGCTCTCTCTCTCTCTCTCTCTCTCTCTCTCTCTCTCTCTCTCTCTCTCTCTCTCTCTCTCTCTCTCTCTCTCTCTCTCTCTCTCTCTCTCTCTCTCTCTCTCTCTCTCGAAGGGTGTGTGCAGTTGACGTTGTTAGTCATCTGGGGTGAGTTTTCTCTGTCAGGTAAATGCGGAGATCGTTCTTTCTGGTATAAGAAGACACGTGAACAAATTCTAGGACGTATTTATTAGAAAACGCTTCGGTCCTGGGACCTTGATCACTTTTTACATAGATAATAGTAATGATAATAATCTTTATTTCTACAAGTACATGTACAACGTATACAGTCCTAGCTGACATCAATGACATACTACTATATAGACAGCCGCTTGTTATGTAGAGCATTTCAGGCAAATTAGGTCAGTTTTGTCCCAGGATGCGACTCACACCAGTCTACTAACACCCAAATATCTATTTTACTGATGAGTGAACAGGGACAACAGGTGTCTTAAGGAAACACGTCCTAATGTTTCCAGCCGTACCGGGGATCAACCCAACGACCACAGTTTGTGAGCTGAGTGCGCTAGCAGTCTCTCCATATACCAATGATTGAAATGACGGTATATATAGGAGAGTGGGGTGTGATTGACGCCTAGTGACCTGACAAATGACATTTGAGACGAGGTCAGGTGAACAATGAAGTCGTGTGATTCCTGTTAGTTACCATTTTGTCCTAGACACATGTCCATTACCTGTGTTAGGTAGGTGGTACTTTACCAATTTGTCGGTATTAATTACCAAGGTTTACATCATCGGTCATACTGTGGCTCTTCTTGATCTTACTGAGTCTGACGTTAATGGTGTTTATAATTGAAGGTCCTCCAGTCTGACTAATTCAGGCAGGTAGTGGAGAGACTGCAGTTTGAACATGATATATTTTGTTGTCAATAACAGGGGTATACGTTGATATTAAATACGTGAATAATCATCTTATGGAGATGCTTCTTGATGTAGGTTGGGACCTGTGTTGATCAATGTAGTAGGTAGAGACGGACTTTTGTCAGTGACGTGGTTGGTGGACTTCAGTAGTCTGTCACCTTCTTAACCCAAGACGATGTTGGTACTCTAGTTGTTAAGAGTATGATCGTTATTGATGAATTAGACACATGTGCAACATCTGGGTGTCTTTACATGTAGACGTTTCACCATCCAGTGGCTTTATCAACACCATACATGGACATAATATAAATATATACAGCAGCTGGTGGAAGATGAGGAATCAGTCCTTCAGCCTAGGAGCCAGTGATGAGCGCCATAGTCTTGAAGAATCTGATTCTTATTCTTTCATTCTTTTTAATCATCGTTGGTTAAGAATTGATTTTGCTCGTTTGTACTTTATCAGGGTTGGTGGTAATTCTCCATTTCGTTTCCTACTTAGCAGTCTTCTGCAGTTACTCTTTCATGTTTTTTTTTTCCCAATAATCTTCTCGGATTAGCTTTCGTTATCTGCTGAATTGAAGACCACTGCATATATTATGTCGTCAGCAAAGTGTTATATTATCCCGGAGCTCATTTTGGGGAGGTTGCTAGCATAGATGTTGAACAGTAATGGACTCAGGCAAGAGTCCTGGGGTAATCCAGCTGTAGGTATGAACGGTAATGGATTCAGGAAAAAGTCCTGGGGTACTCCAGCTGTAGATGTGAGCTCGTCCACTGTTTTGTACTTCAGGAAAGTTACGATGCTTCTGTTGTTCAGGAAATGGTACATCACTCAGGAATGTTCATTTGTGGTCGGGAAGGTCAGCTAGTTTGAACATAAGGCCATCATGCTAGACACTGCCGAATGTATACATATACAGTATATACAAGTATACGTATAGTATGTTGCGCAAATATCGCGAACAAGAGATAGAAACTGGAAAAAAAACGGGGGAGGGGGGGGGAGTTGAATGATAGCTGTAGGCCACACACTCCGGCAAGAGCGTTCCTTGTGATCGAATTTGCTTGGATCTTCTCTTTTCTGCAACAATGCAACCTCCTGATGTATTGATTTCAACACGAAAGGCCTAGAGCTATCATTCAACTTCCCCTGTGATTGTTTTGCACGTGTAATATATATATGTAATCCTACACAATATCTGTAAGATTATCCTGCTTGCCTAGGTTATCAACAGTATTAAAGACGGTGAAAACCTGGAGTGTAAAATCAGGTTCATAGAGGAAGTAATACACGTGTCATTCCTTGTATAAGCCTGTGTTTTATCACGACTCGTGTGAGAAAGGACCGAAAAGTGTTCATAATAAAGTGTGAACATTAAAATGGTATAAAATACCGACAGGTTGTTAGGTAAGACACATATGCAACAGTTAGGTATCTTTATTATGAAACGTTTCGCCTACACAGTAGGCTTCTTCAGTCAAGTACAGAAAAGTTGAAGCCTACTGTGTAGGCGAAACGTTTCATAATAAAGATACCTAACTGTTGCATATGTGTCTTACCTAACATAATAAAGTGTGCTAAGTGTTTACCTATGTCTCTTTACCTCGTGAATAATGTTGCTTGTGTGTTGGGTTGCTCTTTGCTTTCTAAAATCAAACTGCTGTTGGGTGAGAAGATGGTGGAACTCAGGAACTTGGATAAGAATATAAAATAAATATGTCTAGTGATTTCTAGGAGAAGGATAAGTCGTTAGTTGTCGGTATATAATAATGATATTAATGTAATCAAGACAGTGATGGAGTGAATGATGGTGAAAGTTTTTCTTTTTCGGGCCACCCTGCCTTGGTGAGAATCGGCCAGTGTGATAATAAAAATAATAATATAATCTTTATTTCTGCAGGTACATGATACAACTTATACAAACCATAGCTGACATCAGTGACATACTGTAACTATAGGCAACTCTGGCAACTTAGGGTCATCTTGTCCCCTCCCCCAGGATGCGACCCACAGCAGTCAGATAACACTCGGGTACCTACTTACTGCTCGGTGAACAGGGCCAGCAGGTATCTTAAGGAAACACGGCCAGTGTTACAATCCTTACCGGGGGATCGAACCACGGACACTAAATTTGTTTGCAGAGTACGCTACCAACCAATCTAGTAACAACAAAAAAACCAATCTAGTGATTTCTAGGAGAAAGATGGTCCGATAGTGGCTTCGTGTTCTTCGTTGAGTGTGTCAAGAACCATTTTTGTTGTTTTGAGGAGTACTGGGATATAGCCTGATGCCAATATGGCATTGTAAATGTTCATTGATCTCTGTACATGATAGCGAGTTATTGGACGAGATATTTTATTTGGTTATTATTCCCTAGAATCCAGGAACCTTCTTGTTTTGCCAGCGACCGTATCATCTCGGCCTGGGTCTTTTCCAGATGGTGACCCGGCCCTGGCTCCCTGTCTTGGGAGTGTCTTGAGGCCTATGTCTGCCATGGGAGGAGGTACAAGTACCTCCTCATCATCCGGGACCAACTGTCCCCAGGCCTAGCCCCATTCCCTGCCCTCATGGGGCTCGTAGGGAGAAGCTAGGCCTCTGGTCTCTGTGAGGTCAACCATATTTATAGTAGGTACAGGCTGGAAGTTTTCTTTGTCATCTCTCTATTGGTTGACTTAGCTGAGATGATTGTTATTAAACCTGATGTTGAAGATTAAGACACATGTGCAGCAGTTGGGTATCTTTATTTATGAAACGTTTCGCCTACACAGTAGGCTTCGTCAGTCAAATATAAAGGAAGAAGTAATGAAATAAAGATGATGTAATCAGTCCATCAACCTTGGAGAAAAAGTATTTGAGATGATCAGTCCCTCAGCCTGGAGAAGAGTTCAGATCCACAGAGCTGACCTGAAAATTTGAATTAATTTGCCCGAAATGCTCTGCAAAACAAGGGGATTTTTATATAGTAGTATGTCATTGATGTGAGCTATGGTCTGTATAAGTTGTATCATGTACGTGTACAGATAAAGATTATTATTATTAGTAACCATTTACCCAATATATGTAAACCTAAGAACCTTCACGGTTATCCACACTGAACTACATTCTTGAAGCCTGACACACTTCTGCTCTAATTTTCAAAGAATATTTCTTGTATAGCAGAAAGGGAAAACTAAATAAATAAAGTTGACTCGAGCTTTATTGGTACCAGGAAGCCTGGTTACTTCAGCAGTTTGTGTCGCTGTTGCTAGATGGAGGATCGAGCCTCCATTCCTTGACCATGATGACCCACACGGTCTTAACGCTTTGATTAACGCAATCGTCCATTTGCATTAGATTTATGTGTGTGTGTGTGTGTGTGTGTGTGTGTGTGTGTGTGTGTGTGTGTGTGTGTGTGTGTGTGTGTGTGTGTGTGTGTATATATATATATATATATATATATATATATATATATATATATATATATATATATATATATATATATATATATATATATATATATATATAATTATATTATAAAATATTTTAGCAGCAGTAGTAGTAATGTGATGATTGACATTTGTACAGGAGGAAGGATCAGTGGAGGCGGACACGCCTCTGACACAGCCAGAAAGTTCTCCAGCAAGACGGTCAGTGACACCAGCACCCCCACTGGAGGACCCCAGGCTTGACACACCCCACAACCTCCACCACACTGACGAGGAGGCAACAGAGACCACCCTGGACCTCTCCACCCCGCGCCCTCCGTCCACTCCCACCTCGTCAGCAGTCTCCGGGGGTTGTGTGGCCAGACCATACATGGGGGGTGTGGTGAGGGGTGTCGGTGCCCTGGGGGTCCTCGGGGGGGAGGTCGCCCCCCGCCTTCCCCTCGATCTATACACCGCGAATTTCCCCCCGCATCTCCTCCCTTGGATCGTCTCCTCGCATCTCCATCAACTAGCCAGAGTACATCAGGTTAGTGATTACTCTTTTAAATTCTATCCTTCCTTCCTTCTACCCACTCTCCTCCCCTCCCCATCCCTTCTCTCCCCATACCATCTCTCCCCCTACCATCTCTCCTCCCCATTCCCCTTCACTATCATTTTAGAATCTCAGTTCATAATTTTATTTAGGCACAGGTACTCTTAAGTGCAATTAGCATGCACAGTATATATTATCTAGGATAACCCGAAAAAAGGCAGTGACGTATTTAAAGGTCACCCGCCTCTAGCACAAATAACCCTCACATGGAGAGAGGAGCTTACGACGACGTTTCGGTCCAACTTTGACCATTTACAAAGTCACACTGACAGAAAAGGGTACCCTGGTACAGTAAGGTTGGCCAGGACGGATCCTACCCAACCTACCTGTAACTGTGTACACGTTTCTGCCAGTGTGACTTTGTAAATGGTCCAAGTCGGACCGAAACGTCGTCATAAGCTTTTCTCTCCATGTGCGGGTTATTTGTGTATTGTTCCAGTCATGGTATTGTTCCAGTCATGGTATTGTTCCAGTCATGGCATTGTTCCACTCACGATATTGTAATAACTTTTTATTCTCTATACTAAAACGAAATTTTTGTGCCTATCAGTATTTCATTACATGTAAACTACATTATTTTGTACCACACAAAGTAATATTTTGTATTTGTCTAGGAGGAGACAACGGGTCAGTAACCAGCAGAAGGCTCCAACCTTCTTCGTTTCGCACAAATATTGTTCTGGTGGTCTTCATGCACATTTCACCCTGGGCAGAAATTTGTTTGATGATTAAGACACATGTGCAGCAGTTGGGTATCTATTGTTGAAAAGTTTCGCCTACACAATAGGCTTCTTTAGTCCTAATACAGAGGCTGCAGGTGTAGTAGTGAAATGAAGATAATGTTATCAGTCCATCAACTCTGAAGATATGAGGTGGTCAGTCCCTCAGCCTGGAGAGAGGCTCAGCTCCATAGTCTGGAACGGTATCGTCCCAGACCATGGAGTCGAACTCTTCGTCAGGCTGAGGGACTGACCACCTCAAATATTTTTTCTCCAAGGTTGATGGACTGATTACATTATGTTTATTTCACTACTATTACTGCTGTCTCTGAATTTGACTGAAGAAGCCTACTGTGTAGGCCAAACGCTGTTGCACATGTGTCTTAATCCTCAGTGTAAATTACCTAGTAGGACAACCCAAGATAAAAGTCAGACTGACTTCCATTGGGTCGTAATCCTGTAATGTGTCCTGAATGACCCCTACAGGTTTACCATTTTCTCTTTGATGAATACACTGTACTTAATAAATTCTTAAAGCAAGTAGCATAGGAGATCAGTTTTAAATAGGCATATGTGTTTGACCAGTAATATCGCCCATCAGGAGCATTATTATAATCATAACTAAGCGCTTAAACACGCCATCAGGAGCAGCAGGAGCAACCAGACATGACGCCAGAGGATAAGGAGCAGCAGCCACTGGACCTGAGTGCCAAATCTCAAGTGACAAGTGTGGTCAAGCCCGAGTTGGGAACCATGGCTGACACCACCAATACCAGCAGCAGTCCGCTCTTCCACTATGACACAGTCAAGCCTCTCACAACCCTTGATACCAAGATCACATCAACCAGGTAATGTACTTCTCGTAATCAAGACTTTACACTTAACTTTTATTGGTCACTTATCTTCCCTAACAGTTAATTATATTCAGTAGAAGCTTGACTTTCTTATTGATGGTATTGAAATTATAAATATTAATTAAATCATTTACTTAATAATAATAATATTTTTTTACACTTATATATGCAACATATACAGTCATAGCTGACATCAGTGATACACACTTATCTTAAAAAGCCCCTTGTTATGCAGAGCATTTCGGGCAAATTAGGTCAGTTTTATCCCCAGGATGCGACCCACACCAGTCGACTAACACCCAGGTACGTATTTTACTGCCAGGTGAACAGGCACAGCAGGTGTCTTAAAGAAACAGGTCCTAATGTTTCCACCCGTACAGGGGATCGAAACACGGACCTTGTTGTGTGAACTGAGTGCGCTACCAGTCGAGCTACGGGACACCTAACTTTTAGTGGAGATGTAATCTTTATTGTTAATTAAATCATTCACTTAGCTATTAGTGTGGATGTAATGTATAAAAATATTTTAACCTTGGTAAATGTATTGTGGTTCATAGTTACCTTCAGTCGTAACTTTAATAAGAAGGGAATCAAAACAGTGTATACAAAAGAACATCAGTGATCTTTTGCTCACTGTTTAGAATGTTCACTTGTTTTTAGTAAGCAGTTATTTGAAAACTTGATGAAAATAGTAAAATTAGTAATCTGGGAAGTAATTAGTTGTTTGTACTACTACTACTACTACTACTACTACTACTACTACTACTACTACTACTACTACTACTACTACTACTACTACTACTACTACTACTACTACTACCACCACCACCACTACTACTACCACCACCACCACTACTGTTACCACTACTACTACTACCACTACTACTACTACTACCACCACCCCTACCACCACTACTATTACTACTACTACTATTACTACTGCTACTACTACCACTACTACTACTACTACTACTACTACTACTACTACTACTACTACTACTACTACTACTACTACTACTACTACTACTACTACCACTACTACTACTACCACTACTACTACTACTACCACCACCCCTACCACTACTACTACTACTATTACTACTACTATACTACTATTACTACTACTATTACTACTACTATTACTACTACTATTACTACTACTACTACTACTATTACCACTACTACTACTACCACTACTACTACTACTACCACCACCCCTACCACCACTACTACTACTACTACTACTACTGCTGCTGCTGCTGCTGCTGCTGCTGGTGCTGGTGCTGGTGCTGCTACTACTAACTACTATTAACAACTAACTACTACTACACATGATCAAAATGTCACCCCTTGAACCTCTTAGAACAGTTCTAATAAGTGGTTTGGAAAACGACAAGTTGAAAATGAGACAATTCTGCGACATTTGGCAGTCTTTACTGAAGAAACGTTTCGCCACACCGTGGCTTCATCTGTCCAATACAAAGAACGGTGTAAAGAGAAGAGGGGGAGTTTGAGGTAATCAGTCCCTCAGCCTTGAATCGATGTATTCAGTCCATCACTCTTGAAAGTGCAGCATATGGTGGGAGAAGTGGCTTATATACTGTAGTCAGATGAGTGGAAGCAGGAGGCGGCGGTCACAGTAGAACCATCCACTAATATAAGTAGGCCTTCGTCAAAAGGTTGGACAAGTATTGAAGAGTTTCTGTATCAAGATCCCATCATTTTGCAGTATCTGACAGATGTGATAAATGGTTATGAAAAGCGACAAGTTGAAGATTGAAATGCGCAACACGTGTTGCATGTTTCATTCTTCAGTTTGTCGGTTTTTTAAACCATTTATCATATCTCAGTATTGCACATATATCTTACTCATATGCAAGTCCCACTCAGATCCTACCCTGTCTCACTCGTGTAATAATCTAACCTATATTGGAAGCTACCCAACACCACAGTGTTGCACATGTGTCTACTCATCAATTTACCGGTGTTTCATACCCTATACGATGGCATGATTTGCAGAGGGCGGCGACGGGGTGACATGAGCAAGCGGTCGTATACGGAAGAGGAACTTCAAGCAGCACTGCGGGATATACAGAGTGGGAAGCTGGGAACAAGGAGAGCTGCTGTTATTTATGGTATTCCTCGCTCCACCCTCAGGAACAAAGTAATTGAGATACCAGTTTGCTGTAGATACCAGAGTGTAATGCAGACGTTATTGAAGAAGAGAGACAGGTGTAGAACAAGGGAGAGAAGTATAGTACGAGACAGGTGTAAACAAGAGACAGGTGTAGCACAAGAGAGAGTGTAGAACAAGATAAGTTTAGCACAGGAGAGACAGTGTAGAACAAGAGAGACAGGTGTAGAACAAGAGAAACATTTGTAAAACAAGAGACTTGTATAACAAGAGTTGTAGGACAAGAGAGACATGTAGAATAAGAGAAACAGTTGTAGAACAAGAGAGATAGTTGTAGAAGAAGAGAGATAGGTGTAGAATAAGAGAAACAGTTGTAGAACAAGAGAGATAGTTGTAGAAGAAGAGAGATAGGTGTAGAATAAGAGAAACATTTGTAGAACAAGAGACAGGTGTAGAACAAGAGACAGGTATACAACAAGAGAGACAGGTATAAAACGAGAGACAGGTGTAGAATAAGAGACAGGTATACAACAAGATGGGTAGGTATAGAACAATAGGGACAGGTGTAGGACAAGAGACAAATGTAGGACAAGAGAGAGAGGCATAGAAGAACCTTTCATTTTGACAACTTTTTCATGCTACATAGATGGCAACATCACAACAAGAACTTGTTGCACTGCAACTCTCTCTTCTTCAACGTGAGTTTGTTGTATTCTTTTGTAAAAACAGACATAACAGGCAGTTTTATTTTTTGAGATGAATACAGATCTTTAACATAGTCTGATCAGCATAGATTTTGTCATGCATGGAGAAGCCCCAAAGTTATACCAAGTACTTTGAGCAGATCTAAGATTATACAAACCTTTACAAATAATTGACAGAATAGTTAAAGTTATATCAAATATTAGATTATATTTTCTCTGGGTTAAATATTAGATTATATCAGATTATAATTTCACTGGCATAGATATATTAAAAACTTCACTGTTATAAACAATCCAGAATTGTTTTCACCTTTGTCATCATAATTTTATTTGCAGTATATTTAGAATAAAAGAAATTGACCTATTTTTTCAGGTTTATAAACTAGCAATGGAGCGGGAGCGAAACAAAAAACTGGCAGAACAGAGTAATTCCACCATACTGCCAGACACGAAGACATTCTCAGAGTTCCACAACGGGATCAGTGAGAGTGGAACCAGCCCGGACAATGAGATCAGTGCATCACCAGAGTGCTTCAGGACACTCCTTAAAAACAAGATGGCTGAGAAACTGGAGGAAATGAGTCGGAAAGGCCTGGGTACTGGTGACAACAAGAAGGTGGTGGAGTCTGCACTCAAGTATCTGATGGAGAACATTCCCAAACTTGCTCTCAATAAAGACAACAAGGAGGTATCCACTGAGATTCTTAGTAGCATTTCTTTCTATCCCCAGTTAAGTGATTTTATAAAGAAGGTAGTTGAAGAACGGTACAACGAAGAACTACAAAGAAGCAAATCCAGATTAAATGGATCGGTTGATATTCATGCTGTAAATGGTTTAAAGGGTGAAAATTGTGACCTTACTATCCCGTCCTACTCTCCCTCGTGTAATGGCCTCGTGAAGGGAGAATCGGAACCAACAGCCACAGATTCTAACCATTCTAGTCAGCCACTGATCTCCTCTTTACCCAGTCCAAACCTTAAAGAAATGATTGCTCAAATGATAGGGCAAAAATTAGGATGTGATCTCCCACTTGGTAAAGAAACAGTATCTGGGAATGGTTCTGGCAGGAAGTTACAGCAGTCCTTGTTATTCTCTTCGCAGGGGGACTCCAATACCAAACTTAATGGAGAGAAACGGGACCCAGCAAAGAAAGGCTCATCCACTTCTTCACCTTCAGGGGGTAAAGGTTCGAGGCCAAAACGAGGGAAGTATAGAAACTATGACCGAGATAATCTTCTGAAAGCAGTCCAAGCTGTACAAAGTGGTGAAATGAGTGTACACCGAGCTGGAAGCTTTTATGGCGTACCACACTCGACCCTCGAATATAAAGTGAAAGAAAGACATCTCACTCGTGGTAAGAATAAGAAGGAACTGAACATATCTTCTGGCTGCTCCTCTCCACTGGATAAAGTTAAGAAAGAAAATACTAGAAATTCAGCAGAGCCTGTAAGGAATCCTGCAGACACTACAAAGACAGCAGACATAATTAGGAACCAAGCAGATACCACCTCAGCTATTGATCTAACAGGAGATGAAAGCTCTAAGAGTGAAGAAAACATTACCATTCGACCTGTCATGAAGAAAGCGCGAGTTGATGGGGATACAACGGCGTATCCAGGTTACCCGCCCCTGTCATCCACCACTCTCTCCTCCACTTCAGTCACCCCATCCCCTATATCATCCACTCCTATTTTAGCCAGTCCATTCAGTCTTTGGAATGGAGCCTCCATGGTCCCACCTTTTCTCTCCACATACCAGCAAGACCCTTTCTATGCATCCCAGATGATTCGGCGGTTCCAAGAGGCGGCGGTGAAGAGTCACGGTAGTGTCAGTTCCCTCTCACCACCCAGTCATGAGCGTTCCATCTCACCTGCACTTAACACTCAGACCAAGGAACCCTCAGTCACCCCCCCCTATCAAGGGAGTGTTCTAGATGCCCTTCTTAGGGGGAAAACAACTCTTACTAATAAGACAACCACCAGTAGCAGCAACAGTAGCAGTAATAGTCCCCTTCCAAGTAGTGACACCTCGTGGCAAGTTTCATCCAGCCTTCTGAGTCTGACCAAAGGCTTGGTGGTGGAGCAGCAGAACCAGCAGAGGGTAGAAGATGCTTCCACACCCCCACTGATACAACCTCAGGGCTTCATGGCCTTCAACACCCTCTACTCCTTCCCCGCTCTGGCAGCTCGTAGCACTTTAGCTGCAGCGCTTCAAAAACGTCCTTCCCCCAGGAATTCCCACAGGGACATTTCCAGCCCAGAAGTTGATATCCTTCCACTGCCATTAGTGAAGGGTGCCGCCCACCACCCCACTCCTGTAGCTGCAGATCAGCCGTGAGACAGTCTACCTAGCAGCACCTGTGCCACCTGCCCACGATTGAGACATATATGACATAGTAATTTAGGATAATAGTTCAATTTCTATTTTTTGTTACTAATATTGCTTTAATCAGTTTGGTAACTAGAAATGGGAATATATGATGATAATCATTATAAACTCGGCTGTGTCAGCTAAGTTCACCATTTCTATATATTTTTCTGATACTTCATATATGATTCCTTTTATTTTTCATGTGTGCTGATCTTGTCGTTGTTGGTTATTTCAGTTGTGAATAACCGACCTTATCTTATTCATAATGAATACAAGTAAATATTCTATTTCTTTAAAATCGTGAGAAAGAGCCATTGACGCTTTTAATGTTACTCATGGTAATTCATGCTTAATTTTATATTTTCTAATCTTTAAAAAAAAAGACAATCTGCCCATATATCAATTATTCCATAAATCGAAGAGAAATTTAGTGGAATTTTTAGATGGAAACTCGATGTGTTGGAAGATTGCCACAATGTATCGAGTTGCCTGGGGTATATCCTGTCAGTGAGACCCATACGGAGGTTTCTGAAGGTCAAGAATGCTCAACATTCTCACAAAATGCTGAATGAATTTGCCTCTGGAAAAGATGCACATGTGTAAGCAATAACAAGTCAGCCATATCAAGGCTCATTCTATGAAGAATTTTTTTTTTTTTTTTGGCCTTTGGAAAATTAATACAAAAATTTCCTCTTAAAAATCTTAAATAGAATTTTTAGTAGAGTAGAATTTTCTTGATCAATCCTTATTGCATCATTTATCAAATATTAATACATAAAAAATTTTCATTACTTATTTTATCATTTATGGATTAAATTAGTAAATGGAAGATTAAGTACAGTATAGTATGTACAGTATTAGATCATTTTATGAAATACTTTATTCTGAACGACATTATCCAAAGTTTTCTCAAGCCATTAAAAATCACTTATAAGTTAAGATCATATAGTATGCTAAAATACCAAGTAAATTACCTAGGAAATATGGTTGAAGTGCATTACATTCTCCTCTTTAGTTACTTGTCTGTAAAATGTCGCAGAAATTTTAAATTACACAAAGGCTTTTCATTCTGAGTTGATTAGCTATAAGGAAGTTATCAGTATATATAAATTTTAATATTACCAATGAGCTGGTAATGGCTGGTTTCCTGGTCTTCCAGAATGTAGTTAGAGCTTGTCTGGTGACTGTCATCACTTGCTGAAACAATGGCAAATTAGTAAAAAATAATAGAATACAAATATAAATTCTTATTTTATGCAGTACAAAATAATGTAGTTTACATGAAATAAAACATTGGTAGTTATAAAAGGAAGTCACTAGTATGCAAATCATTCCAGGTGAACTAATCCTAATGCTTGAAGACTTACTGTTAAGTAGGATTTCTTATGATGTTAACTACATCATATGTACACAGATATCCTATTCATGAGAGAGAGAGAAGCTTGAGATGACATTTCGGTCCTACTTGGATCATTTACAAAGTCACACTGTGACTTTGTAAGTGATCCAAGTTTGATCGAAATGTCATCATGAGTTTCTCTCTCTCCTATGTGAGGGTTTTTTTGTGTATTGTTCCAGTCACAGTACGGTGCCTTTTTGTTCTTTACAATCATATGTGCAATAAGACAGGCAGCTAATGAACAAATTGTACAATTTCAAAAGTGTGACTTTTATTGAACTAACTCAATGATCTTATGTTTTGTGGAGTAACTGAATAGAGATAGTGAAGATACAGCAAGTTAGTTAATTACAGTAGAAATATGAAGGGGTAAGATGTTAATCAGTTTTCTATGGGAGTTTAAGGAAGACTGGAAGAAGAAGAAAAGGGACAGAGTTGGATGGGCTGGTTTTGTTTGACACACTGTATGGCTGTTTTGGTTACATTAGTGAGATCAAAGATTATTTCCACATGATACAATCTTTATACAGAAATGAGGGAGAGGGTGTTTTATTAACAATAGCCCTGAATCGAGCGGCAGATAGGTTACCTTTCGATTGTATCACGTACATTCCAGTCAGATGTTTTGATTGTATCATGTACATTCCAGTCAAGTGGTGGATAGGGGACCTTTTGATTGTATAACGTACACTCCAGTCAAGTGGTTTCAACACTATACATAAATTTATTGTCATTATACGGTACTGTACTTAATCTAGATGACGTGATTATTGCTGAACACACACTGCTCTTTTGAGGTTTTCTGTGGAGATGAATTAATGAGAGAGTAAAATGAGCATTGTGGGAACAACATAGTGCAACCTCTAGTGTGGGGGTAATGGGTGTTAAGCCAGTAGCTACTGGATGTGATAAAGGGTCAGTATTTGGCGATATTGAGATTTATTAGTAACTTAAGCCCATATCAAACAATAGGAAAAAAATATATGAAATTTTATGACATGGTTCGAGGCCAGTTTAGGCTCTAGTTGCTTGCAGACAACCTCGATGATATTGCTCCTACTGTGAGGGCAGACAATATTACTGCTTCTACTGTGAGTGCAGACGATATTGCTGCTTCTACTGTTAGAGCAGACGATATTGCTTCTTATACTGTAAGGGCAGATGATATTGCTGCTTCTGCTGTGAGGGCAGATGATATTGCTGCTCCTGCTGTGAGAGCAGACGATATTGCTCCTTCTACTGTAATGTCAGCATGAAGGTCAACTCGATAGGTCATGACACTTAAGAGTCCCTTTTCTGAACTGCTACAGGAAGATAACCTGTAGTGACGATGAACCACTCAGCAACCAATCAGATCATCTGTTTTGGTTCATAATGTGCCATGGTGATCCGGCTCATTTTAAAAAAAGACGCTTTGGAATCCGGGTTCTCATATTCTGATATGCTTCAAATAGCCTCCAAACCCGTCCATGTAGAAGTATTTAATAGCATAAGAGGTATTTCTATTTTGTCATTATAGTTTCCCAATGGTGATGATATACAGTATATATAATACTGGGGTTTTTTAAGGGCTGAAAAAATTATTCAGACCTGTTCCATTGCTCTAACCTTCGTCTTAATGTAGTAAGCTAGAATATATTACCAACTCGTTGTTTCTCTACAGGGAAGAACATATTTGAATAGACAATAAAAAACAGCATATGAGGTACAATGTAACCATATTAAGTACAATTATGTATAAATGTTGCTATTTTTCCAGTAACATCTCTCAAAAAACAAATCAGACGCATGAAAATCGTTCATAGTGAATGTCATTATGAATATCCTACTGTTTTTTTACTGTCACCATTGTAAGTTTATCCCTGTGAGGTGTACAGTATTAGGTCACCACCAATGTCCAGCCAAATAAATTATAACAGAGCTTTCTAATACAGTTGAGATGATTCATTTATGGCTGTGAATTGTTCTGGCAGTCACTGATGAATTGTCTTGGTAGTGATGGTGGTGTTGGCCTGCCTTGTTAGAGCATATGTTTAGACACTGTCCTTTGTACGCTGCTCATGGCAGTGGTGCACAAGACATACATTGCAGAACAAGTTTTTGTTTGTCTGTATACCAACAAATACTGTTCATTAGAGAGAAAATCTGCAGTTTGTGGTATTTTGTTGAGACGTTTTATTCACCAGGGACTTTATCAGTTGATAGTCTCTGGTGTATGAAACGTTTTCTCAGTAAAATGCCATAACCAACAAAGTGGACAAAACATCTTTTAACAACAAAATGCCATAAACCACCTTGTGTGTCTTATTAGCAGATGAAGTTTGTGTTTAGTGGAACTGGTGTGGTGGTACTGTCCAGGTTGTAAATAAAAGAGAGGTTTGCACTGATCAAGACATTTATTAAGGAAACATTTCCTTAATGTCTTGATCAGCTCGCACGTGTCTTTTACCTACAAGTTTTTGTTGGGAGAATGTTTTGCTCTATGTAGAGCCTTATCATATCTTGACAAAACTCTACAGAAAGCAAAATATTATTCTGATAAGAGCTTCTTCCGAAACGTGTGTCTTGTGTTCCACTGTTGTCAGGAGTACGGTACTGGGATCCAGCTCACGGCAATGCTCATGAACCAGTGATATATCCTGACCTACTTGTACCTACAATCCAATATTCAGTAATATTTTGATTATCCTTAATAGTATATGGAGACTCCAATCTCAGTGTGATACATGGCACCTCTATGTAATGTAAGCAGCTGTTGTCACTGTGGTTAATGGAGGCGGATCCAAATTTTGGCTTCAAACCATGGTACAGGTGGGGTTTGAAGCCATGGCTTCAACTCTGTCTCAGTGTTATTTCCACCCATTACTGATCATTTCCTTTTGTCCCCATTGCCTTGGTATCCAAAGAAGGTGTGCTGGTGTGTGTGTGTCTGGCAGAACACCACGACATAAACAAATATGTTAATACGTATTTAAAAAATGTTGAGTATATAATTTAGGATATTGATTCTAGAGTTTATTATTATTATTATCATCAGACTCTGCTTGTACATATCTGAGACTAATCTAACTTACTATTACAATTAAATTTCATTTCACATTGAAAAATGCATGTAAGTCACTTGTATTCTTCTCTTTTTCTTTCAATACATCGGCGTATCCCACTGAGGTAGGGTGGCCCAAAAGGAAAAACGAAAGTTTCTCCTTTACATTTAGTAATATATACAGGAGAAGGGGTTACTAGCCCCTTACTCCTGGCATTTTAGTCGCCTCTTACAACACGCATGGCTTATGGAGGAAGAATTCTGATCCACTTCCCCATGGAGATAACAGGAAATAAACAAGAACAAGAACTAGTAAGAAAATAGAAGAAAACCCAGAGGGGTGTGTGTGTATATATATATATATATATATATATATTATAGGTAGTAGGTTGGTAGACAGCAACCGCCCAGGGAGGTACTACCGTCCTGCCAAGTGAGTGTAAAACGAAAGCCTGTAATTGTTTTACATGATGGTAGGATTGCTGGTGTCCCTTTTTCTGTCTCATGAACATGCAAGATTTCAGGTACGTCTTGCTACTTCTACTTACACTTAGGTCACACTACACATACATGTACAAGCACATATATACACACCCCTCTGGGTTTTCTTCTATTTTCTTTCTAGTTCTTATTCTTGTTTATTTCCTCTTATCTCCATGGGGAAGTGGAACAGAATTCTTCCTCCGTAAGCCATGCGTGTTGTAAGAGGCAACTAAAATGCCGGGAGCAAGGGGCTAGTAACCTCTTCTCCTGTATATATTACTAAATGTAAAAGGAGAAACTTTCGTTTTTCCTTTTGGGCCACCCCGCCTCGGTGGGATACGGCCGGTGTGTTGAAAGAAAGAAAGATATATATATATGCTTGTACATGTATTTTTAGTGTGACCTAAGTGTAAGAAGAAGTAGCAAGACATACCTGAAATCTTGCATGTTTATGAGACAGAAAAAAGACACCAGCAATCCTACCGTTATGTAAAACAATTGCAGGTTTCTGTTTTACGCTCACTTGGCAGGATGGTAGTACCTCCCTGGGTGGTTGCTGTCTACCAACCTACTACCTAGGACTTGTATTCTTATCTGTTAAATATGTGTTTTTATTAATTATAAAGTCTGATGATATTTTTCACTCCATTTTTTTCACTCATTTCTTCTACAGTTGGTTTACTATTTGTCATTGTTCATTTTTTAAAATCGCCTGTCATGGCTTCTCCTGGAAGACTCGTCTAAAAAAAAAGTTACTTTTTGTATAAATAATTAACCCTTTGAGGGTTTCGGCCGTACTAGTACGGCTTACGACCCAGGGTTTTTGACGTACTAGTACGCCTAAATTCTAGCGCCCTCAAATCTAGTGGGAGAAAGCTGGTAGGCCTACATATGAAAGAAGGGGTCTATGTGGTCAGTGTGCACAGTATAAAAAAAAATCCTGCAGCAGGCAGTGCATAATGAGAAAAAAAAACTTTGACCGTTTTTTTTAATAAAACAGCGACTTTGCACTGTATTTTCGTATGGTATTTATTGTTGTATTCTAGTTTTCTTGGTCTCATTTTATAGAATGGAAGACATATTACAGAAATAGAGATGATTTTGACTGGTTTTACAATGAAAAGTACCTTGAAATTGAGCTCAAAGTAGCAGAAATGTTCAATTTTTACCAAAGTTCAAAAGTAAACAAATCATGCCAAGCGTCCAATACACGTCAACTGGTGAGTCTAATATTCTTTCGCAAGTACGCCAATATTATTTATACCAGTTTTTACACTACTGCAGTAGTCTGCATAACAGTAAATCTTCTATTTTTTGTGAGAATAAAAATTCAAAGTGGAAAGCAAAAGAATGTAGGAGGGGCCTTGAGACGTGACTAATGAACAGAGAAAATGTCATTTTAGTGCCAAGAATGTCTTTCTTGTTTATTCTGGACCCTATTCGGAAATTGGCATTTTTTGAAATTTGTGTGAAATTGGCAAAATTGCTAAATTCTGACCACTGTACTGGATAGTTGAAATTGATAAATGGGTGGTTTCTTGCACTCATTCGATAGAAAAAATGGAGTTCTAGCGAAATATTCATGTTTTTTGTCAACTAGTACAGTGGAATTGGCCGAAAATGGGGCTCAAAGTGGGCAAGATTGCCGATGCATAAACATCGCCGAGACCGCTAACTTCGCGAGAGCATAATTCCGTAAGTTTTCCATCAAATTTCAAACTTTTGGTGTCATTATGATCGGGAAAAGATTCTCTATCTTTTCATAAGAGAAAATTATTTTTTTTTTTTAAATTTGGCCGACCCTGAGAACGAGTCTCGGAGAGGGCCTGTCGACCCTCAAAGGGTTAAAGTGGGACAATGAGTGTAAGTTGTGGATGCAAAGTTCTTCTTCAACTAGTGTGAAAGATACTGCCCTTCAGTGTGCAATACATATAATATTTACAGTAGGTCTCTCTCAATATTTACAGTAGATCTCTCGTAATATTTTCAGTAGATCTCTCGTAATATTTACAGTAGATCTCTTAATATTTACAGTAGATCTCTTAATATTTACAGTAGATCTCTCTTAATATTGCCTACACAGGATAGGCTCGATCCAATCGTTCAAAACTAGGCCTAAATTTTCACATAGACCAGGGCAACAATGCAGTGTGATCAGACACTCTTCTTCTTCTTTCAATGTACCAAGTTTCTCCTTTCAAATTTAGTAATATATACAGGAGAAGGGGTTACTAGCCTCTTGCTCTCGGCATTTCAGTCACCTTTTACAACACGCATGGCTTACGGAGGAAGAATTCTGTTCCACTTCCCCATGGAGATAAGAGGAAATAAACAAGAACAAGAACTAGAAAGAAAATAGCAGAAAACCCAGAGGGGTGTGTATATATATGCTTGTACATCTATGTGTAGTGTGACCTAAGTGTAAGTAGAAGTAGCAAGACGTACCTGAAATCTTGCATGTTTATGAGACAGACAAAAGACACCAGCAATCCTACCATCATGTAAAACAATTACAGGCTTTCGTTTTACACTCACTTGACAGGACGGTAGTACCTCCCTGGGCGGTTGCTGTCTACCAACCTACTACCTAGGTGTGATTAGACACATTTTTATTAAAAAAAGAATCTTTAATCCATGTTACACTTTATTATACAGTGTATCCACATAATATCTGCCTATTGTGTGTCTAACCTCAGTATGAATTAGTTGATTCTTGAAACAATGGTGCAGCATGGAAGGTATTATTGATAGTATTGTAAAAAAAATTATTGGTACAGGCCAAAATTTTTTTTGTAGACTCTTTTTATGACTAGTTAACAATTCTGTAATGAAAATTTGCTTGTGTAAAATCTCTCTAGCATTTCTTGTAAATTCAGTCAGATAAGGTTAGGTTAGGTAAGGTTAGGCAAGGTATGGTTTATCAGGAAGCAGGGTAAGTGTTTCCTGATGTGGGTTTTAGATGACCCACGGCTGGAGCTTTTGGTCATCTGACTGAGGCCTTCCACTGGCTTACCCCTCCACCCCTTTAAGAAAAAGTGTATTTCGAGCTTTCATTTGCATTTACAAAAATGTGCGTTAAATAGAGTCGATCGTTTTGGTAAATAGCCTTCGTTATTATAATCTCTTAATGAATAAATGAGAATTAGGAATAATTATTTGAATAATTTTGTGGATCCTTTAAAGAAAGTGAGGGGAAAGGAGGTATCTGGAGGCTGGTGAAGAGCTTTTGATCCAAGGAATTGGAGATGCCATCCCTCTGGATCAAATCTGATACGTATTAGTAACTCGCATTTTCCAGTTCTTATGATTATTTTTATTATTATTTTAACTCGCTAGCTGTCTCCCACCAAGGCAGGGTAGCCTGAAAAAGAAGAAATGAAAGTTTTTCATTTTACATTTAGTAATGTAAACAGGAGAAGGGGTTACTAGTCCCTTGCTCTCGGCATCTTAGTTGCCTCTTACGACACCCATGGCTTATGGAAGAAGAATTCTTTTCCACTTCCCCATGGAGAATTGTTTGTTATTGTTATTGTGTATCAGCAGATATGTACGAGCAGGTGTATAATTTACTTAGGGTAAATGAGATAGGAGCATTCTGTTTAGAACTGTTCATAATACTACTAGAGATCTGAACACTGTGTTAAATGTTGAGGGGTTTGAACTGTGTTTGCAACGCTAATGTTGAGAATAATGATGTATTACTCTAATAATGTTCAGAATGATGAATTTACTTAATCAGTGTTTGCAACACTGAGGTTCTAACTTATCTTCGGAACACTGGCATTAATAACATTGATGTTAGGAACATTGATGTTCAGAACAATGATATTCAGAACATTGATGTTAAGAACATTGATGTTCAGAACATAGCTACTTGTCCTCATGTTTGAGACTCTTACGTTGATAATATTCAGATCAATGAGGTTCTAATTGTGACATGTAGGAACACTGGGGTTCTAAACCTTTTTTTCAGTGAGTCAAACACCAGTAAGAGAACAGAGGCATTTGTGGATACCAAATAAACTGCCCAAAGGATCCGCCTTCATATATAGGTTCTTCTTGCCATGTTGAGATGCCATACTTCTGTGACAATCTGACAAGGAATTCAACAGGGTACAATGAACTACTCCATAAGTGCAATTATTGTTCCATACTTGTGGGATTGGAACTCTGGAACTCTCTAGAGATTGGACGATGGAGGATACGTTGGTGATGGACTGTTGGTGGTACTTAACTGGTGATTGTCTTATCCAGGCTCTATACTTCGATTACCAAGAGTGTGTTTACTCTGTTGTATCCCAATTTACCTGAACGTAATTTAATGTCAATAATATATGTATTTTGTATATAATGTGTGACAAAGCTACTTAAGGTTCTCTTGACTAGCTTCAATTCGGGTACAAACATTTTCAGGATTTTGTTATTGCCCGAAAACAAGAAATTGCGGAAGTGAGATGAGACAGTAAGGATCTGTAAAGTGTGTTGTGTAGCTTACTTACTGACAACTGTCATCATCCAATCAAAACATTTGTGGCTATCTGTACATCCAGACAGAGCACAGGTTATGTGCCCACCTCTGTATTGTTCAATGAAATCGACCAAATGCATCACTTCCGGAGTACCGTATTTGATGAATGAGAATTGTAGGTATTGTTAAGCCTCCTCCCGTCCCCGTGTGTATAGTTATACGGCTACTGTAGTGTTTTCATGTTGCTTAACATATACGAAAATAATTGGCTGGAATTATGTAGTATCGTTTTATTTTTATGAATTTTTTCATGATCATTTACTGGTCTTTGATTGGCTGGGTCGAGTGATACATCTCCGCTAGCCAATGAGCGGCCACCTGCGGACTGCTCAATGTGTATACGTCTGTCTTTGAAATGAATCTTCATAATTTTAGTCATTAATTGGGTACCTCTTATGGAGGTTATAAAGATACTTAAACCAGTGTTATGTGTGTGTTTGTATATATTGATGTAGGTGTGCAGTGGCTTTGTCTCTGTTACTGTAGAAAAAACCATTTGACATATGAAAATGTTCATGTTACCAGCATCCACACTCTCAAAGTTTTCTTTTTTATAACCCCCCTCCCCCACACCCTCACGTTCCTTAACTACTGTACTGTGCTATTTATGTACAGGATTTGCCATTCAAAATGTTTTAGAAATTATCACTTATTTTCATTATGTAAGTTTTAATTACCAACATTTGTAAAAAAAAAAAAGGTTTGTCAGGGTTTTGTATTAAATCTTTCATTGTCGTAATGCAGTGAATGTGATCTCGTAATGTGTTAATTGTAGGTGAGTGAGTGTTGCGAGAACGAGGGGACAGCACTTGTTCCCATCACATCTGGCCAAATTATTACGTCACATTGCCAAATATGAATCTTCCAGCTTGTCTTTCTATACTACAAGGTATATAGAGTATCATTAAGCATGTATGTATGTTTTCTGTGAAGCGATGGAGCCTTGAGCAGGTGGTTTGGCAGTACTGAGAGTAAAAGTCCATCACTTAACCAGTTTAATATCTTTATTATGCACACCATTCCCATGGTGTGGGTGGAAGTCACACCATACCCATGTTGTGGGTGGTAGTCACACCATACCCATGTTGTGGGTGGTAGTCATGCCATACCCATGGTGTGGGTGGTAGCCACACCATACCCATGGTGTGGGTGGTAGCCACACCATACCCATGGTGTGGGTGGTAGTCATGCCATACCCATGATGTGGGTGGTAGTCACACCATACCCATGGTGTGGGTGGTAGTCATGCCATACCCATGATGTGGGTGGTAGTAACACTATACCCATGGTGTGGGTGGTAGTCAAAAGATTACAGAGGTACATAATGGGTCCAGAGACTGGGCTGCAAAGGTCTAATAACTAAAGTTAACAGTGGTAATGAACTGTTTACATAGTACATTACCATTGTAACTTGTTCAGTTATCAGAACTTTGTAGTCTAACCAGTGAACCACAGATGGTAGAAGAATTCTCAACCCTGATGGTGTAGTGGTAAAGCAATGAGCTGGTAGTATTAAGACAGCCACACCATGAAATGAAGGCTCAATCACTCCACTGAATTGTTACATTCGTTTATTACGAATTTACGAATTTTCAGCATACGTAGGTAAGTAAGCAGTACAGTATAAAAACTAGATCTCAGTATTAATTTACTTAATATGGATGGATATAGGGAAAAAAATGCTCGCTGTTTTGCCAGCTAGCTGGATCTTCGTCCACAAAGTATCTTGTGGTGATGTGTAAAAATACCCAGTACTTCCTGCTATATATTTCAGTTTAGTAATGAGTTAGACACATGCGCAACACTTGAGTATCTTTATTGTTGAAATATTTCGCCACACAGTGGCTTCATCAGTCCTATACAAAGAAGATTGGTGAAGATCAGAAGGAGTTTGAGATAATTAGTCCATGGAATCTATGCAATTAGTTCATCAAGATTGATAAGAATGCAGCATATGCATAAAGAAGGGGATTATATAAGCCCCTTCTTCGCACATACGCTGTATTCTTATCAAGATTGATGGACTGATTACATCGACTCCAGGCTGAGGGACTGATTACCTCAAGCTCCTTCCAAGCATCACTATTCTTCTTTGTAGTAGACTGATGAAGCCACTGGCAAAACTTTTCCATAAAGATACCCAAGTGTTGCACATGTGGCTTATCAACTTGTCTGTTCTCTGAACCATTTATCTGTTTTCAACTTACTAATGTTCCATTCGTTATTTATTTCACACTGAACTACCAAACAAATTGCAAATAGAGATAGGTGGTAAAAATAATTAAATTCTGAATCAATGATATCTTAAAAATAAAATTCTAATATAGTATTTGGAAGTATGAATATGTCTCATGCAGTAAGGTATGATTTCTCAGCATTTGCAAAGATCCAGCCCCACTTGTTTGGAAGACCTGACTCCAACCTTGTGTAATTCAAAGCCTGTGTTATTCTGTATCATTCAACACTGTATAAAACAGTGCCATCAGTGCTACAAGGTATATTCCAATTTTACAAGCAGAGAGTGAGCCACATGGGTTTAACACTATCATGAATGCAAGCCAGCTCAGGATCTTTCACATGTCTGTGCATCATCAGGTGCTATGCAAACGTTGCAAGAGTAGCAACAAATGGAATAAGAGGAAGTTTTCTCGGAGTAAGGTAGCGTGGTGACACCAGCCAGTTCCTCTCAGAGTAAGATAGCATGGTGATGCTGACCACATTAACTCTGAGAAAACTTCCTCTCATTCCACTTGTTGCTACTCTTGCAGCATTTGTATAGCCCCTGATGATGTATGGAGATGTGTGAAAGATCTTGAGCTCTTCCAGATCAACTGCTGTCTTCCAGGTCAGCTGCTGTCTTTCAGGTCAGCTGCTGTCTTTCAGGTCAGCTGCTGTCTTCCAGGTCAGCTGCTGTCTTCCAGGTCAGCTGCTGTCTTCCAGGTCAGCTGCTGTCTTTCAGGTCAGCTGCTGTCTTCCAGGTCAGCTGTTGGCCTCCAGGTCAGCATATTTATTATGTCTTCCAACTCATTTCCCTTTTTTTCTCTTCTATCTCATCTCAGTTTCTTGTGGTTCAGTTATTTAATAACACTGGCATTTTTATCTAATTGTGGTAGCATAACGAAACTGAAATATGTAACAGTATGGGTGTGTAGAGAGGAGCGCCAGTGGGATCATCATCAAAATATATTGTCATCTTTAAGTGTTCACTTTGTACATTTTTTCTAAATTATAGATGGTCACCGCTGGATCTGTGTATGGAAATATAGATTCAGGGAGAATTAGAAAAAATAAAAAGGTCACAATACCGTGGCTGGAATAATTCACCAAAGATCCACACTGAGGAGGGGAACCTCGTGACGACGTTATGGTCATCTTGGACCACTGTTGTGGTCGTCCTAGATCACAGTGTACATTTAGTTTAGTACAGGTACACACAAATACAGTTACACAAATTATCATACAGAGTAAAATATACAAAAAAAAAAAACATGGGAGAGTTGAACGATAGCTCTAGTGCTCTTGTGTTGCAATCAACACATAATCAGGAGCTTGCAGTGTTGCAGAAATGAGTAGGAATTCCAGGTAGCTAGAGTCGTTCCTTTGAACGAACCTACCTGGACTTCCTACTCATTGCTACAACACTGCAAGCTCCTGATGTTGTTGTAATTGCAACACGAGACCCTAGAGCTGCCTTTCAACTCCCCCCCCCCTCTTGGTTGTTTCGCTTGGTCGCGATTATCACATACCAACATACGTATAAATTACCCAGGATAATCCCCCCAAAAAGGTCAAAGTGACTACCACAGACTGAAAAGTCGCTTCAAGGTTCCTTTCCGATGTGCGAATTTTTCGCGAATAAATTCAGGTGTCGTGTTTAGAAAATGTGATTTTTTTCTTACCACTAAATCTTGTCAGTGCATTCTTAGTGAACTTTGGTGTAATATTGGCTCACATTGTAACACCTCTGATAAATATCTCTACTGATGCCTCTATAAACTATATTTTCGTATTACTCGCAATAGAAAATCTTTGATATCTGAATGAGTATTTTCACCTGGACCTGAGTACCTGCTGTTGAACTTTAGACAATTATATTTATCTAAAACTACCTGGTCAGCCATATATCTAGTATTAAATATGTACAAGAATATCATTGGGACAGTAGACTTGTAGATAAAGAAAGTATAATAATTATATTGTATCACTGTGCCAAATTACTAGTTTGTAATATACCGTATTTCCCGGCATATAAGGCGCGCTTCCCTCCCTCCCCTCCGTCTTGGAAAATCAGCCTGCGCCTTATATGCTCAAGGTCAGGGTCAAGGGTAGGCTTTGTGTTACGCTTTAGCGTAAGATAAGAGGGTAATTAGCCCTTGAATATGATTACTAATTTACCATTATGATACTTATGTCGTGTGCCTTATATGCTGGAAAATACGATAATCTGCCATAGCATATCATTGTTTAGGTTATAGATTCACATCAGATTATTTTTCCTATTTATTTATGAAGCCAAGATCGTTTTCCTATGTGTGTGCATTTTGAGGGCTCCAGAGTACCATCTGTTTCCTCTCTTACTTCTTTATTTTGTATTGTTTATTCATTTAAAGTAAGTATTTTTTATTATTTAAAATACTGTGGGATGAAGGACAAGAATGTGTGTTTATAAATGAAGGTTTGAGTACTGGGGAGTGTGAGTGTTGTGAAGGTACAGGTTTGTTGAATGAGAAATTTGTGCAGCACTTGGGTATCTTTATTGAGGAAACTTTAAGCCAGCCAGTGGCTTTTTCAGTCCAATACAAAGAAAAACGGTCGAAGATGAGAAATTTGAGGTAATCAGTCCCTCAGCCTGGAGTCGATATGTTCAGTCCATCAGTCTTGAGAAAAGTACTTTTTCCAGAAGTTACACAAGTGTCTCATTCTTCAGCTTGTAGGATTTCTAAAGCATTTATCACATAAACATTTGTTACAAAGACTTCGCCAACCTTATGACTAATGAAAAAATTAAAAGGATGAGTGCAGATGTACAGTACACAAAAGTACAGTACAGTTAGGGGGCAAAATGAACACAAATGGAGTATAATGCGATCCTTTATTGACTACGTTTCGCCCACATAGTGGGTTTATCAGATCACAAACAGTACTTGGGTAAACAGGTAGGTTCACCAGGACATCCTGGCCCGGGTCTTCTCCATTTGGTGACGCGACCATCCTGGGTAAAGAGTACATGAGTATATATAGTGTGGAGAGTCAGGTAGAGAATGTGGTTTCTGAGTGGAAGTCCAAAGGGGCTAAGGCTAAGCTTAGGGAAGTTGAAGATCAGGATATATGCTGCAACACCAAGTAAGTTAGTCCTTTATACGTGCATGCAGGCGAGTTTCTTGCAACATCAATCATTTGTGAAAATCTGTCCTATAAGCCACTTGTGAGGCTGAGGTACCCACCTCAGAGCTCGGTGTCAACAGAGTTTGCCAGGGTAGGCGACTCACTTGGAGGCAGTCCACACAAATTTTCACACCCAGGATGGTCGCGTCACCAAATGGAGAAGACCCGGGCCAGGACGCAGTTCCTGAGGAATCAATCCATCAGTTACCCAGGGTGTCTCAACCTATGGGGAGTTACCGCCGGGTCACCACATGAAGAAGACCCGGGTTAGGTTATTTTAGTGAACCTACCTGTACCTTTTCACCCTGTTTGTGACTTGATAAAGCCCACTGTGTGGGCATTTGTGTTTATTTTTCCATCTTTTCGGTATTTTATACCTTTTATCTCCACAGTTAGAGGCAGCTCCAGAATTTCTGTAGAGGGACTCAGAGGTGGCAGTCTTGCTGGAAGGGAGGAGGTCTAGGGAACTTAACTTGAATCTTGAGTTATTGCTCTCTTATTTAACTGGGTGTCTTCTCCTTGGTTCCGACAGAGAAGTACAATACACTGAAGTACACAGTACAGTAATATTTCAGAGACAAAAATTTTCCATTTTAATAAGCCCAAGTTTGTATAGATAAGAAGAGCTAGATAGAAATAAATATTACCTTTGTTCCCTCAGCATGTGTATTTTTTTTTTAAGAATGGGGAATAGGATAAACGATTAGAGTGAAGTTTTTAAGAACTGTATATACATTACTAAATGTTGCTGTGATAGGGAATGGTAGAATGGTTGGACGTAGGGATGGTAGAATAAATAGAGGTAGAGATGCTGTAATGGTTTGATGTAGAGATGCTGGAATGGTTTGATGTAGAGATGCTGGAATGGTTTGATGTAGAGATGCTGGAATGGTTTGATGTAGAGATATTGGAATGGTTTGATGTAGAGATATTGGAATGGTTTGATGTAGAGATATTGGAATGGTTTGATGTAGAAATAGTAGAATTTCTTATGTAGCAAGTATGAGGTTACGCCTTAATGTGGGTATAAGAGAGAATACACGCACTGGAGTGTCACAGAGCAAGACTGTCAACAAATTGAGCCATTAATAACTACTCTGTTAGCAGTCACATTTAACTATTGATGACACAGTTGCCTTGGAGTTAGAGTTATGAACACGCAGCAGTAGTTAGCTGAATTTGGTGGCCCCTGTTGGCACTACAGTGATTGCCAGTAGTGTTCTCAATGACTTTTCTGAGTGTCATTTTGATTAATGACTGTGCCTGAGGCGAAATACACATAACCAGTAGGCTGGTTGAGTTGATTTTTTTTATCCGGTCTTACAAGGGATAAATTTATTAATATAGAAGCATACAATAAGAGATAGTAAGAGTCGAGTCTGGTGAAGGGGTGTGTCTTTGTGGGCATTTATGTGATAATAATAATCTTTATTTCTACAAGTACATGATACAACTTATAGAGAGTATAGCTGACATCAGCGACATGTTACTACATAGAAAGCCTGGTTATGCAGAGCATTTCGGGCAAATTAGGTCAATTTTGTCCCCAGGATGTGACCCACACCAGTCAACTAACACCCGGGTACCCATTTTACTGATAGGTAAACAGGGACATAAAGAAACACGGCCCGGTATTTCTTGTGAATATTGAAACATAAAACTTTTAACATTCTGCACCTCCCAGCGTACACCATAGAGATATGATAACATGCAAAATACTCAGATTCAAAATTCATTCCAACATGATACATTGTTTATATAGAAATGAGTGACTGTTGATAATGCGTGTAGAAAGTCCATGGTTATGCAGAACGTTTTGGGCAAGCTGAAGCCTGACTCAGGGAAATGATACTGCAGACAATAATATACGTTTGTAAGTGGGAATCATGCACACCACCACACAGTTGGACAGTTAGACAAATGAGTCATGTGGATGTTGGGAAGTATTTATTCAGCCTCAGGGTAGTTTGGAAGTGAAATGACGAGGTTGTAGTAGTAGTGGAGGGAGGTTTCATGCGTAGTTTTTAAGAGTATGTATGACAGGGCCCCAGAGGATAGGAGTGAGTCTGGCAAGTGGTAGGTTATGGGGTGGAGCCAAGACTCGACCCCTGCAACAACATACTGGTAAATACGTGCGCCCATCCACCCTAGGCCAAGTGTATATCGACAGGTGCTTTTGACCCACGGTGTACCCGGGTATAATGGAGGAATATTTCTTAAGCGGTATAACCCTCTAGGGTTCCTTACCATTGCGTAGTCGATAGGATTTAAACTCAGTAACGCAGCACACCTCCGCCAAACATGACTTGAGACCAAATTCTCATTTTTTTTTTTTTGTGAGAATGGACGTAAGTGAGAACTCAAGACCCGGTGCTGGTGGCCACAGATGTAGAAAATAGGTACTTAATGAGAGACGGCTCAAAAGGCCTTCATCAGTACAACGTTTCGCCTACACGAGATGTTACTTGATAAAGCCCCGTGTTGGTCAAACGTCGTAGCGATGAAGTCTTATTTCTGCTCTACTTGTCATTACTTTAGCTAGAGAAAATATGTGAACGGACACAAGTGGAACTAATGCGACATTGTGGCAATGTTGCGCTCTTCAGGAGCTTTGTCAAGCCGTAACGGCTTGTCAAAACTGTTACGGCATGTCAAAACTCCTGGAAAGCGAAACGTTGCCGCAATAAAATGTCCCATTAGTTGAACTTGTGTCCTTTTACCTAACATATTGTCTGAAATTCAACCAACGTATTACATTTTCTTACATCCGAAGTAATGACAAGTAGAGCAAAAATAATATTTTTATCACTACGACGATTCACCAACAGGCAGTAAAAACATGTGGTCCTCAGATCAAGTCATTGAACATGTGTTAATGTGATTTGTGATATGCTCTAGTCTTGTAGAATAATATAACAGTGTTGTTGTTTTGTGATAGGTGAGCATTTGGCGAGCACCTTCAAGTGTAATACTGTTGAACGATGGATGAGTCTGCCATCCTTCCTACAGTAGTGGGTGTTGTTCCACAACCATTCATTACTGTACCATCCTTGGTACAGTGGTGGGTGTTCCACCACCATTCCTTACTGTACCATCCTTGGTACAGTAATGTTTGTTATTCCAACACCATTCATTACTGTATTAAAATGGTACAGTAGTGAGCATTCAACCAACATTCATTAATGTACCATCAATGGGACAGTAGTGAACATTCAACCATTCATTACTGTACCACCAGTGGTACAGTAGTGAGCATTCAACCATTCATTACTGTACCATCAATGGTACAGTAATGAGTATTCAACTAACATGCATTGCTGTACCATCAGTGGTGCAGTAATGAACATTCAATTAACATGCATTACTGTACCATCAGTGGTGCAGTAATGAGCATTCAACTAACATGCATTACTGTACCATCAGTGGTACAGTAGAGAGCATTCCACCAACATTCATTACTGTACCACCAACGGTACAGTAGTGGTACAGTAAGTGAATGTTGCTGCTGCTACCTTGTGCCCAGGGTCAGGCTGACAACTTCATTGTTTTGAAGATTAAGTGTATTTAAAGGGAAAAATAGTATAGAGTGTATATACCGATATTTGAATGGTTTTTGTCTCGGTCTGGTAGAAATGGCGCAAATTGCCAAACATGGAAATACGCAAACGTTATTTAAAGGTCTTAAATAAAATTCTGATTGTTCCCCTTCTCTTTCTCTCTCTCATTCCTCCATTATCGAGTCTTGATATTTTAATAAGTATCGAAACTTAATTTTTTTTTTTAGATTAATTTCTGAGTAGGTTTACATTCCTGCAAAAGCAGTTTCGATTTTTTTTGGCACTCCGGATAATTGTGTGTTACGATACGAGTGAATCAGGTGATACAAAATTTTGAACTAGAAAGTTTCGGTGATGCTTGAAGGTAACTTGGGTGTGTGTGTGTGGATATGAATGATAACTTCCCAGAATGATTGACGCGGTGAATGTTCTCTCTCTCCTTGTGCAACACTTGCATCAAGATACCCAAGTGTTGCACAGGTCATCGATTTGTCGGTTTTCTGATCCATTTATCTACTGTTCTCTCTTCTCCATTTCAAATCTGACACTTTTCAAGTTTAATCTTTGTTTCTCTATTACCACTTAATTTGGTTTGATCTTGGTTAGATTTTTTTAACCTGTCTTATGTAAATTGTCAGATTTTCCCTCTTTAGAGAAATATTGGAAGTTCCATTATTTTTTTTTATCCCTTTTAAGTTGAACTCTAAAAAAATGATCTTCCTGTTTGTTGATGGTTTTTGGAGGCCCGTTTATTTTTTACCTTTTTTATATACTTCATATGCTATAAACTTAGAATTCCCTTAAAGATTATACAAAAAGGTGGTATAGCCCAATGCTTACTGTGGTACAGTACCACTGTACTTACCTAACATTCCATGTTCCAAAAAAAGGCTTAACGTGAACATTCCTCTCAAACAAAGTGTATACATAATTTGTAATTTATTTATTTTGAAAGTTAGATGTACAGAAACTAGTTTGAGATTAGTTGCAATAATGTATAACTAGGAAGGAGTGCGGTTCCTTATAACTACTGCCTGACCGAGGTCATAACTGTGACTTTGGGTGAACGCTCCAATACACGGTTATGTCCACAATATGCCTTGTAAACGAGTTTGTAATTGTTGTTGATGTGTGGATTCCATCATGTTATACTGTCCCTTATGGGATCACTATGTACTCAACGTATTAAATGCCTTACATAAATGTTACTTAATGTGATTGATACAACATATTGATGTTGTTAATCTAGATGTTGACTATTATTGATGTTTCCCCATTAACTGTGAAACGACAGTAGCCTTTCTGATGGAAAATTGGTCGACTTGCCCAAGTATGGATTTCAGTGTAACTTTTTTTTTTTAAATCGCGGTACGTACTTTTATCTCTGGGAAAAAAAGGACACACTAAGGCTCGTGTCCTTGACGGGTGACTCAGTGTCACACTGCAGTCCGTGTCCTTGACAGGTAGCTCAGTGTCGGCTTTAGTTTCCACTCGAGCATACAAGACATCTGCTTCAGGGATACTAAAATAATAAAAAAAAGAAATGTTTCTCGTGCGCGAGATGGTATGAAAGCTTTTGAAATCTTAGAAATTTCCAAGTGTGCGAAAATTGATAATACTTTCGCCCCTTCCTGACCGCACTACTGAAATCAGGCAAGAAGAAAAAACATCGGCTGATTTCAACAGTTAATGGCTTGTATTCACTGACACGCCTTGTGTTGCTGCCACTTTGGATTCCGCAGAAATTCATGAAAGCTAGTATATTTCTTTTTAAGACGCGAGGCTTGTTTTAGAAAAAAAAATTGTGGTTTTTAATCTATTAGTTTTTTATGTATTGTCGTATATAGGTGTCCTATATTTTATTTATGGTTATATTAGTTTTTTTTTTCTATTTTAAACCAAACGGCAGTAACCCCCACCCCTACCCCCATTGTGTGGAATGTTGTAAATGGCGGGGGTACAGGCGAGGCACAACCTCCGTCCTTCACAAGGGCCATGAAGGGTGACATACCCTTTTTCCCTCGCACCTCGCTAGGGCCTCCTCAACCCTGTGCACCCCCCCTTCCCCACCCCGCAGCACACTCCTGTGCACACGCCCCCAGACTCCTGTGCACATCTCTGTCCATTTACATACCTCGTGTATGCATGATCTCCAGTATGTGCGCACTTCATGTTTTGGAGACGATCCCCGTGCTGCCAGCGCCGGGACGTACATGTCCACAGCGTATTAACGTACATCTTGTGTCTACACGCCATCCGTGTGCATGTTGGAATATTCCTGCCGTACACACACACATACACCTCTCAGTGTAAGCACAGACCCCAAGGTGTGTGCACGGTGTGTACCTGATTGCTTTCTTGCATTACTGTGTGACAGGAGGCTCAGGGTGTACACAATGTCCAAGTTTCCGCACACGCTTTGTGTACGCGGTACAACACTTGTGTGTACCCACAAGCTGTGTGCACACAACCCACTCAAAGCTATTTACGTAAAAGCCAAAATTGTGCACTCAACTGTGTGTGCGTCGCCCTTCAGTTTGTACGAGCAAGCTGTGTATGTATAATCCTCTATGTGCACACAAGACTTATATGTACAACTTTTATTATATGCACACAGCCGTGTTAACATACAATCCCAGGATGTGCACACAGGTCATGTGCACAGGTGTATGTACAACCTGAGTATGTGCTCTCAAGCCAGGTATACGTACAACCCTAGAATGAGTGCACAAGCCATGTATACATACCCCAGTATGTCTACACAAGCCATGTGTACATACAACCCCAGTTTGTGCATGAGTGTGTTGGAAGGAACTGAGCTTATTTTGGACATACCATATGACAGGGTATGATGTATATTTCTATTGTGAATTTGGAAATAAATATTTATTATGTATTACTTGTATATGTTATTCACCTTCAGTACTTCATACAAACGATGTTCACCAAGCGTGCCGAAAACCTAGACCAGGTCCGGAGGTTCGCCATTTTGAAGGGTTTGGAAATTGAACTATAAGGATTGCCACAAAGTTGAACCTGACAGTTTTGGAATAGAGGATCCTGGGAAGTTATAGCCCTTGTGGTTTAGCGCTTCTTTTTTATTATAATAATGGGAAGTTATAATAGGGCTTCGTAAAATATTCGGAGGATTAGACAAAAGTGCCCATATTGAGACAGGAATAGACCAAAGTGAGGGGTATTTTTGCACATATTTTGACAGGAATAGATTAAAGTCAAGGGTACATTCTCAGCTTCGATTACTGTTGCTGTTATCGTTAACCAGCCTGACGGTACTATTATACAGAGGTGTATTAGAATTAATCATTGGGTTTCCACCTTACAAACTAAACTGTTTGTCATACTTGTCGCTCTCAGGCTAGTAGAAATTACGACTTCACACAGTTTAATTGTAAATAACTATCCTCGTTACATGCTTTAAATAGCCCGAGACCTGAATGTAGCATGCGTGTGTATGAAACTAGGCACAGATATACTAAGAAAGGGATTACAATTAAATTTTCGTGGATTCCTCTTCACATAGGCCTCCAGGAGAGTGACAAAGTTGACTAATTAGTTAAACAGTATTTAAATAAAGAGAATACGAGTATGATTTGTATCCCAACAAGTTAACGAAATATTACCAGACAGACACTAACAAACGAGCTTGAAGACAGTAAAACAGTACAGATAGAAACTAGCGGATCCATTGTCCATCATAATGAAATGTGTAAAGTTCAAGATATCTACGGAGAAAGTACCCCTCAAGGAAGGTTCCTTGATGTTGGTGAGGGACTCTTGATTTAGGGAATTGGATCTGTGCTCCAGTTCCCCGAATTAAGCCTGAATGCCTTCCACATCCCCCCCCCCCCAGGCGCTGTATAATCCTCCGGGTTTAGCGCTTCCCCTTGATTATAATAATAATAATAATACGGAGAAAGTAAACAGGTCAGTAGAAAATATATGGTTACTGCTAGACTAAGGCTAGGCTATAAAATCTCTGCAGTACAGTTTGTATGGATGTCACTGACATATAATGAAATATGAACAAAGACAGACCATACACTTGAACATTGCATCTTAGAGTTCAAGCATACAACCTTTCAGTTACACCTCCATGCAAACTTTACAAGATATGGCAAAACACTTCATTATCAATGATATCTAAAATCTTGAGGTTGTATCCACATTTTGCATCGACTAGAATGTCACTAGATGAATGAACGGTTTTTATGGAGAAATCACCTAATTATGACCAATGCCTTTTTTAGTGGTAATAAGATATTTATTTTAGATTTGTGTTCTTTACAACTATATGAAGTAATTGTAAAATATTAAATGACTAATATTTCTTTCTAGTGATGTAACGATGCTCAGTGGGGTCTGACGAAGACCCATTGTGAACTCTCTAATCCCTATTTTCGTGCTGTCGCTCACAGGATGAGTTGCAGGTGCACAGTAAACTAGCCACTCAGGCGACACAGCTAAATTGAGAGGTACAGGTGAGTGGGCATGGGTGGAAGCTAAAACACTGTTGAGTCAGTATAATAATAATATACATCCAATTTATGCACTAAACTGTACGGCCCATACAATACAGAGCTGTGGGTAGGGATGGACGAAGGGTAAGGGTAGGTAGGGGGAGTGAGTGGGAATGCGAAATTGAAATCATAGTGCAATAGGCTACTTTTCGTTAAAAAAAAAAAAAAGCCAGAATGTGATGAGGGTGGGACATTCAGCATGGAGGTCGCGTGTTAGGGGTTCTAGATGTCGAAGTGAACCCTGCGTGCTCGCTAATATACAGAACAATCTATTAAGATAATAGTGAACTGATTATGTGACGCGGCAATCTTCAGAATAGTTATGGTCATTTCTCCGTGTGAGTAAACCACGTTCGTCTGATTCATAATCGTGAGTGCAGTTTTCCAAACTTGACAGTTGTGGGAAGAAGATAGCCATAATCCCATTCATGGTTTGATAGAAAACAGTTGATTGCTTTCTAACTTGGACCTGCATTGTTGTCAGGAGTTTCGTAGTACTGAAAAATACGTCCAAGAAAGGAATACCCACTTGCGGGAAGTTGTGAGGTAGGTATTAGGTTGTGAGATCTTGAATAGCTGACTAAGCGGCACAGTCTGCTTGTTCATGCCCTGAACGTCGGTGATGGGATAAGGGAAGTCGAATTTTTAGATAGCTTGTGACTGACTTAGGACAGTCGGAAGCAACAATAAATGATCAGACCCTGATCCACCGCGAGGCCTGGTCATGGACCGGACAGCGGGGGCGTTGGTCCCTGGAAAACCCTTCAGGTATACCCGATACTATCTAGGGATGTAGAACCATCAGAGTATACGGCTATAACATAAGAATGAAACCAAAGTGTTCAAGAAAGAGGGAGAGTAAGACTGTAGTGGCAGGTGAATTGTTATCCTACATAAGCTCTTTTTCGATTCCTAACTTTCTCTAAGTTTAGGTGTGCCGCTTAGGCGTCCCATGCTCATCCTGTGAGCAGTAGCGCAAAAAAAAAAAAAGTCACAATGGGTTTTCGTTTGACCCCCATTGTTACATAACAAGAAAGGAATATTAGTCATTTCACATTTACAGTTACCTCAAATAGTTGTACACAGTACAGTATGGAATACAGTTTGAAAAAAAAAACTACCACTGTGACTCACGGAATCGTAATAATACTAATGCAAACAAACCACTGAACGAGTGGTGATTGAACCCCTGGTGAGTGAATCTTAAAACACGCAGGCCAGTGCACTGGCCTGCGTGTATACCACTCACTTGCCATGAGTTCAATCCCCGCCCATTCCGAGGTTTAAAACGGTTGGGGGTTCGTTCTCCTGACCCTGTGAAAAATGTAAGTCTTCTTACACTCCTTGCTCGCCTAGCAGTCAAATTAAGCATCGGGTGTTTTAATATACACAAAATCTTGACCTGTGGGCGGCAGTCGCTCCGTTCCCATCCTGTGGGCTGTAGCCAAAATATTACAGATGTACGGCTGTATAGCCCTTGTGGCTTAGCGCTTCTTTTTTATTATAATAATAATAATACAGATGTAAGAGTCTAGGGACTGGGGGAGCCAACACTGTCAGCTCAGCAAGTTAAGAGTGGATGCCGTGATGGAAGTGTTGCAACAACCTACTACTTGTGTTCCTGAGAGCCTCCCCTCCCGCACTCCACCACACTTACGACTAGCCAGGGTAATGTTTCAGCCTTTGTCTTTATCATCCTTTTAGTTCTTGTTTATCTTTTTCTTATACATCGGCACACACTCAATACGAAGTGACAAGTAAAACATATTTGCTGTTTATTGGGACAACAAACGGACTTAAAACAAATAAGACTAAGTAGAACGAAAAGGGGTGAAGTAGGTGGGACAGGTGGAATAAGATATTAAAAAGTAGTTGGGAATAGAGTTCTGAAGTGCTGCACCCTCAAGGGAGGCTCCTCAATGCTGGTAAGGGGCTTTTGATCTAGGGAATTGGATTTGTGCTCCAATTGTCAGAGTTAATTAAGCCTGCTTTCCATCCCCCCCACAAGCTCTGTATAATCCCCACGGGTTTAGAACTTCCAAATATAATTTGAAGTGCTATTTGTTGTGTGTTCATGAAAGAAGGGAAGGTATCTAAGGGTTGACAGCATGCATAGTTGCACTGTATAAAGGAAGATGGAAAAATGAGAAAGTGTAAAAAATATAGGGAAACAAGCCTCAAAAGTATATTATTGAAAAAGTTTGGGGTTAGACAATAGGCTTGCAGAGGAACAATAAGGATTGAGGAAGAGTAGGGATTTTGTAAATCAAGTATTTACATTGAAGCACATAAGTAAACAATACTTTTATAAGAGTCAATAACTGTTTCTTCTAATGTAGTTAGTGAAGGCAGGGAGATTACCAGTCAAAACAGTTATTCCATCATGCAGGAGGAGCCACATGTCTATGGTGCAGCCAACAATATCAGCAGACTCTTGGATATCACTACCGCCCAGCTCCGGTTGGGCTACAAGTATTTCTGGGAGGTTGCATCACTACCTAGTGTAGACATAACTAAATGTAAACTCTGCCAGATGGACTATTGTCACACCCTGTGTTATTATGTGCTAGAATGCAATAAAATTAATTCAGAGACGACTCAATCATACGTTCAAAAAATGTCAAGGTACTTATCCACTATACTGTGACTATAGCATATTACCATTCATTTTCGAAAATCCCCCGACTTTGTCTATTGTAAATAACTCACAGCTCCTTAAACTTGATTAAATTCAACCATACCTTGCTAAATTATAAGGTAATATAAATAATTAAAAAAAAGTTCATATACTGTAAGCTACACTAATATTTTTGACTGAATTTGTCTGCATAAGCAACTCATTATGGCTGTCACCAGACAAACTATCAAAATTGGGGCCCAGTCCTTGGACCTGTTATTTATCTCTGTAATCTTTTTTAATACCGCCCACAGAGATATTAAATTAGAAAAGACATGATAAAGCATTGGCAGATGCTGTAAATGTATAAAATCGGTAGTAAGCTATTAAAAAGTAAAGAGTGAGGCTTAGTGTAGGTAGGTAAGGGGCACCATTTTCCAACTGAAATAGACCCTTAGATGTGACCGTGATGTGACCATGATGTGACCGTGATGTGACCATGATGTGACCGTGATGTGATCATGTGACCGTGATGTGACCATGATGTGACCGTGATGTGACCAGCCGGGCTGTGGTTTGTACGTTGGACTGCGTGCGGCCAGCAGTAACAGCCTGGTTGATCAGGCCCTGATCCACCGGGAGGCCTGGTCATGGACCGGGCCGCGGGGGCGTTGATCCCCGGAATAACCTCCAGGTATGATGTGACTGTGACCGTGATGTGACTATGTTACCATGATGAGACTGATGTGACCATGATGTGACTATGTGACCGTCATGTGACCATGATTGTTTAACATACGTACTGAGGCTGTAAAAGAAGTGAATACTAGGGTAATAACACACAAAGTAATATGGTCATTAACAAAGAAAAGGTATTCTGGGGGTCAACGCCCCCGCGACCCAGTCCATGATCAGGCCTCGTGGTGGATCAGGACCTGATCAACCAGGCTGTTACTGCTGGCCACAAGCGAATCGTCGTACGAACCACAGCCCGGCTGGACAGGTACTGACTTAGGTGCTTGTCCAGCTCCCTCTTGGAGACCTGTCAGGGGTTTATTGGTAATATTCTTAACGTGGGCAATGAGGTTTTTACGATCGTATCATTACAGTTTCGAAAATTATTTAAGAACATAAGAACGAAGGAACACTGCAGCAGGCCTACTGGCCCATGCGAGGCAGGTCCAAGTCTTCTACCGGCTTAAGCCAATGCACCCAACCTAGTCAGGTCAGGTCACATTGACTTAAGGGAGGAATACGGCAACCGACCTGGTAGCACAAGCTATCAGGTCCAACTCACACCCACCCACATCCACTCATGTATTTATCCAACCTATTTTTAAAGCTACACAACGTTCTGGCCTCTATAACTGTACTTAGGAGTTTGTTCCACTCATCCACAACTCTATTACCAAACCAGTACTTTCCTATATCCTTCCTGAATCTGAATTTTTCCAACTTAAAACCATTGCTGCGAGTCCTGTCTAGGTTAGATATTTTCAGCACACTATTTACATTCCCTTTATTTATTCCTGTTTTCCACACGAAAATCACTCATTACGAAAGCAAAAGACTTGGCAGACGATGCAACATCCCCCCAATGAAAAGCAGGGGTGTCACTAGCATGTTAAGAGACCATACAGTAAGTGTCAGGGGCCCGAGACTGTTCAACTGCCTCCCAGCATACATAAGGGGGATTACCAACAGACCCCTGGCAGTCTTCAAGCTAGCACTGGACAAGCACCTAAAGTCGGTTCCTGACCAGCCGGGCTGTGGCTCGTACGTTGGTTTGCGTGCAGCCAGCAGCAACAGCCTGGTTGATCAGGCTCTGATCCACCAGGAGGCCTGGTCACAGACCGGGCCGCGGGGGCGTTGACCCCCGGAACTCTCTCCAGGTAAACTCCAGGTAAACAATTTATACACCTCAATCATATCTCCCCTAATTCTACGTCTTTCTAGAGAGTGCAGATTCAGGGCTCTTAGTCTATCCTCATAGGGAAGGTTTCTGATACATGGGATCAACTTTGTCATCCTCCTTTCGAGTGGTATATATAGCAGCTTAGATTGCACTTGACGTTTTTCATAATATAAATACAGTTTAATACTTCGAGAAGTATGCTCAGTATTTCAGCCAAATTGTCCCCTCAAGGGAGGTTCCTTGATGCTGGTGAGGGGCTCTTGATCTAGGGAATTGGATCTGTGCTCCAGTTCCCTGAATTGAACCTGTATACCTTCCATCCCCCCCCCACATGCGCTGTACAATCCTACGGGTTTAGCGCTCCCCATGATTATAATTATAATCGGCCAAATTGTATGATTAACAGCTTGCAGTGTATTATTATTATAATCAAAACTAAGCGCTAAACCCACCAGGGTCATACAGCAATGTATTAATTAGTGTTAGGCCTAATTACTTTTATTTAGGGAAGATCGGGAGCGCTAAATTCGTAGGGCCATACATTATTATAATCAAAGGGGAAGCACTAAACCCGTAGGATAGGGCCATACAGCGCCTCGGGGAAGGTCAGGCAAATAGGTTCGACCCCAATGTGATCCTAAGTAATTTACACTATGAAAATTGTACCTAAATGTACCTGTGCGTAATTAGTATAATCATATCTAAGCGCTAAATCCGTAAGGGTCATACAGCGCTGACCTCTGCCTAAATAATTTAAACCTACTAACTCATGGTAAGGTAGGATAGGTTGTTTTTTTTTTTTTTGATCAAGAGGCCATCACAGGCACAGAGCGCTAAATTCACGTGGGTCATTCAGCGCAAGGCGTGGTGGAGGCTCGATCCTCCGTCTGCTAATCGCCAGAGGGACGTGCTTCCTATTTGTACGTCACGTACTCGAAGTGATCGTCTCATTCTTGGGACCAGCATACTCGTCCCCAGCACGGACGCATCCGTCCCTAGTACACGCCCATCTTTCCCCAGCACGGGCGCATCCGTCCCTAGTACACGCCCATCTTTCCCCAGCACGGGCGCATCCGTCCCTAGTACACGCTCATCTTTCCCCAGCACGGACGCATCCGTCCCTAGTACACGCCCATCTTTCCCCAGCACGGACGCATCCGTCCCTAGTACGCGCCCATCTTTCCCCAGCACGGGCGCATCCGTCCCTAGTACGCGCCCAGCTTTCCCCAGCACGGACGCATCCGTCAGTCCGTCCCCCAGCACGGACACATAGTACACGCTCATCTTTCCCCAGCACGGACGCATCCGTCCCTAGTACACGCCCATCTTTCCCCAGCACGGACGCATCCGTCCCTAGTACACGCCCATCTTTCCCCAGCACGGGCGCATCCGTCCCTAGTACACGCCCATCTTTCCCCAGCACGGGCGCATCCGTCCCTAGTACACGCCCATCTTTCCCCAGCACGGGCGCATCCGTCCCTAGTACACGCCCATCTTTCCCCAGCACGGACGCATCCGTCCCTAGTACACGCCCATCTTTCCCCAGCACGGGCGCATCCGTCCCCAGCTCGGGCGCGCCCTTCCACCCCCAGCACGGGCGCATCCGTCCCCATTACAGACGCGCCCATCTATCCCCAGCACGGACGCATACGTCCCTAGTACGCGCCCATCTTTCCCCAGCACGGGCGCATCCGTCCCTAGTGCGCGCCCATCTTTCCCCAGCACGGGCGCATCCGTCCCCAGCTCGGGCGCGCCCTTCCACCCCCAGCACGGGCGCATCCGTCCCCATTACAGACGCGTCCATCTATCCCCAGCACGGACGCATCCGTCCCTAGTACACGCCCAACTATCCCCAGCACGGACGCATCCGTCCCTAGTACACGCCCATCTATCCCCAGCACGGACGCATCCGTCCCTAGTACGCGCCCAATCTATCCCCAGCACGGACACATCCGTCCCTAATACGCACCCATCTATCCCCAGCACGGGCGCATCCGTTCCCAGCTCGGGCGCGCCCTTCCACCCCCAGCACGGGCGCATCCGTCCCCAGCACAGGCGTGCCCTTCCATCCCCAGTACGGGCTGCCTGTCCGTCCCCAGCGCAGACGCGCCCGTCCATCCCTAGTACGGGAGCGCGCATGTCCGTCCCCAGTACGGCGCGCCCGTCCGTCCCCGGTACAGGCGCGCCCGTCCGTCCCCGGTACAGGGGCGCCCGCCCGTCCCCGGTACAGGGGCGCCCGCCCGTCCCCGGTACAGGGGCGCCCGTCCGTCCCCGGTACAGGCGCGCCCGTCCGTCCCCGGTACAGGCGCGCCCGTCCGTCCCCGGTACAGGCGCGCCCGTCCCCAGCATGGGCACACCTGATACTGTATACACTCCCCTGACAAGCGGTCGTTTACAAGAGCCCCGCACCAGCACCGACCAATGAAAACAAAGCCTGCCTTCGAGTCTGCACTAAGCCCGAATCTGATTAGCCGAGGAAGTGAAGGTAGCGGCCAATAGGGAGTTAGGAGGCAACCCATGTTTATAAACAGCAGTCGCGGCCATTGTGTCAACCATGGAGGAGGAGGAACACATCAAGTTTGAAATGGAGTTAGAGAGCATAGTGGAGAGCGATGACTTTACCATATTTAACCAAGATGATCTCCCCGTGGGAGGCTTCCAGGTGATGGAGGACATCAGAAGGAAGGGGAAGCTGTGTGATGTGACCCTCAAGGTGAGCTAGGTGATGCCTACTGCTGCTGCTGCCCACCTCACCTGCCCTCCTCCTGCCCACCTCACCTTAACACATCATCATGGCAATTAGGTTTTGTTTATATTTTAGCTAGTATTGCACAAAATATTGGTGAACTGTTCCATTATTTGTTAATTTCTGATGATTTTTAACCTGAATTTCAGGTGAGGTCGGCCCAGGTGGCCGCCTCCGGGGCCGAAATATGTTTAAATTTCGTTACCAGTTACTATACAGTTTCATGTATATTTCGTATCAGCAAATAGGCAGATGTGTGTTTAAGTTACCAACTTCTATACAAGTAGATGTATATTCTATATCGGCAAATACACGACAGTTAATTTAGAGAGAGTAACCAGTGACTGGTGACGGTTGTCAGGCTGACGGAAATTTTGAATATGGATCAATGACCCTGAAGGAAGGTCACAGTTCTTCTGGAGGGCTCTTGATCCAAGGAATATTATGTACATTCCCGTGGATCAGACCTGATTATCTCTCATTAACCAGGCACTGTAGGACCCTTATGAATATACCATGAATATACTTCTACTAATTAATAATCCTTGGATATTTTTCCTTGTCTAGCAAAGGATGACAGGCGGCTTGATAAAGCTCCTGGAGAGCGAAACGTTGCCACAATAAAATGTCACATTAGTTGCACTTGTGTCCTTTTACTTTACATATTGTCGGTAATTCTACAAACATTATTACAATGACAGGTGGTGTAGGACCCTATAGGTTTAGGGCTTTACCCCTATGAATATGCTACTAATAGTGTTCCATGGATATTTTTCCTTGTTGATCTCTAGGGAGGTTCCTTAATGCTGGTGAGGGGCTCTTGATCCAAGGAATTGGACCTGCCATCCTCTTTGGATTGAACCTGATTGTCTTCCATTCACCAGGAACTGGAGGACCCTGTGGGTTTAGTGCTTCCCCCATGGATGTTCTACTAATTTTTAATTCTCATTGATATTTTTTTCCTGATTAATCCCTTCTAGGGAGGTTCCTTGATGCTGGCTGGTAAGGGGCTCTTGATCCAAGGAATTGGACCTGCCATCCCCTTTGGATTGAACCTGATTACCTCCCTTTCACCAGATACTACATGGCCTCTGAGTTTAGTGCTTCACTGTGAATATACTTCTACTAATTAATAATCATGGGATATTTTTCTTTATTAGTCTAACAAATGAACATAGGTGCTATATGACCCTTTAGTCGAAGGAATTGGAGCTTTTACCCTCTTGGATCAAACCTGATTACCTTCCATTCCCCAAGTGCTGTATGACTCGCACAGGTTTAGTGCATCTCCATGAATATAATAATAGAAATAGGCCTGATGGATATTCATTATTTTTAAGTGATATGTAGATTGTCAAGTATACCAGATTATTAACCAAGGATAACACAAGAAAGCAGAGCACTATGGCTTTTTTCTCTTGGGATCTCTGATGTGACCCACATCAGTTGATAAATTCCTAGGTATCTGTTTACTGCTAGGTGAATAGGGGCAACAAGTATCAGGAAACTCATGCCACTACTCATGGTTAGAGAATCGTAAAACTCTCAGACCGATGAGTTAGCCACTGGGCCAGCTGGCTACAATAATATTCATCCAGCTAGGTATACGTTTTTATGCCACTACTATCATCCACAGCCACTACCACCATTACTACAATCATTAGCACCATATTCACAGCCACTATCACAATTGGTCACAAGCATCATGTAACTGCAGTCACTACCACTCTGATGACAGCTATATCCACCAAAACCATAGTCACTGCCATAATCACAGCCACTATCAATGGAGTTAAATAAAAATGATGGTTCATATAAATATGAACTAAAGAGTTGCTGTCCTCTCTTCATTCATAATTAATATCTCTTGTTTTCATGTCTTAATAAATCATTCTAATTGCTATGTATTTTTTGTTATGTCTGTTCTCTTTAATAATGTTTAAATAACTTCTTCCTTAGATCTTGCCTAGAGCTGATGAAAACTGTTTTCTTATAATCAAAAAGGCACAATACCATGACAGCAACAATACACAAATAATATGTACACAGGGAAAAGAAATTTATAACTAACAGCATATATATTGGCTTCCTTACCTTTGTGTGTTAGTGTGTGACTAGTTAGTGGTCCAAGTTGGACCAAAACGTTATCTTAAGTTTCTCCTATGTACGGGTTATTTGTGTGTTTTATTCCATTTCTTTTTTTGAAAGGTTATGATAACCATCTGTAATTGCATATTTTCAGGTAGATGACCAGTGTTTTTCAGCTCACAGAATAGTTTTGGCTGCTGTCATACCTTACTTCAATGCCATGTTTACTCATGACATGGCTGAGAGTAAACAAAAGGAAATAACTATGCAAGGAATAGATCCTAGGTAAGTATGTATCTAGAAATAAAAATTTTCATTGTCAAATATTAAATGATTTGCATATGGCTTTGCATTTTTTCTGTTGAATGGAGGATGTTATTTAAATAATGCATGTAGTAGTAGTAGTAGTAACAGCAGCAGCAGCAGCAGCAGCAGCAGCAGCAGTACCAGTACCAGTACCTGTGTAGAGGGGCATGAATTTGATGTGTTGTATTTGAGTTTTCCTTTGGGTTTAATTGTTAAGGGATATATTAAGAATTTTTGAATTACAATAGGGTTATTTACACATGCACCCTCTTTGTCTTTACTAACAAATAAATAGAATGGCAGTTGCTAAATGCCTAGGTCAGGAGTTATCAGCAGAACCCTAAGGTTTCTCCATAAGCTTGTTAGTTGTCCGTGTGATCTTTCATGAGACACGGAGAAAGAGAGAGGCGAGATTATTTGTCTAGTCTTCATTTGATTTATTTGTTTTTTCTAATGGGAGTGACTGACAGTATAGAAAAAGGCATGGCTGAAGGTCCTTGAGACATACAGTATTTATATTTTAATGTGAATAATAATTTTTATGTAAAAATTGAAGTGAGTACAAGTTTTGCATTTTTACCATTTGTCTTGTACAGTGGAACCTTGGTTTTTGTCAATAATTCATTCCAGAAAGTCTGACGAAAACCAAATTCGACGAAAACTGAAGCAATATTTCCCTTAAGAAGTAATGTAAATCCAAATAATCTGTTCCAGACACCCAAAAGTATTAACAAAAATTACATTTTATAGAGAATAACTATAGTTTTACATACAGAAAATAATGAGAAATAAATATAAAGAACTAATGAAATGGATAAATGAACATTTAACATCACTTTACCTTTACTGAAGACTTGTTGGTGTATGGAAGACAGCAAGGAGGGGAGAAGGAGGAGAGGTTATCTCTACCACTATCACTACCACCCTCTACCACATTCACTACCACCCTCTACCACAATCACTACCACCCTCACTACCACCATCACTACCACCCTCTACCGACGAGAAACAAAGCCAGACTGACTCAGAACGTGTAGGATGCTTTGTGTGGGCGTGGGCGGACACATTCGGTACAGCAGGCCACTGTCAACTCGACAAAAACCGAGGTGATGAATGAAAACTGGGACAAAATTTTGACGAAAAAAGCCGTTGAAAACCGAATTCGACGAAAACCAGGGCAAACGAAAACCGAGGTTCCACTGTATCATTAATGCTTTACTTCTTGGATAAGCTTTAGTATAGTATTTATTATTTTATTTTATTATCACTGGCCGATTCCCACCAAGGCAGGGTGGCCCGAAAAAGAAAAACTTTCACCATCATTCACTCCATCACTGTCTTGCCAGAAGGGTGCTTTACACTACAGTTTTTAAACTGCAACATTAACACCCCTCCTTCAGAGTGCAGGCACTGTACTTCCCATCTCCAGGACTCAAGTCCGGCCTGCCGATTTCCCTGAACCCCTTCATAAATGTTACTTTGCTCACACTCCAACAGCACGTCAAGTATTAAAAACCATTCGTCTCCGTTCACTCCTATCAAACACGCTCACGCACGCCTGCTGGAAGTCCAAGCCCTCCCACACAAAACCTCCTTTACCCCCTCCCTCCAACCTTTCCTAGGCCGACCCCTACCCCGCCTTCCTTCCACTACAGACTGATACACTCTTGAAGTCATTCTGTTTCGCTCCATTCTCTCTACATGTCCGAACCACCTCAACAACCCTTCCTCAGCCCTCTGGACAACAGTTTTGGTAATCCCGCACCTCCTCCTAACTTCCAAACTATGAATTCTCTGCATTATATTAGTATAGTAATATATTCTAAAATGAGGTTTCCAAACCTTCAAAATATTTGAACGCTCCTACTCTAGGTTCAGGTATGTTGTGTGTGAAGGCAGTCAGTATTTACTTATTTTTAATGCATCAAGACCAAGTGCAGACTAATCCAGCACCTGTACTTGCACAGAATTACATATTTTGCTTATGTTGATGATGCTGCAACTCTAAATGTAATTGGCAATTACATGTCCTGTACATTTATACATATTGAATATCAATTGTTAAATGCAGGGTAAACATTAATATTTTCATGTAAATGTAAGAGTATGCCAGGTTCTGAGTTCTGAACAGCTGAGCTACATGCATAAAAACTTCAGGAACCCAACATGTTCATTAGTGTAGGAATGTCTGTATGTAATTCTTTCACACTGCATCCCCTCTGATTTGGATATGTTGAGGCCAGGAACTCTGAATCTACCAAACTGTCCCCTCAAGGGAGGTGCCTTGATGCTGGTGAGGGGCATCAATTGGTCCCCTTCCTTGGGTGGAACTTTAATGCCTCCCATTTCCCAAACACTATATAGCCCCTACAGTTTAGCACTTGCCCCCACATTAAAATGAAGAAATACCAAACTGTCTGTAATATACAGATTGGTACTGCACATAAAAAATAATAGGTATAGTATTTGGCAATACATACTGTAGTTGCTCTTTTAACCCCCTTGCTGTTTACATAAATACATATAATGTAGAGTATTTCAGTGTCGTCTGGTGTTGAAGTAGAATATATCTGAGTGAATGTCAATTATACAGCCATGGAAATACAGGTATCAAGCTTGTCACCTGATGTACTACTAGTCACATTTTCCAGATCTTGCAGTTCAATGTCCACTTACAGGTATAAACCCAGCGAAAAGCAAGACTGTATACCTTAACCCTTAAACTGTCCAAACGTAGATCTACGTTTTTTCAACATTGGAAAGTATGTTAAAAAACGTAAAGCTTCTTTTTGTTTTTTTACATTTGAAAACGTGTAAAAAACTTTGATCTACGTTTTTTTTGTTATATTTGAAAATATGTAAAAAAACGTAGATCTACTTTTGGAGCACTACTCATGTGAACATAGATCTGTTTGGACGGTTTAAGGGTTAAGTACAAATAGAGAATTCTATGTCGGCATATGTTGTTCAAGAGACCTCAAACTTCTAGTTCTTGCAGATGCTTTAAAGTAATAGTAACAGAACAAAAGTAGAAGTTTTTAAGAGGAAGGTAGACTACTTGCAGTGTTGGAGTAGTCAGGCTGTGATAGCAATGTAGATCTGGGCTGCTGGCAACAAAAACCTGGTTGATCAGATAGTCAGCAGTGAATTCTGACCTCTGGTGTATTTATTTGTGTTTGTTTTATTCACACTAGTAGTTTTTTATATTGTTAATTTTACCTTAGATGTTCATAGACTTGCTGTATTTTGTTGCCAAGAACACTAAGTGATAACCAGGTCAAAACACTCCTCAAATCTCAAAAATGCCTCTCTACCTACCTGTAAGTGTAGCTAAGACCACACACCTCTAACACCATATGGTCATGCTTCTAATTTTAGTTACAAAGACTGCCACCTCTAGGGTTGGTCTAGAGGGCCAGAACCTTTCTTACTTCTTTAAAGCTACCTCAAAATGTTTAGACCCATGTTGTTTCTGAAGACATACACATTTTAGGAATGTTATAGGAGGGGAAGAAAATGAATACAAGGTCTTTTTCATGTCATTATTATTAAAAAATAAGTATGCCAATTATAGGAACACACACACCAGCACTTTAGTAATAAACCTTATCAGAACAGGCAAAATATAGAGGTCAGGTACTAAAGGCCTACAAACAGCAGTCTTACTCTGAATTCCAGAGCCATGCCTAAGTCATGAGGCCAATGAGACCATCAGCTAAGTAGGGCGAGCTACATGCTTGTGCCCCTTTATATAGACTTTGCTTCTATGTTTTCTCCACCCTAGACCTGTCAAAATAACTCTCCCATACCCCACCTCTTCAAGAAGTTGTGAAAGGCTCTCATTACCCATGCATCATCAATATGACACATGATGTGACTGAACACTGGCTGGCAGGTAGGGACAGCTTGTGTGACCTAGTCAGATTGATCTGGTTCAAAAAAAACTTTGTTTAATAACTTGGTGGATTATTAAGGAAATAATAATGATCTAAAATTTTAAAACCGGATAAATTTCATATCCCACATACACTTGTCGCTGTAATATTTTCTCTAATTTAGGTCTGGTCTGAGACCAGGTTATAGAGAAAGTGATCCTTGTAACCCTTAACTGATATTAATAGATAAGGTTCAGTGATTAGTGGCTTAGGGCTTTTTCTTACACCTTTTACATGTGTGACTTCTATCTCAGTCACAGGCATAAACTGTGTAGAATTGATACTGGATCAAGAGAGGGCATATCTGCATAATGTCAGCAAACTTTTTGTCAGCAAGGTGGCAGTGGGGAAAACTGGTGGCTAAATCCCTAAAAATTCATTGTACATAAAAGGGCCCAAAATCTGGAAAAAACTGCCGGAAATCTCCAAAGCCATCATCTCGGCTGGCATCTTCAAAACTACCATTCAAAAACACCTCTCCCTAACATATTATAACATCAGCTAAATATGTGACAACTATATATCCATATTCTCATTGTCACAGACATATTGAAAAACTGTATAATCTTATTCTTAATATCTGTAATCCTCACAACCATTAAAACATTGTGTCCCCATTATGCTAATATGCTAGAATCCTCATTACTTGTGATCATAATCAAACCTGTAATTCTACAAGCAGTTAAACTTGATAAAACACATATAGCATGTACCGGTGCACATCCCTTTATATGGAACCTGTGAGGCCTGTATTGTTTCAAATTTCAGACTTTTTTGAATTTCACAATGATTCTCAATGCCACCACATGGTGGCATGACCCAGCATGGAGATGACTGGCGCTCCACACTCCATGAAATAACTTCAGTTTTCGGAACTTATTGAATTTCAGAATTTTGGATAAAGGGATGTGAATCTGTACTAATAGGATATTTAATTTTCTTGTATTCATTGTAACTTCTAAATGTATATAAAAATACTCAAGTTTGTCATTTCCTTATTAATTTCAAGTTTTAAGTTTACTCAAAATACTCTGCATATTAAGGGGCTTTCTACATGCACATTTAAATGTCATTGACTCACTGGTCCAGTGGCTAATGCGATGGTCGGGAGTTTTGAGACTCTCTGACCGTGGGTTCAAATCCCGCCCGTGGTATGAAATGTCATTGACCTCTGTACAAATAAAATATCTTTTCTTATCTTAAGAGATCTGGTAGCCATCCAGAAAATGTGTGTGTTTTGTCATCCCTCAGATCATGGTGCTTAGGCTGAGCTATACATAACCCCTAGAGAATGAAGACTTAGACACACATACAACATTTGGGTATCTTTATTTGTAGATTTTTTTTGCCATCCAGTGGCTTTATCACTACATTTCAAGGACATTATGTGAAGACGAACTATATACAAAAGATGAGGTAATCAGTCTCTCAGCCTTGGAGTTGGTAACGAGTACCATAGTCTTGAAGAATCTGAAGCACGGGCAGGAAGATTGGCACTTATGTACTGGCATAAGATAAGGGAGGCACAGCAGGTGAAGGCATTTTCACTGGTAGGTGGGATTTCCCAGTGGAAGTAGGTCATACCCAAGGAAGGGGCCAGGAGTAGGCAAGAAGGTTGTACCAAGATTCCATGATGTTGCTGTATAACATTCATGTCCACATCCCTGGAGAATCAAATTGAAAAAAATAAATTTACTGATTTTTAAGTTGCAGTGTGGTAACAGCAGGGTCCAAGTGAATATTTAATCATCTTAAAATCATTTTTTTATTCTCTGAAGAATATAACTTTGTCCCTTGAAGTAGAGGAACACTGTAATGATGATGATGATTTATTTAAACCTCTGTTCATATATGAAATTTATTCATAATATTTGTATTTACAGTGCCCTGGAATCTCTAATCAATTTTGCCTATTCTGGAAAAGTCAAGATTGATGGTGCTAATGTACAAAGTTTATTGGTAGGGGCATCATTCCTTCAGCTCTCTAAAGTACGAGAAGCATGTGCAGACTTTCTCAAACACAGGTGAGCAATGTTGATTTTGGTCATTTGTTTTGTGAAAGATTGCCACTTTGTTATTCAATGAAGCTAGGTTATGAGGTCAGTTAAAGGAAGTAACACAGGTTAGCTTTTACTACTCAGGAAGTACTTTATTCTGTGGTTCTATTTTCTAGTTATGTTCACACTTCAAAATTGACCACTATCCTACCTTATTTCCAATGCTTTTAAAAGCACCATTAGAATCAAGAATTAAAGAAAAAGTTTACAATAAATCCTCAGTAAATATTACCATAGCAGTAAGAATTATAAACTGATAAACAAACTATACAATATAAAGAACATGAGTACAGGAAAGACCAGCTTTTAGTAGAAGGCCCAAAACTTTTGCAATAAAATTGATAGCCAAGCAAATCACTGGAAAAGTTAAAGATCTTGGCTCACTTAAATTTTCTAAATATTAAGGAGAGAAAGTGCAGAATTGATCAATATAATTAACCCTTTGACTGTCGCAACCCCCAATCCTGAGGTGTCTCCTGGTGTCGCAAAATTTAAAAAAAAAAAAAATGATTTTTTCTTATGAAATGATAGAGAACCTTTTCCCGATTGTAATGACACCAAAAAAACGAAATTTGATGGAAAACTGACGGAATTATGCTCTCGTGAAGTTAGCGACCTCGGCGCTGTTTACAAATCGGCGATTTCGCCCACTTTGAGCCCTTTTTTCGGCTAATTCCATTGTTCCAGTCGCCCAAACTCATAGCTATTTATTTAGAACTCCATTTTTTCTATCAACTGAGTACAAGAAACTGCCCATTTACCGATTTCAACTACCTAATAATGTGGTCAGAAATTTGCAATTTGCCAATTTCATGAAAATATGACAATTTCAAAATAAGGTCTAGAATGAACAATGCAGACATTCCTGGCTCTAAAATAACATTTTCTTTGTTCATCAGTCACATCTCCAGGCCCCTCTGATATTACTCTTGCTTTCTATTTTGAATTTTTATTCAAACAAAAAATAGAAGACTTACTATTATGCAGACTACTGGAATACTGTAATATTTGTATAAATAACATAAACCCATTCATGACTGCATATTAGAATGGCTAGTTGGACATTTATTGGACAAGGCATCATTTGTTTACTTTTGAACATTGGCAAAAATCAAACATTTCCCCTACTTTGAGCTCCATTTCTAGGTTCTTTTTATAGTAAAATCAATCAAAATCACCTCTATTTCTGTAATATGTTTTCCATTCTATCAAATGAGACCAAGAAAACGAGAATACAACCATAAATACTATACGAAAATAGACCACAAAGTCAGCATTTTAATTAAAAAAAAAACGGTCGGAGTTTTTTTTTTCTCATTATGCACTGCGTGCTCCAGGATTTTTTTTATATGGTGCACACTGACCACACAGACCCATTCTCTCACATGTGGGCCTACCAGCTTTCTCCTGCTTGATTTGAAGCCGTTAGAATTTATGAGTATATATACGTCAAACACGGTACCTCGTAAGACGTATATATATGGCCGCGACAGTCAGAGGGTTAAAGGGTACACACAAGCCTATAACTCGAACAAAAATAAATAAATAAAAGAAAACTTTAAAATTACTGTACTTGAAAAATGTACTCTCAAATTCTAGGATTCTAAGTTCTAATAAGTCCTCAGGAAATAAAACAAAACTTCTAAAAGACATTTGGAGTTAATGTACTTCAGATTAGTCAATGATTTTTTGTTTTCCAGTTAACAACCCGTTTCCTTATATTGTATGTACTTATTATGAACCATGTCCTTTGATAACTACCATAATAAATTCACTTAAAGTGAATTAGCCTAAAATGCCATGTTGTACCAGAAAGCTACAAATCTTTCTTTCAACACACCGGCCGTATCCCACCGAGGCGGGGTGGCCCAAAAGGAAAAACGAAGTTTCTCCTTTTACATTTAGTAATATATACAGGAGAAGGGGTTACTAGCCCCTTGCTCCCGGCATTTTAGTTGCCTCTTACAACACGCATGGCTTACGGAGGAAGAATTCTGTTCCACTTTCCCATGGAGATAAGAGGAAATAAACAAGAACAAGAACTAGAAAGAAAATAGAAGAAAACCCAGAGGGGTGTGTATATATATGTATATATATATATTTGTACATGTATGTGTAGTGTGACCTAAGTGTAAGTAGAAGTAGCAAGACATACCTGAAATCTTGCATGTTTATGAGACAGAAAAAATGACACCAGCAATCCTACCATCATGTAAAACAGTTACAGGTTTTTGTTTTACACTCACTTGGCAGGACGGTAGTACCTCCCTGGGCGGTTGCTGTCTACCAACCTACTACCTAGACTGTACTATATATACTTGTAATGCATCTGAACAAAATTTTTTAATGTTTGTAGTGTGTATCTGGTGTAGCATTGATTATTACATTAACTGCTAAAGACTGACATTGCTGTGTTTATACACCATATATTTTACAGTATATTTCATTATGAATAAACTTATTGGTAGTTGTGCTTTATTTTTGCACATCATTTTTTTTTGTCAGTGAATATTGTACAGCAATGTAATCTTATTCTTTATAGTTTGTATCCCTCTTATTTCTGTTTTTTTTTTTTTTTTTTTTAAACAAGTTGGCCGTTTCCCACCGAGGCAGGGTGACCCAAAAAAGAAAGAAAATCCCCAAAAAAGAAAATACTTTCATCATCATTCAACACTTTCACCACACTCGCACATTATCACTGTTTTTGCAGAGGTGCTCAGAATACAACAGATTAGAAGCATACACATATAAAGATACACAACATATCCCTCCAAACTGCCATATATATAAATTTTTTATCATGCTATTTAATATTAATTTTTTTGTATTAATATGTACTTATTACTTCTGGATCTCTTGGTAATTACTACTAGATTTCTTGGTAATTACTACTGGATCTCTTGGTAATTACTACTAGATTTCTTGGTAATTACTACTGGATCTCTTGGTAATTACTACTAGATTTCTTGGTAATTACTACTGGATCTCTTGGTAATTACTACTAGATTTCTTGGTAATTACTACTGGATCTCTTGGTAATTACTTCTGGATCTCTTGGTAATTACTACTAGATTTCTTGGTAATTACTACTGGATCTCTTGGTAATTACTTCTGGATCTCTTGGTAATTACTACTAGATTTCTTGGTAATTACTTCTGGATCTCTTGGTAATTACTACTAGATTTTTTGGTAATTACTACTGGATCTCTTGGTAATTACTACTGGATCTCTTGGTAATTACTACTGGATCTCTTGGTAATTACTACTAGATTTCTTGGTAATTACTACTGGATCTCTTGGTAATTACTTCTGGATCTCTTGGTAATTACTACTAGATTTCTTGGTAATTACTTCTGGATCTCTTGGTAATTACTACTAGATTTCTTGGTAATTACTATTGGATCTCTTGGTAATTACTACTGGATCTCTTGGTAATTACTACTGGATCTCTTGGTAATTACTCCTGCATCTTTTGGTAATTACTACTAGATTTCTTGGTAATTACTACTGGATCTCTTGGTAATTACTACTGGATCTCTTGGTAATTACTACTGGATCTCTTGGTAATTACTCCTGCATCTTTTGGTAATTACTACTAGATTTCTTGGTAATTACTACTGGATCTCTTGGTTATTACTACTGAATCTCTTGGTTGTTACTACTGGATCTCTTGGATATTACTACTGGATCTCTGGGTTATTACTACTGGATCTCTTGGAAAGACCTTATCCAAGTTCCTTCAAGTTTAAGCATATTGTTTTGCACTGTTCCTTCCAATGATGCCTTGGCTGATGTTAGAGAATTTTATTTTTTCATCTTTGGATCACTTCTGGAACAACATTGTAGTAATGAATCAATAATTTTTTCCTTCAAATTGGAATGCACATTTCTTGAGACCTGAATTATGCATAAGTACTTTTAGGTGATTTTTTTGGGGGATGAATTTTTAGTTTTTGAATTAAATATCTTTTGAGGGGTGTATTAATATGCAGGGACAATCTTTATAGAATTATTCCTAGTGTCACCTTAACATTTCAAACCATATGAGGAGAAAACCAGTTGACCCCTCTAAGTTATAAGATACTGAAACCTTCATGAAAGGGTGTCTTGATGATGGTGAAGAGCTCTTGATCTAATTGGAGTTACCCTTCCTTTCCTTGGATCAAACCTGATTCCTTTCCACTCCCAAGTGTTGCTTAACGCTTATGGCTAGTGACCGGGGAGTTCTAGAACAAGATAACGAAAAGTTTTGTGATTTAGCATCCTCCCATCTTGAAATCTCTTACAATTTGTTGTTCAAGGTTATCCTATGCTCTGACCTTATGTCTGTAATCCAAGGTTATCATATGCTCTGATCTCATCTTATGTCAGCTCATTCTGACCTATAGGTCATGAATTGTGACCCAGGCTGTTTTGAGATCATGGGAAAATAAGTATTTCTTTGGAAAATCATAACCTGAGATAATAGCTTTGTGAATATGCATGTAAATCCCGCCATACACTACTCTTATATAAAGCAAGCACATATGGGATGGTTTTTGCTTCACCTCGTCTTTTCTAGATGCTACACATTACTTTTCCTACTAATTTGTATTACATTCTTTAATTTTTCTGTTAGCTTTTCTTAGGAGAATCTGTTATAATTCATATTAGCTCTATTAGTTTTGTTACAATTTTTATTTTGTATTGTTACAGGTTACACCCACACAATGTTTTAGGAATTAGAACATTTGCCGACACATTGGCTTGCTGGTCATTAGTGGAAGCCAGTAATCGTTATCTTCAAAAACACTTCGTTGAAGTCTCTGTATCTGAGGAGTTCCTGAATCTATCCTTTTCAGATGTAAGAGAAATTATCTCCCGTGATGAACTTAATGTGCAAAGTGAAGAAAGTGTAAGTATCCATTTCTTTATACTGCCAAATCAGCAGACATTTAGCTAAATTTATGATGTTATCAAAAAGATAAATGATGATGCATAAAAGAACTTTTTTGGTGTTGGTTTTTCCTCTGTTCTCCATATAATAACTCTTTACGTACTTATACTTTTTTAATGTGTTTTGCTTTGATTATGCCATCCTTTTCAATTCATTTAAATATTTTTTTGTATTTCTGAGCTTTTAAGGTAATCAGTATCAGCCGCTCCACATGAATACTTGCTTGAATCACATTACTAATTTATATCCTTAAATCCTGAAAAATACAAAAGAAGGAAAATGAAAATCATTCAGAAATGATTAGAGCAATTGTAGTTGCTGTATGTCATATGAATTGGTGTAGGTAATTTCATAAGTTCTGGAGCATATATAACAAATTAATGAAGCAGTTAAAAACAAAGAAGCAAATAAAATGGTTCAATAATAATAGAAAGTCATGAAAACATGGAACTAATGTTGAAAGTAATTCGTGTCTTGAAAGTAATTAAAAATTATGTATATCAATCCAAAGATGAGTAGTGGGGGGGTTGGAATAGTTTTAAAAATGCAGTATTAGAATGTGGGGCAGAAGTTTGTGGTTATAGGAGGGAGGGGGCAGGAGGAAAGAGGAGTGACTGGTGGAATGAAGTAAAGGGTGTGATAAGAGAGAAAAAGGTAGCTTATGAGAGGTTTTTACAAAGCAGAAGTGTTATAAGAAGAGCAGAGTATATGGAGAGTAAAAGAAAGGTGAAGAGAGTGGTGAGAGAGTGCAAAAGGAGAGCAGATGATAGAGTGGGAGAGGCACTGTCAAGAAATTTTAATGAAAATAAGAAAAAATTTTTGGAGTGAGTTAAACAAGTTAAGAAAGCCTAGGGAAAGTATGGATTTGTCAGTTAAAAACAGAGTAGGGGAATTAGTAGATGGGGAAAGGGAGGTATTAGGTAGATGGCGAGAATATTTTGAGGAACTTTTAAATGTTGAGGAAGAAAGGGAGGTGGTAATTTCATGCACTGGCCAGGGAGGTATACCATCTTTTAGGAGTGAAGAAGAGCAGAATGTAAGTGTGGTGGAAGTACGTGAGGCATTACGTAGAATGAAAGGGGGTAAAGCAGCTAGAACTGATGGGATCATGACAGAAATGTTAAAAGCAGGGGGGGATATAGTGTTGGAGTGGTTGGTACTTTTGTTTAATAAATGTATGAAAGAGGGGAAAGTACCTAGGGATTGGCAGAGAGCATGTATAGTCCCTTTATATAAAGGGAAAGGGGACAAAAGAGATTGTAAAAATTATAGAGGAATAAGTTTATTGAGTATACCAGGAAAAGTATACGGTAGGGTTATAATTGAAAGAATTAGAGGTAAGACAGAATGTAGGATTGCGGATGAGCAGGGAGGCTTCAGAGTGGGTAGGGGATGTGTAGATCAAGTGTTTACATTGAAGCATAGATAAAGGTAGGGAAGTTTTTATTGCATTTATGGATTTAGAAAAGGCATATGATAGAGTGGATAGAGGAGCAATGTGGCAGATGTTGCAGGTATATGGAATAGGTGGTAAGTTACTAAATGCTGTTAAGAGTTTTTATGAGGATAGTGAGGCTCAGGTTAGGGTGTGTAGAAGAGAGGGAAAATACTTCCCGGTAAAAGTAGGTCTTAGACAGGGATGTGTAATGTCACCATGGTTGTTTAATATATTTATAGATGGGGTTGTAAAAGAAGTAAATGCTAGGGTGTTCGGGAGAGGGGTGGGGTTAAATTATGGGGAATCAAATTCAAAATGGGAATTGACACAGTTACTTTTTGCTGATGATACTGTGCTTATGGGAGATTCTAAAGAAAAATTGCAAAGGTTAGTGGATGAGTTTGAGAATGTGTGTAAAGGTAGAAAGTTGAAAGTGAACATAGAAAAGAGTAAGGTGATGAGGGTATCAAATGATTTAGATAAAGAAAAATTGGATATCAAATTGGGGAGGAGGAGTATGGAAGAAGTGAATGTTTTCAGATACTTGGGAGTTGACGTGTCGGCGGATGGATTTATGAAGGATGAGGTTAATCATAGAATTGATGAGGGAAAAAAGGTGAGTGGTGCATTGAGGTATATGTGGAGTCAAAAAACGTTATCTATGGAGGCAAAGAAGGGAATGTATGAAAGTATAGTAGTACCAACACTCTTATATGGATGTGAAGCTTGGGTGGTAAATGCAGCAGTGAGGAGACGATGGCAATATAAACACAAATGCAGTATAATGTGATCCTTTATTGACTACGTTTCGCCCACACAGTGGGCTTTTTCAAGTCACAAACAGAACTACCTGGGGTGGAAGGAACGCGAGTATTTATAGTCCGGCTGAGGTCAGGTGAAGAATGCTGCATCTGATGATGTACCGAGTTGGGTTGTAGAGTCTAAAAACTTGGGTAGCTTGGAAAGGAGACTGGACAAGTTTGTGAGCAGACCTTCTACAGTGTTCTTATGTGGGATAGCGATGAAGAAGTTTCTTGGCAAGTGGTTCAGCTATGTTATAGAAGCCACTATTCTGGTTGAAGTTGTCGGATATAGAAATAAGTGATGATTCCAGGATTCTTCGGTATTGAGTGTTGTCTTCTGTGGCGATAAGTCTTGAGTTTCTGTAGTTTATCAAGTGGTTGTGTGAATTACGGTGTTGTACGCAGGCATTCCTTGTGTCGTCAGACCTGCTTGCGTATTGGTGTTCTGAAATACGTGTTTGGAGGTCCCTTGATGTTTCGCCCACGTATAACTTGTTGCAGTCATTACAAGGGATTATGTATACCCCTGCAGAGGATGGAGGCTTGTCCTGCCTACTACTGGTGATGTCCTTGATGGTCGTGGTTGTGGAGGTAGATACTTGGAATGATGTTTTGGCAAAGATGTTGGAAACATGTTTGGCAATGGAGTTGGTGGGAAGGACTATGTATCTCTTCTCGGCAGTGTCTTCTCTGGGTGTGTTGAAGATGTTTAGTGCTCGCCGTCTGCAGTCTCTGATGAAGTGACGAGGATAGTGGAGTTTGGAAAATACCTGTTCAATTATAGTGCATTCTTCCTCAAGGAACTCGTTGCTGCAGATTCTGAGTGCACGCAGGAAGAAGCCTATAATTACACCACGTTTGGTTTTGGTGTCGTGGTGAGAGTAGAAGTGGAGAAGATCGTTTTGGTTGGTGGGTTTTCGATAGACTTTAAAACGAAGTTCGTGGTCAGCTTTGCAGAGTAGAACATCAAGGAAAGGAAGAGTGTTGTCGACCTCTTCTTCAAGTGTGAACTGGATTGAAGGCTCGACCTGGTTGAGCTTGTCTTGGAGAGCTTGAACGTTGAAGCGTTTAGGAGTTATGAGGAGAATGTCGTCAACATAACGGAGCCAGGTGACAGACGAAGGAATAATGGTGGAGAAACGTTCGGCTTCTAGATGTTCCATGTATAGGTTCGCTAGGACTGCACTGAGTGGCGAACCCATGGGTAGTCCAAAAGTCTGCTGAAAGAGGTGATTTTCAAAAGAGAAACACGTAAAGCCAACACATAGTTCAACCAGGTCGATGAAGTCGCTGGCTGGAATGGGAAGATCAAGTGAATCGTCAATTTTCTTGCGCAAGAGATCGATGGCTTGTTTAGTAGGTACTTTAGTGAATAGGGAAGTCACGTCAAGGCTGGAAAGTTTCTTGTTCCTGATGTTGATGTTGCGAATGCGATTGAGAAGATCACCTGAGTGTTTGAGATGTGCTGGACTGATAGTGCCCAAGAGTTTCGAGAGGTGTTTGGCGAGAATTCCTGAGAGCTTGTGGGGAGCACTGCCTATTCCCGAGGATATGGGCCTCAGTGGGATACCAGGCTTGTGAGTCTTTGGCAGGCCGTACATTCTGGCAGGTCTGGGGTTGCTGGGCATGGTGTGCAGAAGTTTCTTCCCTTGTTCTGAGCTCCTCAGAATGCGGCGAGTCCTTTGAAGAAAAGTTTTAGTAAGGTTGTCCACTTGGTTAGTTGTGAGAGGTTTGTAGGTATCTGGGTCATTAAGTAGATTGGTGTTTTGTTCCTGACATCCAAGACGCACCCTCCTCAAATTGCCAACATCAAACCACCTTTCTCCGCTACAGCTCGGACCTACCTTGAAGAGTGTGCAGATGACTTAAACAATGCTACAAAGGAAGCTTTTCTCCAAGCCAGAACACTAGGCACAACACTCCGGGGCAACATGAACAGACGCACCGCCGAAATCATTCGCAGCCACAGCGAACGTTCAACAGAAGATCAGACTTACTAGGAAACTACAAACACTCTGCGATAATAGTAATTGGAAAAGTTTAGGAAGACCTGAAATTATTCAAAATCTTTCATCTCGTCCACTGTCAACCACAGAAACTGAAGCCCTCAGCTTAGGCCTCAAATTCGCAACAGGAATTACGAAACCAAAACAAGACCTCAATTTCATCGCCAAAAACTACAGACACAATGACTCCGACTTCCAAAAAGGCTATCTTCAAGGCATCATCTCAGCAGCCATCTCAACACGCAGCTCCCCAGTCATACCCCGACGTTACATCAATGCACTCAAAGGTTTAGCAGAAGACACGACCATCAGGGTCACCACCGCTGATAAAGGAGGTGGTGTTGTTATCATGAACACTGACGATTACAGGAACAAAATGCTCAATCTACTTAATGACCCAGATACCTACAAACCTCTCACAACTAACCAAGTGGACAACCTTACTAAAACTTTTCTTCAAAGGACTCGCCGCATTCTGAGGAGCTCAGAACAAGGGAAGAAACTTCTGCACACCATGCCCAGCAACCCCAGACCTGCCAGAATGTACGGCCTGCCAAAGACTCACAAGCCTGGTATCCCACTGAGGCCCATATCCTCGGGAATAGGCAGTGCTCCCCACAAGCTCTCAGGAATTCTCGCCAAACACCTCTCGAAACTCTTGGGCACTATCAGTCCAGCACATCTCAAACACTCAGGTGATCTTCTCAATCGCATTCGCAACATCAACATCAGGAACAAGAAACTTTCCAGCCTTGACGTGACTTCCCTATTCACTAAAGTACCTACTAAACAAGCCATCGATCTCTTGCGCAAGAAAATTGACGATTCACTTGATCTTCCCATTCCAGCCAGCGACTTCATCGACCTGGTTGAACTATGTGTTGGCTTTACGTGTTTCTCTTTTGAAAATCACCTCTTTCAGCAGACTTTTGGACTACCCATGGGTTCGCCACTCAGTGCAGTCCTAGCGAACCTATACATGGAACATCTAGAAGCCGAACGTTTCTCCACCATTATTCCTTCGTCTGTCACCTGGCTCCGTTATGTTGACGACATTCTCCTCATAACTCCTAAACGCTTCAACGTTCAAGCTCTCCAAGACAAGCTCAACCAGGTCGAGCCTTCAATCCAGTTCACACTTGAAGAAGAGGTCGACAACACTCTTCCTTTCCTTGATGTTCTACTCTGCAAAGCTGACCACGAACTTCGTTTTAAAGTCTATCGAAAACCCACCAACCAAAACGATCTTCTCCACTTCTACTCTCACCACGACACCAAAACCAAACGTGGTGTAATTATAGGCTTCTTCCTGCGTGCACTCAGAATCTGCAGCAACGAGTTCCTTGAGGAAGAATGCACTATAATTGAACAGGTATTTTCCAAACTCCACTATCCTCGTCACTTCATCAGAGACTGCAGACGGCGAGCACTAAACATCTTCAACACACCCAGAGAAGACACTGCCGAGAAGAGATACATAGTCCTTCCCACCAACTCCATTGCCAAACATGTTTCCAACATCTTTGCCAAAACATCATTCCAAGTATCTACCTCCACAACCACGACCATCAAGGACATCACCAGTAGTAGGCAGGACAAGCCTCCATCCTCTGCAGGGGTATACATAATCCCTTGTAATGACTGCAACAAGTTATACGTGGGCGAAACATCAAGGGACCTCCAAACACGTATTTCAGAACACCAATACGCAAGCAGGTCTGACGACACAAGGAATGCCTGCGTACAACACCGTAATTCACACAACCACTTGATAAACTACAGAAACTCAAGACTTATCGCCACAGAAGACAACACTCAATACCGAAGAATCCTGGAATCATCACTTATTTCTATATCCGACAACTTCAACCAGAATAGTGGCTTCTATAACATAGCTGAACCACTTGCCAAGAAACTTCTTCATCGCTATCCCACATAAGAACACTGTAGAAGGTCTGCTCACAAACTTGTCCAGTCTCCTTTCCAAGCTACCCAAGTTTTTAGACTCTACAACCCAACTCGGTACATCATCAGATGCAGCATTCTTCACCTGACCTCAGCCGGACTATAAATACTCGCGTTCCTTCCACCCCAGGTAGTTCTGTTTGTGACTTGAAAAAGCCCACTGTGTGGGCGAAACGTAGTCAATAAAGGATCACATTATACTGCATTTGTGTTTATATTGCCAGGGGTTTGGGAAAGTTTGGCTAACTGGTTTTCCTAAATCCCTTCATAAATGTTACCTTGTTTGCACTGTAGCAGCATATTAAGTTATAAAAAGCCACTCGTCTTCACTCATTTCAGTCTAACATTCTCGCATAAGCCTGTTGGATGTTCAAACCCCCAGTGCTCAAAGCCTCCTCTACCCCCTTCCTCCAACCCCTCCTAGAACAATTTCTTTCTCCTCCTTCCTTTAATCCCAGATTTATGTACCATCTTAGTCACCCTGTTATGCTTTATCTTCCCTATATGCCAAAATCACCTCGACAATCCCTTCTCAGCTCTGAATTACCGTATTTCATGGCTTATAAGACTTGTTTTAATTTCAATGACTCGGCATCGGACATAACTGGGAGAACAACCCACCCCACACCCCAAACTTATAGTTCTCATCACTGACTTCAGTTTATAGGACACAGGGTGGTTTTTGGAGATGTTTTATGGAAAAAACGTGTCTAATAAGCCGCGAAATACGGTATATTATTGGTAGCTATACACCATGTTTTAACCTCCATACTCCTTATTCTCACCATAATATACTCACCACACACTGCTTTCAAACTTGACAGCGTCACTGCCTCCAGCTTGTTTCTTGTTGCAGCATTTGAAGCCCATGGCTCACACCCAAGTGAAAGTGTTGGTATCATTATTCTCTGGTATACTCTCCTTTTTTGCCACCATGGATAAACTTATTTCTTTCTGCAGATGCCTCAGCATCCATCTATTGTACTTTCCCTCCTCCCCCTCCCCTCATCTGTTCTGTGGTTCACTGCACCTTTCATGGACTCTTCTACTGATGTTTCCACTCCCAAACACAGTATCTGAATACATTTACTTCTTCCATACTCCCTCCTTTCAATCCAATATCCAATCTTTCCCTTCCTTGAGTTTTTGTTAGTCTCATTGCCTTGCTCTTTGATATATTCACTTTTAATTTCCTTCTTTTACATACCCTTCCAACACCCACTAACCATTGCAACTTCTCTTCAGAATCTCCCAAAAGAACCTTGTCATAAGCAAAGAGGAACTGTGACAACTCCCAGATTTATTATCTTTTAATCCCACACCTCTCCTCAGCACCCAAACATTCATTGATTTTATAACCCCATCTTTAAATGTGTTAATCATGGTGATATCACCATAAGACTGATGAATATCAGTCAAATAAGTTGTAAAAAATCTTGTACAGTACTGCATTATTTATTGTTGAAAATCTGAATACAGTGTATATAGGTAATTAAAAGGATGAATGCGAGAGCAGATGGGTACCTTAAACCTAGTGATTTTAGCATTTCTAAACAGTTTTTAAGAAAAGTTGTTGTTAGAAGAGAATAAACTATTAGCTGTTATTTTCCTAGTTATCCATATGTTAAGTGAAACCAAGCTGTTGACATCTTTTGAAGTCATGCTGGTACCTAATAGGACTGGTGATGGTGAAGATGATTTCGACAGTCTGGGAAAGGGGTATGGGGACATTGGACAATCCATTGGGTGTGTCTGATCATAAAAAGGTTAAGAACCTCTGGTTTAAACTCTGGGTAGCACCTACAAGACCAAAGCCTTCATTTTGTGTTCAAAAGACTAGCTGTACAAGAGGTGAAAATTCTACAGCCAATCTAAACTTTAAAAACTTTACAATAGATTAAATACCAAAGACATGACACCTTGAGTTTGAATTTCCTCCTGTAGCTTATGGATAATCCCATCAGTAGTAGACAGGCTAACTAATTTTTGAAATATTCAGGAATATTTGAAATATTCAGGAATATTTGAAATATTCAGGAATATTTGAAATATTCAGGTTCTGTCAAAACTCAGAGAAAACGTTGAATAAAATTTGTGTGGACAGAAGTAGTCACTTTTCAGTGCACTGAGCTAGCATCTACAGCACTATGCAGCTGCCCAGCCATATGGTGGGCACTTTGAAAATTTCTGCTCTTTATCAAAACTGTTTTTTTTTTTTTGTTTTTTTTTGGTGCATGCCAAAACATACATTTGTGCAGACCAAGGTAGTACTGAATAAGAGCTTATTTAATTTCCAGTTGTAATGCTATAGTATCTTTTATACAAAATACATCATACATAATTAACCAACAAATGATGCAGGTAACTTAAGAGATAGATTCATGAGTGTGAGAGTTCGCACAGATGAGTTGTCTGTGATGTTACTACTTCCTGCCTCAGTGCTTGTAGTAGGTGTTGGAGATATGCATGTAAAATTAGAAGATACTGAATGTACAGACATCTATATTCTTGCGGTTGGAATCTTGGTGTGCTCTCTAGTTATTGGTATTTTAAAATAGTACTGATGTCTAGAGGTGTAAACAGGTGTACAAAATGTAAATAGGAAAATATTCAACATAACACCACATTCAGCATTTGATGATTATCCTATTTATACCATAAGTTGTGTTATTTTTTTTTTACTGAGAATTTGTAATATTTCAGAGAAGTCTTGTCCTCAATCCTGTTAGATTTTCAGTGTTGAACTAAATCTCTTTTATAAACTTTCTTAAACACACATAACAGAGAAAATAAATTTTAACAGGTATTCGAGTCTGTCATGGCGTGGACAAAGCGAGACCTAGACCAACGAGGTCACAACTTGCCTGAGTTGTTAACAAAAGTCCGCATGCCATTGCTAACCCCACAGTACCTGACAGACCGTGTTGCTACTGAAAACTTAATCAGATCATCACATGAATGCAGGTATGTAGTTATTGATTTTTTTGACCTTTCACCAGAGGTGCCTCGATGTTGGCAAAGGGTCTTGTATATGTATAAGGAATTAGAGATAGCCTCCTTTTCTTAGGATCAGATCTGATTACAAGCCATTTTCATGCACTGTATGACCCCTTAGGGTTTTGTACTTCCCTATGATGATAATACTAATTAATTATTTTTAGTATACACCTATCATTCGACTTACAACCTGCTCGACTTACGACCGTGTTTTTTATGCCAAATTTCTGGGAAATAAACAACTATGTGTGTTGTACACAGTGTTTATCCTAAACCATACAGTATAAAATACAGTACTAACAGCATAAAAAGTAAAGTAAAACATGAAATAACAAATAAAACAATAAAATAAAGTCATTACAAAAATGTTTTGTTGATATTCAGTAGTAAAATTCGACTTACGACCATTTCGACTTACGACCGGTTTCTTGGAACCGAACTCAGTCGTAAGTCGGATGGTAGGTGTATATTGCTGGTGTGTTTAATTGGTGTATAGAGTAGCAAGGTTTATTTCTTCTCCAGAGATTTGTTAGACGAGGCTAAAGATTATCACCTAATGCCAGAAAGGCGACCCCTCCTCCAGAGCTTTCGAACAAGACCACGGTGCTGTAATGATATTGTTGGACTTATTTATGCTGTTGGTGGGCTTACAAAATCAGGTAAGAAGATTGTCGCTGTGCTGATGAGAAATACATATGATAAGAAAATGTCTAGCTTCTTTAAAATAACACAAGAGATTGAATATGATTTTAACAAAACAGATGGATGAAATTCAAGGTTGGTGCCATGAAGTAAGATCAAGAATTCTCTTGAGTGGACCTGAAACATCAAGGGGTGAAACCAGATCAAGATTAATATGTGTGTCAAAAGTCAGAGAAAATCTACAATTCTGTAATCGTCAACATCAGTTTCAGTTCACATCCTTCTCATTTGCTCTTACTAAACCTTTACATATTTTACTTTAATGTTTCTGCATGCTTGTGCCTTGACTTCCAAAACACCCTTCAATATTTTGCTTCTTTGCTAACAAGTTTTGTTAATGAATATTTTTATTTTTAAGTCTTAGCAGTGAATGACCCAAAGGGGTTGAATGTATTTTTGTGATATATTATCATGTTATCTAGTTTTATTTATGTACAGTAGTTGCCTTTACTATTTTCTTCTCTTGCAGTTAGTGATGTGGTATTTTAGTTACATAAGGGAGGTAGCTCTTGTTCCGTATTGTACCCAGAGAGCTTAGTAGATAGTCTACATCTTGACACCCATGTACAGTAACTTTGATTTTTGGCAGATTGTAAAAAATGTCTCTAAATTAGAAAAAAGCTGTAGTCAGTATCGATTAAATGGCTGCATGTAGTATATTCTTCTTTTGTGAACATATTATTGATCAAATGATCCATAATGAAAACTTTTATACGTTATATCATTGAGTACATACATGTAGTGGGAAAGGGTGGTGTCTGATTACCCCCGTAACGATTTAGCGATTATTTCGTCATATAAAAATTTTGATGCATCGAGTACTGTAGTGAGGGCATCCAAGCATACAATCGGGTATTATTACAGTAGTGACCATGGGCCCCAAGAAAGCTTCTAGTGCATGCAATAAGGGTGTGAGATGGGATCATTGATAAGTATGTCATGTCCCGAGCTGGCAGGTTGTATAATAAACTCAACCCACTATTGGTGGTACAGCTCGCACAAATATTATATTGACAAAGTGATATCATATGCAGCATACCTGTGTTAAATATTGCTGAAACAACTGGGTATAGTGGTTACATATGGTGTAAAAAAAATGCAGTAGCTACAGGAATATATTGTTGGTTTTGTTGTTCACGGAGCAACACGGTGATCCCTTGGCCCATTGTGACTCTTAAACCAACAACTACAGCACCTGGTTCATGTGACCCTCTGGTTGTTGGCACTCTTTATTCCCAACAATAATCACCAACAGTTGTAAATAGTAGCAAAAGTCTTTCATGGCTTTAAATTGAAGCAACTTTTTCATTCCTTGGATCAAATTTGATTACTCCGAACCCTTCCCATTTCCCTGGCTCTGTAAGACTCTCATTGGATTAGTGCTTCTCCATGAATATAAAATGGATTCAAATGCATTTTTTTTTTATATGAGTTACATGACTCCTTTTTATTTATTTTTTTGTGGGGGGCGAGAAGGACTGGTTTCTGGGGAAAAATTGACTTATATGACTGAAGATACTGTAATTATTATTAATTTTTTTTTTTTGCAATATTGATCTCGTATAATTTTATTTTTAAGAGAAGATTGCTTAAATGTTTGAAGTTAGTAATCATGAGATATTTTTGCTTATCATTAATTAGTAATGCTTTAGTATGTACATTCATCAAATTTTTTTCTCAAAAAATGTTTATTGCTCTGTTTCTTTTTAATTGTTAATTCACATTGTACTTATTGATTGATAATGTGAGTCACTCTTTAATCTGTGTCAGCTTTACGCTCATGCTATTTACTATAGCAAGAAAGAGGTTGAGTAAGATCTCATGACATAGCAGCTCACATAAAGTTAACAGTAAATAAAAATTGTATAAATCAAAATGGGAAAACTCACTTCATTTGTATCCTCAAATCTTGTTGGGTGTTGAAGAATGAATCTATGGCTGTCACATAGTTGAAGAACTTCATATATTTTTTTAAATTTTGTTCACCCTTGGTGAATTTGAAAATCTTGCTTATTTGCTTATTATACTCTTTCATTAGTGGCAGTCTTTGTTTCAACTGTTGAGACATTATAGCCTTGTACAGTATAGTTCACCTGGTTCTCATTCTTACTTGTGCATTAATGCTTGTTTAAATCATGGTATTCATTCCACTCTGCATATTAGAGCATTAAGCTTTTTTTTTTTTTTCATTTATTTGTATGGTTGTGTAGTGCCTTATTTTTCATACATATATCTTTTGCATGTTTTCTCTGTGTGTGCAACTCTTGTTAATGTGTGGAATACTGAATAGGTTGTGCATGTTTTTCTGTGTAAATATTTTATACTTTTGCACTCTGGAAACCTCTGAGGATTCTGTTTGTATATGTGTGTGTGTGTGTGTATGTTTGTTTGTTTGTGTGGTGTGTTTGTGTGTGTGTATGTACTCACCTAGTTGTGGTTGCAGGGGTCGAGTCACAGTTCCTGGCTTTGCTTCTTCACTTGCCGCTACTGGGTCACTCTTCGTGCTCCATGAGCTTTATCGTGCCTCTTCTTAAAGCTATGCATGGATCCTGCCTCCACTACATCACTTCTCAGACTATTCTACTTTCTGACAACTCTGTGACTGAAGAAATACTTACTAACATCCCTGTGATTCATCTGAGTCTTCAACTTCCAACTGTGACTCCTTGTTGCTGTGTCCCATTTCTAGAACATTCAATCTCTGTCCACCTTGTCGATTCCTCTCAGCATTGTATATGATGTTATCACATCCCCTCTATCTTTAATGCCTTCCAGTGTCATCAGGTCGATTTCCCTTAACCTCTTCTTGTAGGACATACCCTAAGGGGTATGTTCGGGACTAGTCTTGTTGCAGACCATTGCACTTTCTCTAGTTTCCTTACGTGCATGGATACGTGTGGGTTCCAAACTTTTGCTGCATACTCCAGTATGGGCCTAACATGCACGGTGTACAGGGTCCTGAACGATTCCTTATTAAGATGTCAGAATGCTGTTCTTAGGTTTGCTAGATGTCCGTATGCTGCAGCAGTTATTTGGTTAATGTGGACCTCAGGAGATGTGCTTGGTGTTATACTCACCCCAAGATCTTTTTCCTTTAGTGAGGTTTGTAGTCACTGTACTCTGTCTGTGGTCTTTGCCCTTCCCTAGTCTTCATGACTTTGCACTTGGTGGGAATGAACTCCCGGAGCCAGTTGTTGGACCAGGCCTGCAGTCTGTCCAGATTCCTTTGTAGTTCTGCCTGGTCCTCGTTCGATTGGATTCTTCTCATCAACTTCACATCATCTGCAGATAGGAACACTTCGGAGTCTATTCCTTCTGTCATGTCATTCACAAATACCAGAAACAGCACCGGTCCTAGGACTGACCCCTGTGGAACCCCATTCGTCACAGACACCCACTCTGACACCTCACCACGTACCATAACTCGCTGTTGTCTTCCTGATGGGTATTCCCTGATCCATTGTAGTGCCTTCCCTGTTATCCCTGCCTGGTCTTCCAGCTTTTGTATTAATCTCTTGTGTGGAACTGTGTCAAATGCCTTCTTACAGTCCAAGAAAATGCAGTCTACCCACCCCTCTCTCTTATCTTACTGCTGTCACCCTGTCATAGAACTCCAGTAGGTTTGTAACAAGATTTCCCATCCCTGAAACCATGCCTGTTGTCATTGAAAAGCTCATTCCTTTTTAGGTGTTCCACCACTCTTCTCCTGATAATCTTCTCCATGACTTTGCATACTGTACATGTCAGTGACACTGGTCTGTAGTTTAATGCTTCGTGTCTGTCTCCTTTTTTAAAAATTGGGACCACATTAACTCTTCCATACCTCAGGTAGTCACCCTGTTTCGATAGATGTGTTAACCCTTTCAGGGTCCAAGGCCAAAATCTGAAGTCACGCACCAGTGTCCAAGAAATTTTGAAAAAAAAAAAAATTATTTTTTCTTACAGAATTAAAGAGCATATTTTTGTGAAGGTAATAAAACAAAAAAAATTAGAATCTGATCAGTACTTACCGAGATACAGTGCCAAGAAGTTTGTAGAAAATGATGTGGTGGTGGCAACATCGACGAATTCCACATACGCGTATTAGATTATTTTGTTGTTTTAGTTGTTTTTTCTTTTCTTTTCCAATTTTTTTCTATTCCTACTAACATTTGGGGCCTGAGAGACCAATACTGTATATAATTTATATATATAAACTCACTGTATTGAACACAATAACCGCACTAAAGTTATTATCATATTATTGTTTACCACTGTTGTTTATTACAATAAACATGCACAAATATTGTATAATACTAATGTTCTATCATATATTTACATATTTACAATCACTGGACATGGTTTTAGAACTGCTGGAGCTTGTGGAACTCCTTGAAACAAGGCACCATGCACAGAGGCACCTTACATTCCTCACACATAAACCGAGTGTCTTTGCGTCTTTGTTGCCGTCGTTTTGTTTGTGCACAGACAATGCATCTCTTCTGAGCAAATTTCTTTTGAGTTGAAGGAAGCTGTATTATGAAATGATCACCTTCTCTTCTCAAACGCTTGGGTATATTGTGATGAATTCGAGGACCATGTTGTATTGCAGGTGTTGTTACCTGGTACTTCATTATGAGTTGTCTGACAACAGACAAACAAAATTCACCATACGGTGGTCTGTTACCAGTCTTTATTTGGTACATATTATATGCATTCAGCATTGAAATGTCCATGAGATGGAAGAAAAGTTTCATGTACCACTTGTAACTCTTACGAACACAGTCAACAAAACCAATCTGCATGTCACACTTGTCAACCAAGCGCATGTTTTGTGTATAATCAATCACTGTCACTGGTTTTCGAATACGTTCATTAGTCACTCGATCAACTTTGCCACTGTCTTGCATTTCATTACGGTGAATGGTTGTCAACAATGTGACATCTCGTTTGTCATGCCACCGTAATGCCATGATGTCATTGGCAGTAAACACCTGCACGTCATCACCACGAACACCTGCGTTGAGCCTGGGCATATGTTTACGATTAGAACGCACTGTGCCACACACATCTGTCTTGTTCACTCGCATGAAATCACTGAGTAATGGGCTTGTGTACCAGTTATCGGTATATAATGTATGGCCCTTACCAAGATAAGGTGCCATCATGTTTCTCACTACGTCACCTGATATACCCAATAACATCTTGGTATCTTTCAATGTTTTACTACCCGTGTATACAACAATATCCAACACCAGGCCACTGTCACAATCACAGAGTACAAACAATTTTATACCAAAGCGGTTCCTCTTGCTCGGTATATACTGCTTGAATGACAGTCTACCTTTGAACAAAATCAAAGACTCGTCAATTACAAGATTCTTGAATGGATAAAAGTACATCCTGAACTTTTGTTTGAGATACATGAAAACATTTCTAATCTTGTATAACCTGTCACTTCTGTCAGGCCTGGTTTTGTCAGAGAAGTGCAACATACGTAAGAGTAAGATAAACCTGTTCACTGGTATTATTTCACTGAAGGATGGGGTACAAATTAGCCGATCTGTGGACCAGTATGCTTTTATATTATGCTTATAGACGTGAGGCATAAGCATTATTGTTGCAAAAAGCAAATACATTTCTGCAACAGTCGTCTCTTTCCACCTGTGTAGTCTTGACTGTGGTGATAAGATCGTATTTGCCATGGTGTACTGAAAATACTTATTACTTTCCCTGACAATAGTTTCCATCAATGGCTGGTCAAAGAATAATTCAAAGAATTCCAGTTCATTGGCCGTGGTTCCAAGGGGACAGGTAGGTAGAATTCCACTTTGCGAGTCATCAAAGTGGTGAGGGCTGGGAACAAAATTGGGATTTTGCTGCCAATCCCAGATACGGTTTGCTGGTGGATACTGGACATCATAGGCTGGTTGTACGGGTGGTTGTGGCGGGCTGGTGGGTGACGCTCCGCTTTGTCCTTGAACTGACGAGTCAGCAGCGTGGGTTCCCGCGTGGCACAGCGAGTCACGCATGGCGGTGCCACTACCACCACCAGCCCCACTAACACCATCCACTGATGTCTGTGGCCCATCCATGCCAAGTGTAGCCACATCATCCTCACTATCACTACCTAAAACGGGTGTAGGGCCACGGGATGTACTCCGGGATGTACTACGGGATGTACTCCGTCCCCTGGGCATAGCATAGGGTACACTACCCGAGCGCATGCGGCGGCGCACATACCGACGCTTCACTGGTGAATATGTTTCCTCACTATCACTACTCGAATGATCGTCGAGCGCAATAAAATCACAATCCACGTCAGAATCATCGTCATTACTGAAGTCAGAGGCCAGGCCACGGGAAAATATTAGTTTTCTCTTACGTTTAGGAACAACCGACCGTGAGTCACGAGTGCCCACACCAGAGGTAGAAGGTCGAGGATCGTCGGGGTTTTCTGCACTATTATCGATATCCTGGTCATTATTTTCGGTCACTAACTCATCAAAGCCGTAGAATTCGTCTTCATTTCCACTTCCATCAGTGTCAGAACTATCAGACAGGAAGAGGAGAGTCCCAATTTTCCGGGGAGTGAGAGCTGACTTGCGACGAGACATGGTGAACAAGGGAAACTGAGCCGGCGTTCCCACAATGCTATGCAGGCGCCTAGATTTTTTGTTTATGGCGCACACCCACCGCGCAGACCCATTCTCTCATATGTAGGCCTATGAGCGCTTTCGCGCTAAATTTGACGGCGCTAGAATTTTGGCGTAGATCTACGGTTTGGACACTCACCGACCAGCCGTAGATCTACGGGACGGACCCTGAAAGGGTTAAATATTGTTGTTAGGGGTACACATAGTGCCTCTGTTCCCTCTCTCAGGACCCGTGGAGAGATGTTATCTGGCCCCATCGCCTTTGAGGTATTGTTACAATTTTGATGTCATAACTTAAATAAAATGGTCCTGGCTCCTAAAGGCTGCTCACACTCCTGTCTAGGGGTTATAAAATTATACTGAGAAACACAGCAACTTTTGGGCCAGCATGTACTCATATATTAAACAATATTAATTATTATTAGGAAGGAAGGACAAAAACTCACCTTTTTTTTTTTCAACAAACCGGCCATATCCCACCAAGGCAGGGTGGCCCAAAAAGAAAAACAAAACTTTCTCTTTTTTAAATTTAGTAATTTGTACGGGAGAAGGGGTTACTAGCCCCTTTCTCCCGGCATTTTAGTCGCCTCTTACAACACGCATGGCTTACGGAGGAAGAATTCTGTTCCACTTCCCCATGGAGAAAAAACTCACCTATATAAAAATATATCTATATTAATAGTAACTTATATACAACTTATAACTACTACAAAAAAACACCACATTCCAGTTCACATTAGCTCACTAGCAAACTGCTGCCTGAGTTTTTTTTTTTTATTATCACACTGGCCGATTCCCACCAAGGCAGGGTGGCCCGAAAAAGAAAAACTTTCACCATCATTCACTCCATCACTGTCTTGCCAGAAGGGTGCTTTACACTACAGTTTTTAAACTGCAACATTAACACCCCTCCAGAATGCAGGCACTGTACTTCCCATCTCCAGGACTCAAGTCCGGCCTGCCGGTTTCCCTGAACCCCTTCATAAATGTTACTTTGCTCACACTCCAACAGCACGTCAAGTATTAAAAACCATTTGTCTCCATTCACTCCTATCAAACACGCTCACGCATGCCTGCTGGAAGTCCAAGCCCCTCGCACACAAAACCTCCTTTACCCCCTCTCTCCAACCTTTCCTAGGCCAACCCCTACCCCGCCTTCCTTCCACTACAGACTGGTACACTCTTGAAGTCATTCTGTTTCGCTCCATTCTCTCTACATGTCCGAACCACCTCAACAACCCTTCTTCAGCCCTCTGGACAACAGTTTTGGTAATCCCGCACCTCCTCCTAACTTCCAAACTACGAATTCTCTGCATTATATTCACACCACACATTGCCCTCAGACATGACATCTCCACTGCCTCCAGCCTTCTCCTCGCTGCAACATTCATCACCCATGCTTCACACCCATATAAGAGCATTGGTAAAACTATACTCTCATACATTTCCCTCTTTGCCTCCAAGGACAAAGTTCTTTGTCTCCACAGACTCCTAAGTGCACCACTCACTCTTTTCCCCTCATCAATTCTATGATTCACCTCATCTTTCATAGACCCATCCGCTGACACATCCACTCCCAAATATTTGAATACATTCACCTCCTCCATACTCTCTCCCTCCAATCTGATATTCAATCTTTCATCACCTAATCTTTTTGTTATCCTCATAACCTTACTCTTTCCTGTATTCACCTTTAATTTTCTTCTTTTGCACACCCTACCAAATTCATCCACCAATCTCTGCAACTTCTCTTCAGAATCTCCCAAGAGCACAGTGTCATCAGCAAAGAGCAGCTGTGACAACTCCCACTTTGTGTGTGATTCTTTATCTTTTAACTCCACGCCTCTTGCCAAGACCCTCGCATTTACTTCTCTTACAACCCCATCTATAAATATATTAAACAACCACGGTGACATCACACATCCTTGTCTAAGGCCTACTTTTACTGGGAAATAATTTCCCTCTTTCCTACATACTCTAACTTGAGCCTCACTATCCACGTAAAAACTCTTCACTGCTTTCAGTAACCTACCTCCTACACCATACACTTGCAACATCTGCCACATTGTATCCCTATCCACCCTGTCATACGCCTTTTCCAAATCCATAAATGCCACAAAGACCTCTTTAGCCTTATCTAAATACTGTTCACTTATATGTTTCACTGTAAACACCTGGTCCACACACCCCCCTACCTTTCCTAAAGCCTCCTTGTTCATCTGCTATCCTATTCTCTGTCTTACTCTTAATGCCTGAGTTATACAAAATAAATCATCAGGGAGGCTCCATGACATACACACCCCCCTTTTCACTTCTCCCTGGTAGACTAGTTACCGGCAGACAAAACACCATACAGTACTCTCGCATAAACAGGCCTCTGCATACAAGGGCCTTACATATGAATGAGAGCACTTAAACACAAACATCTATGGTATACACTAAAAAACTTACCAAAATTACCTACTCAAACGAACACCAACCCATAACAACTTCATCCAGCCGCCTTCCTACATGTACCGAACTAAACACCCCTCTCAGCTGCTCCTGTCCTGGCCACTGCCTGACTGACAGAAATAAAACGTGTTTGCTTTCAGTTCAATCTCAGAACTATGTTATATAAAATATTTTTTCTGCATTTCACTGCGTAACAGGTATCTAACTCACTTAGCAGCCTCTTCACTTCTTCCTTGGTTGTATGTATTGTGTCCAACACTTGATGGTGTACCCCACCTCTCCATCTTTCTGGAGTCCCTTCTGTCTCCTCTGTGAACACTTCTTTGAATCTTTTGTTGAGTTCCTCACATACTTTGCGGTCATTTCTTGTGATCTTTCCTCCATCCTTCCTCACTTTGTGTGTGTTACCATTTTGTCCTAGGCACATGTCCATTAGACACTAGTCTTGGTGTGTGTGTGTGTGTGTGTGTGTGTGTGTGTGTGTGTGTGTGTGTGTGTGTGTGTGTGTCTGTGTGTCTGTCTGTCTGTCTGTCTGTCTGTCTGTCTGTCTGTCTGTCTGTCTGTCTGTCTGTCTGTCTGTCTGTCTGTCTGTCTGTCTGTGTCTGTCTGTGTGTTTTGTATATATGTATGTATGCAAAACAACCACTGTGAAAGAATAGAGAAATTCCAAGCGCCCTCGTGACTACTCACATTATCCTTGAGTAGTCACGAGGGCGCTTGGAATTCCTCCATTCTTTCACAGTGGTTGTTTTGCATATTCTGAAATCACCTGTTTACTGTGATCTTATTGCATATGTATATATTTATGTGTAATTACTATTTACAGTTAAAGGTACTGAGCTATGCTTGTAATCACCCAACTTTTTTAAGTAATTTCATGCATGTTTTTTTTTTTTAGTTTTTTTTTCCCATTTTATTTGGTTGTAACATACACTACAGTATCTTTTCTGTTTTAAAATGATATTTTCTACTTTTTTCTCTATATTTTAATCTCATGTTCTTGTTGACAACTCTTTGCTATCTGTTTCTTCATATCTGTATTTAAATGTGCTCTGTTTTTCTCCCTTCAAAGAGACATTTAAAGCATTGTGTAAGCTACATTTTTAACACATCTGGTGCTTCCAACGAAGGTACGGTGACCTCAAGAAGAAAACATATTAACTATCTACAGTCTCAAACTGCTGTTTTAAAATGATAAACATCTGGAGCTATGCTGTTCAACCTTCAAAAACCTGGTTAGCAGTTTTCCCTGAACCCCTTCAGTGATACTATAGTGCTCACAAACACCACCTCAGATCTTGAAGACTATATCTCCATTTGTTTGGATATTACACATGGGTAGGCAGGCAGGCATAGATAGATAGACACACACACGCACATATAAACAGGTTCATACACCTCGTATCTTGCTCCATTATTTCTGTATAAACAAACCATCTCAACAGATCCTCTTCTGCTTTCTGAATTAAAACTTTATACCAACACTCTTTTCTAATTTCTTTATTAGTTATTTTTTGCAGAATAAAATCAACACACACAGGTTTCAGATAAGGCATGTCTATATCTTCCAATCCTCTCCTTGTTGCAAACTTTAAACACTGTGCTTTGTGCTCTTACCAATAGTTTTGTGCAAGTATAATCCAGTGTAGATAATACAGATAAATGTAATATGTACTAATGTACAATAATCCAGCCATATTTGTTGGTGTGTTCCTGTAGGTCCGAGCTAATTAAAAAATTCTGATTATAACTAAAAACACTGGTATTACAAAAGGATATTGCTGTGCATACAGATGGGTGGGGAAGCCACTGAGTGAGGAAGGAAAGGAAATAGCAGAGGAGGAATTGTGTAACAATTTTACCTTTTATGTTATCACTGTGCGTTCTACTCTTTCCCAACATTGCATGCATGCTAGCGGCTTTCTTTTGTGCCTAACAATATTACATATAAACTACGTTGCCTGTATACTGCAGGAAAGAAATAATTTGTATTTTTTGTATTATATGAATGGCAGGATGAAAGAGGGAGTGTGTGTAAATGTACGAGTATGTACTCACCTATTTGTACTTCTCAGATCCTGGCCCTGCCTCTTAACTTGACACTCTTCAGAGTCACTTCCTCTTAGCCTCGTGATCCCCATCATACCTGCTCTCAGAACTGTGTATGGATCCTGCCCCCACTACTTTCTCACCAAGACCATTTCACCTCCCGACCACTCTTGAGGCTGAAGAAATGCTCCCTAACATCCCTGTGGCTCATCTGTGACTTTAACTTCCAACCTGGCTGGCAAACAGGCAAATGTTAAATTAAATTTATTATGTGGAACACTCATAAGATTGTGTGAATTGTTAAAATGCTGTACATGAATTTAGGAGTCAGAACTTGGAGGGATTATTTAATTTTTTTTTAACCTGGCTGTCTCTCACTGAAGTAGGGTGACCTATAAAGAAAGAAACACTTTCATCATTGCTCACTCCATCACTGTCTTCCAGAGGTGTGCTGACATCACAGCTCAGATGCCCCTCCAAACTGCAACACCCCACCCCTTCTTGAGAGTGCAGGCACTGTTCTGTACTTCTCACTTCCAGGACTTGAGTCCGGCTAACCTGTTTTCCTGAATACCTTCATAAATGCTACTTTGCTCACACTCCAAGAGCAAGTCAAGTCATAAAAACCACTTGCCTCCACTCCAGTTTAACATGCTCACATATGCCTGTTGGATGTGAAAGCTCCTTGCATACAAACAATCCTTTACTCTCTCCCTCCATCCTTTCCTAAGATACCCCTATCCCTTTTTCCCTCTGCTACAGATTTATACATTCTCTAAGTCATCCTGTTTTACTCCATCCTCTCAAAATGTTCGAACCACCTCAGTACCCCCTCCTCAGCCCTCTGGCTAATACTTTTATTAACTGCTCACCTCCTATCTCCAAACTACGAATTCTACAAAATATTCTCACCACGCATTGCCCTCAGATGCATTTCCACTGCCTCCTACTTCCTCTCATACACTTCCCTTTTTGCCTCCATGCATAACATTGTTTGTCTCCACAAAGGCCTCACTTCACTACCCAATTTTATGGGTCACCTTATCTTCATATATTGGTCTGCCAACAAGTCCACTCCCAAATATCTGAATGCATTCACTTCCTCCATACTCCCTTCTCCTAATCTGATATCCAGTCTTCCATTGCCTAAATTTTTTGTCACTCTCATCACCTTGCTCTTTCCTATGTTCACTTTTAATTTCCTTCTTTTATGTGCCCTTCCAAATTCATCTACCAACCTTTGCAACTTATTTTCAGAATCTCTCAAAAGCACTATATCATGGTCAGAAAGCAACTGTGACAACTTAGTATGAGGGTCTTTATATTTTAATCCCACACCTCTCTATGAAACAGAAACCTGTAACTGTTTTGCATGATGGTAGGATTGCTGGTTTCTTTTTCTGTCTCATAAACACGCTAGATAACAGGGATATCTTGCTACTCCTACTTACACATTGGTCACACTTCACAGACATGCACATGCATATATATATATACATACATCTAGGGTTTTCTCCTTTTTCTAAATAGCTCTTGTTCTTCTTTATTTCTTCTATTGTCCATGGGGAAGTGGAAAAGAATCTTTCCTCCGTAAGCCATGCGTGTCATGTGAGGCGACTAAAATGCCGGGAGCAATGGGCTAGGGCTAGTAACCCCTTCTCCTGTGGACATTTACTAAAAAAGAGAAGAAGAAAACCTTTATAAAACTGGGATGCTTGAATGTGCGTGGATGTAGTGCGGATGACAAGAAACAGATGATTGCTGATGTTATGAATGAAAAGAAGTTGGATGTCCTGGCCCTAAGCGAAACAAAGCTGAAGGGGGTAGGGGAGTTTCGGTGGGGGGAAAGAAATGGGATTAAATCTGGAGTATCTGAGAGAGTTAGAGCAAAGGAAGGGGTAGCAGTAATGTTGAAGGATCAGTTATGGAAGGAGAAAAGAGAATATGAATGTGTAAATTCAAGAATTATGTGAATTAAAGTAAACGTTGGATGCGAAAAGTGGGTCATAATAAATAACAAAAAAGGCACAATACCGTGACTGGAACGATACACAAATAACCTGCACATAAAAGAGAGAAGCTTACGACGACGTTTCGGTCCGACTTGGACCATTGACAAAGTCACACTGTGTGACTTTGTCAGTGGTCCAAGTCGGACCGAAACGTCGTCGTAAGCTTCTCTCTTTTATGTGCGGGTTATTTGTGTATGGGTCATAATATGTGTGTATGCACCTGGAGAAGAGAGGAATGTAGAGGAGAGAGAGAGATTTTGGGAGATGTTAAGTGAATGTATAGGAGCCTTTGAACCAAGTGAGAGAGTAATTGTGGTAGGGGATCTGAATGCTAAAGTAGGAGAAACTTTTAGAGAGGGTGTGGTAGGTAAGTTTGGGGTGCCAGGTGTAAATGATAATGGGAGCCCTTTGATTGAACTTTGTATAGAAAGGGGTTTAGTTATAGGTAATACATATTTTAAGAAAAAGAGGATAAATAAGTATACAAGATATGATGTAGGGCGAAATGACAGTAGTTTGTTGGATTATGTATTGGTAGATAAAAGACTGTTGAGTAGACTTCAGGATGTACATGTTTATAGAGGGGCCACAGATATATCAGATCACTTTCTAGTTGTAGCTACACTGAAAGTAAAAGGTAGATGGGATACAAGGAGAATAGAAGCATCAGGGAAGAGAGAGGTGAAGGTTTATAAACTAAAAGAAGAGGCAGTTAGGGTAAGATATAAACAGCTATTGGAGGATAGATGGGCTAATGAGAGCATAGGCAATGGGGTCGAAGAGGTATGGGGTAGGTTTAAAAATGTAGTGTTAGAGTGTTCAGCAGAAGTTTGTGGTTACAGGAAAGTGGGTGCGGGAGGGAAGAGGAGCGATTGGTGGAATGATGATGTAAAGAGAGTAGTAAGGGAGAAAAAGTTAGCATATGAGAAGTTTTTACAAAGTAGAAGCGATGAAAGGAGGGAAGAGTATATGGAGAAAAAGAGAGAGGTTAAGAGAGTGGTGAAGCAATGTAAAAAGAGAGCAAATGAGAGAGTGGGTGAGATGTTACCAACAAATTTTGTCGAAAATAAGAAAAAGTTTTGGAGTGAGATTAACAAGTTAAGGAAGCCTAGAGAACAAATGGATTTGTCAGTTAAAAATAGGAGAGGAGAGTTATTAAATGGAGAGTTAGAGGTATTGGGAAGATGGAGGGAATATTTTGAGGAATTGTTAAATGTTGATGAAGATAGGGAAGCTGTGATTTCATGTATAGGGCAAGGAGGAATAACATCTTGTAGGAGTGAGGAAGAGCCAGTTGTGAGTGTGGGGGAAGTTCGTGAGGCAGTAGGTAAAATGAAAGGGGGTAAGGCAGCCGGGATTGATGGGATAAAGATAGAAATGTTAAAAGCAGATGGGGATATAGTTTTGGAGTGGTTGGTGCAATTATTTAATAAATGTATGGAAGAGGGTAAGGTACCGAGGGATTGGCAGAGAGCATGCATAGTTCCTTTGTATAAAGGCAATGGGGACAAAAGAGAGTGCAAAAATTATAGGGGATAAGTCTGTTGAGTATACCTGGTAAAGTGTATGGTAGAGTTATTATTGAAAGAATTAAGAGTAAGACGGAGAATAGGATAGCAGATGAACAAGGAGGCTTTAGGAAAGGTAGGGGGTGTAGACCAGGTGTTTACAGTGAAACATATAAGTGAACAGTATTTAGATAAGGCTAAAGAGGTCTTTGTGGCATTTATGGATTTGGAAAAGGCATATGACAGGGTGGATAGGGGGGTAATGTGGCAGATGTTGCAGGTGTATGGTGTAGGAGGTAGGTTATTGAAAGCAGTGAAGAGTTTTTATGAGGATAGTGAGGCTCAAGTTAGAGTATGTGGGAAAGAGGGAAATTATTTCCCAGTAAAAGTAGGCCTTAGACAAGGATGTGTGATGTCACCGTGGTTGTTCAATATATTTATAGATGGGGTTGTAAGAGAAGTAAATGCGAGGGTTTTGGCAAGAGGCGTGGAGTTAAAAGATAAAGAATCACACAAAGTGGGAGTTGTCACAGTTGCTCTTTGCTGATGACACTGTGCTCTTGGGAGATTCTGAAGAGAAGTTGCAGAGATTGGTGGATGAATTTGGTAGGGTGTGCAAAAGAAGAAAATTAAAAGTGAATACAGGAAAGAGTAAGGTTATGAGGATAACAAAAAGATTAGGTGATGAAAGATTGGATATCAGATTGGAGGGAGAGAGTATGGAGGAGGTGAATGTATTCAGATATTTGGAAGTGGACGTGTCAGTGGATGGGTCTATGAAAGATGAGGTGAATCATAGAATTGATGAGGGGAAAAGGGTGAGTGGTGCACTTAGGAGTCTGTGGAGACAAAGAACTTTGTCCTTGGAGGCAAAGAGGGGAATTTATGAGAGTATAGTTTTAAAAATGCTCTTATATGGGTGTGAAGCATGGGTGATGAATGTTGCAGCGAGGAGAAGGCTGGAGGCAGTGGAGATGTCATGTCTGAGGGCAATGTGTGGTGTGAATATAATGCAGAGAATTCGTAGTTTGGAAGTTAGGAGGAGGTGCGGGATTACAAAAACTGTTGTCCAGAGGGCTGAGGAAGGGTTGTTGAGGTGGTTTGGACATGTAGAGAGAATGGAGCGAAACAGAGTGACTTCAAGAGTGTATCAGTCGTTAGTGGAAGGAAGGCGGGGTAGGGGTCGGTCTAGGAAAGGCTGGAGGGAGGGGGTAAAGGAGGTTTTGTGTGCGAGGGGCTTGGACTTCCAGCAGGCATGCGTGAGCGTGTTTGATAGGAGTGAATGGAGACAAATGGTTTTTAATACTTGACGTGCTATTGGAGTGTGAGCAAAGTAACATTTATGAAGGGGTTCAGGGAAACCGGCAGGCCGGACTTGAGTCCTGGAGATGGGAAGTACAGTGCCTGCACTCTGAAGGAGGGGTGTTAATGTTGCAGTTTAAGAACTGTAGTGTGAAGCACTCTTCTGGCAAGACAGTGATGGAGTGAATGATGGTGAAAGTTTTTCTTTTTCGGGCCACCCTGCCTTGGTGGGAATCGGCCAGTGTGATAATAATAAAAAAAACCTCTCTCCAACACCCTAACATTTACTTCTTGTACAACCCCATCTATAAATATGTTCAACAACCATGGTGACATCACACATCTCTGTAAGTCTGGAAAATAATTCTCTCTCTCCTATATACCTTATCCTCACTATTCTCATAAAAACTCTTAACATCTTTAAGTAACCTACTACCTATTCCATACACTTACAACATCTACCACATTGCTTCTCTATCCACCCTATCATATATGCCTTTTCTAAATCCATAAATGTAACAAAAACTTCCTTATCTTTATCTAAATGTTGTTTATTTATGTTTAGATGTCAACACTTGGTCTACACATCCCCTACCCTTAAAACCTCCTTGTTCATCTGCATCCTGCTCTTCATACCCTTAATTCTTTCAGTGATAACTCTACTATACACTTTACCTGGTATACTTAACAGGGTTATTCCTTTATAAGAAACTTTTTTTTTTTTTTGTAACAAGTTGGCCGTCTCTCACCGAGGCAGGGTAACCCAAAAAGAAAGAAAATCTCCAAAAAGAAAATACTTTCATCATCATTCAACACTTTCACCTCACTCACACATAATCACTGTTTTTGCAGAGGTGCCCAGAATACAACAGCTCAGAAGCATATTTGTATAAAGATACACATATCCCTCCAAACTGCCAATATCCCGAACCCCTCCTTTAGAGTGCAGGCATTGTACTTCTTATTTCCAGGACTCAAGTCCGGCTATATAAAATAACCGGTTTCCCTGAATCCCTTCACTACATATTACCCTGCTCACACTCCAACAGCTCGTCAGGTCCCAGATACCATTCGTCTCCATTCACTCCTATTGAACACGCTCACGCACGCTTGCTGGAAATCCAAGCCCACACAACCTTCTTTGCCCCTTCCTTCCAATCTTTTCAAGGACGACCTCTACCCCGCCTTCCTTCCCCTACAGATTTATATGCTCTCCATGTCATTCTACTTTGATCCATTCTCTCTATATGACCAAACCACCTCAACAACCCCTCTTCAGCCCTCTGACTAATAATTTTATTAACTCCACACCTTCTCCTAATTTCCACACTCCGAATTTTCTGCATAATATTTACACCACACATTGCCCTTAGACAGGACATCTCTACTGCCTCCAACCTCCTCCTTGCTGCAGCGAGTTATACCTTTATAATTCTTACACTCTCTTTTACCCCCCCTCTTTCTTTATACAAAGGAAAAAGGGCCAAACTTACTATGCCCTCTGCACTTATTTCTCCCACTTCAGCATTTAGGTACTTCATAAGAATTATTTTCTCACGTAGTTCAAAACTCCCCAAACACTTGCTTAGCATCTCTCAGAATCTCTATTTCAACTCTATTTATTTATTTATTTTATTTATTTACAATTTGAGCACACATACAGAGGTACAAAAAAATACAGATAAGAGCAGCATGCCAAAGCCACTTATACTATGCATAGCATTACGGGCTAGCTTAAAATTAACTTAAGATTAACTAAGCAATGATGAAATCAGTGCTAAAACATTAATGTAAACAGATTACTATAAAGCACATGTGAGTATTACAAAGACAGGTCATATGGTTGCATGCATTGTTGTACATTCAGTCGTATGGAGAATTCTGTTAGGTAGTGTATTTAAAAAATAGTAAAGTTAGATTGGGTTTTAGGTTTAACATTTATGTGATATAATTTATGTGATATAATTAAGATATACAATTTATAAGGTTCAGTTATTCAGTATTTATTTGGTTTTGGGTGAGTAAGTGATCTTTGAGAAGAGACTTGAATTTATAAACAGGTAGTGTTTCTTTTATATTTACAGGTAATGAATTCCAGATTTTAGGGCCTTTTATGTGCATTGAGTTTTTGCATAGTGTGAGATGGACACGAGGAACATCAAAGAGTGATCTGTGCCTTGTGTTATGGTCATGTGTTCTGTTGAGGTTGGCAAGGAGATGTTTGAGGGGAGGGTTAATATCAGAGTTAAGTGTTCTATGTATGTAATAGGTGCAGTAATAAGTATGGATGTTTTGTATGGTGAGTAGGATTAGTGTATTGAATATTGGTGGAGTGTGCTGCCTGTAGTGAGAATTTGTTATCATTCTAACTGCAGCCTTTTGTTGGGTAATTAGTGGTCTGAGATGGTTAATTGTTGTTGAGCCCCATGCACAAATTCCATAGGTGAGATAGGGGTAAATAAGAGAGTGATATAGGGCCAGGAGGGCTGACTGTGGAGCATAGTAAAGTATCTTCGATAGTATGCCTACAGTCTTGGAAATTTTTTTAGAAATTTGTTGTATATGTGTATGAAATTTGAATCTATTATCAAGGTGGATTCCTAAGAATTTTCCCTCTGTTAGCTTTGTGATAGGTGATCCATTTATCATTATGTTAAGAGGGACATCTGTAGCTCTGTTACCACACCTCTCTTCCTCCAGGTGCAGAAACACTTATTATAACCCACTTTTCGCATCCCACCCTTATTTTAATTGATATAATCTTTGAATTTAAACATATATATTCCCTCTTTTCCTTCCATTCCTGATTATTCAACATTACCACTACTACTTTCTTAGCTCTAATTCTCACCAATACACCTGACCTAATCCCATTTATTTCTCCCCACCGAAACTCTCATACCCCCTTCAGTTTTGTTTCGCTTAGAGTTAGGACATTCAGCTTTTCACTTATAACATTCACAAACACACTTCTTTCATGTGTATTACCTCCACACACATTCATACATCTCAATTACAATTTTTTTTTTTTTTATCACACTGGCCGATTCCCACCAAGGCAGGGTGGCCCGAAAAAGAAAAACTTTCACCATCATTCACTCCATCACTGTCTTGCCAGAAGGGTGCTTTACACTACAGTTTTTAAACTGCAACATTAACACCCCTCCTTCAGAGTGCAGGCACTGTACTTCCCATCTTCAGGACTCAAGTCCGGCCTGCCGGTTTCCCTGAACCCCTTCATAAATGTTACTTTGCTCAAACTCCAACAGCACGTCAAGTATTAAAAACCATTTGTCTCCATTGACTCCTATCAAACATGCTCACGCATGCCTGCTGGAAGTCCAAGCCCCTCGCACACAAAACCTCCTTTACCCCCTCCCTCCAACCTTTCCTAGGCCGACCCCTACCCCGCCTTCCTTCCACTACAGACTGATATACTCTTGAAGTCACTCTGTTTCGCTCCATTCTCTCTACATGTCCGAACCACCTCAACAACCCTTCTTCAGCCCTCTGGACAACAGTTTTGGTAATCCCGCACCTCCTCCTAACTTTCAAACTACGAATTCTCTGCATTATATTCACACCACACATTGCCCTCAGACATGACATCTCCACTGCCTCCAGCCTTCTCCTCGCTGCAACATTCATCACCCATGCTTCACACCCATATAAGAGCGTTGGTAAAACTATACTCTCATACATTTCCCTCTTTGCCTCCAAGGACAAAGTTCTTTGTCTCCACAGACTCCTAAGTGCACCGCTCACCCTTTTCCCCTCATCAATTCTATGATTCACCTCATCTTTCATAGACCCATCCGCTGACACGTCCACTCCCAAATATCTGAATACATTCATCTCCTCCATACTCTCTCCCTCCAATCTGATATCCAATCTTTCATCACCTAATCTTTTTGTTATCCTCATAACCTTACTCTTTCCTGTATTCACTTTTAATTTTCTTCTTTTGCACACCCTACCAAATTCATCCACCAATCTCTGCAACTTCTCTTCAGAATCTCCCAAGAGCACAGTGTCATCAGCAAAGAGCAACTGTGACAACTCTCACTTTATGAGTGATTCTTTATCTTTTAACTACACACCTCTTGCCAAGACCCTCGCATTTACTTCTCTTACAACCCCATCTATAAATATATTAAACAACCACGGTGACATCACACATCCTTGTCTAAGGCCTACTTTTACTGGGAGATAATTTCCCTCTTTCCCACATACTCTAACTTGAGCCTCACTATCCTCATAAAAACTCTTCACTGCTTTCAGTAACCTACCTCCTACACCATACACCTGCAACATCTGCCACATTGCTCCCCTATCCACCCTGTCATACGCCTTTTCCAAATCCATAAATGCCACATAGACCTCTTTAGCCTTATCTAAATACTGTTCACTTATATGTTTCACTGTAAACACCTGGTCCACACATCCCCTACCTTTCCTAAAACCTCCTTGTTCATCTGCTATCCTATTCTCCGTCTTACTCTTAATCTTTCAATAATAACTCTACCATACACTTTACCAGGTATACTCAACAGACTTATCCCCCTATAATTTTTGCACTCTCTTTTATCCCCTTTTCCTTTATACAAAGGAACTATGCATGCTCTCTGCCAATCCCTAGGTACCTTACCCTCTTCCATACATTTATTAAATAATTGCACCAACCACTCCAAAACTATATCCCCACCTGCTTTTAACATTTCTATCTTTATCCCATCAATCCCGGCTGACTTACCCCCTTTCATTTTACCTACTGCCTCACGAACTTCCCCCACACTCACAACTGGCTCTTCCTCACTCCTACAAGATGTTATTCCTCCTTGCCCTATACACTATAAAATTACAAAATATTCTATTTAAATTTATTAATCAAATACAGGAGAAGAGGGTTACTAGCCCCTTGCTCACAGCATTTTATTCAAATTTTACAATATGCATGGCTTACAGAGGAAGAATTCTTCTTCACCTCCCCATAGAGAAGATTGGAAATAAATAAGAACAACAACTATTAAGAAAAAACTCACATGGGTGTATACACATAAATGTACAGGGTGTCCACAAAAAACACTCCCTGATTTCAAACAGGTATAACACGGCAAACATTGATGCAATAGTCCAGTTTGGTTCAGATGCTCTGCAGCATATCTGGTGTTATCATGTGAACTGCTTCAGTGATCAAAATTTTCATCTCCTCCAGGGTTGCAGGTAGTGGTGGTATGTAAACTGTGCTCTTCATGTATCCCCAAAGAAAGAAGTCACAGACAGTTAAGTCTGGTGATCTCGCAGGCCACTTGCACGATAACACCAGATATGCTGCAGAGCGTCTGGACCGAACTGGACTATCACATCAATGTTTGCTGAGCAACCAGAGGGGCACACATTGAGTGCCATTAATGCTACCCTATAACACATGAAACTGAATGAAATTCTGCATCTGAAGCTACTAACTATGAAAGATTATTACAATAAAGTTACATGTTATACATGTTTGAAATCAGGGAGTGTTTTTGTGGACACCCTGTACATGCATGTGTAGTGTGTCCTAAGTGTAAGTAGAAGTAGCATGATGCATCTGTCATCTTGTGGGTTTTTGAGATGGAAAGGAAAAACACCAGCAGTTGTACCATAGTGTAAGACAGTTATTTGGCAGGACGGTAGTACCTCTCTGGGTGGTTGCTGTCTACCAACCTACCACCTATATGCTCTGTTTAATATTAAAGATAGAGTGCAGTAGTTGAATGTTGTAATTAATATTATTTTTGTTTTTATTAATAAACTGGTACATAGGGTACAGTTGATACTACCTAATGTCCTAGATGGGGACTGCATTTTTACCATACAAGTTCACTTTACACTTTAAGATAGGACTGAAATAATGACATTCCATATCTTATTCTTTTTTTTTCGGGAAGGGAGGGGGGAGAGGGCAGGAATTCATACCTATGCACATACTCGTGAGAAATTGGCCTCCCTCTTCCATACCCTTTTTTTTTTTTTTTTTTTTTTTTTTTTTTTACTCTCCCAGTGCCTCCTCACCCAGCTGAAAATTATTACCCATAGGGATCAAACAGCACCTGGGGGTGAATAGGAGGCATTTGGTTTTGATCCAAGGTAAAGGAAGATGAGTCTGATTTCTTGGATCAAAACCCTCATCCCCCTCACTGGCATCAAGAGGTCTCAGCCAAGAAGTGAGTCACTACCAGTAATTCCACTAGTAGTGTCATTTTCTTGCCATGACTTATCAAAAACAGTTATTTATATGATATACTGTATTTTTTTAACACAATGGCCATCTCCCAGCTAGGTAGGGTGCCCCAAAAATAAAATAAAATAAAAACTTTCACCATCATTCATTCAGGTACTGTCTTGCTAGAAACATGCTGACATTGCAGTTCAGATGGGCCTCAGAATTGCAATATCCCCACTCCCTCCTTCAGCATGCAGGCACTAACAGCCTGACTGATCTGGTCTTCAATAATGAGCCCTGGTCTCTGACCATACCATAGGGACAGTGATCTATTCATCCATCAATTGACAAATAAGTAAATGTTTTCCTGCCAAACACTATATCTCCTTCTCCACCAACTAATACTTTCCCATCTGCTAAAGTCATTTTCCCCTTTCCTTGCAAACAATTTTCTTCCCCTACACTTAACTTTTCCTTCCATAAGCCAGTTTGAAAAAATCAGCTTTCTTCCTCCCACCCTGTATTATCGATAACTCCTGCTACTGATATGTCTGTGTTTAAGAACCCTCTTGATTTAATGAACTCTTAAATAATCGTGTCTCTTTGCCATGGTGCCAGATGTAGTACTGGACTTGGCCTCATTGATACACTGTAGTACCAAATTTGGCCTCATTGATATACTGTAGTACTGGACTTGGCCTCATTGATACACTGTAGTACTGGACTTGGCCTCATTGATACACTGTAGTACTGGACTTGGCCTCATTGATACACTGTAGTATTGGACTTGGCCTCATTGATACACTGTAGTACTGGACTTGGCCTCATTGATACACTGTAGTACTGGACTTGACCTCATTGATACACTGTAGTACTGAACTTGGCCTCATTGATACACTGTAGTACTGGACTTGACCTCATTGATACACTGCATAGGCCTTGAATGGTACATTGACATTTAAAATTGTGAAGAATCTATGATGTTTGTGTATGTAGTAGATATGTCATTTCTGGTTAGCCATCCAGACTTATATATACATTTCTACATTGCTACCAGTTTAAAGGTTAATTAGCTTAGAATATTGTCATAGATACTGATGGATTTGGCTGATACTCTGGACACGTCATTATCGAAGATCTACAGTATAGTACTGCATTGGAGATGAAAGTAATACTAGACACCTTAAAAATGGTTACTGTATTATCAGTGTTACAGAATTGAGACAGATAGGTAGCCCTAAACTACAGACAAGTATCCCTCACATCTGTACCCTGTAAGGTGATAAAGATCTTAATGAGGATGAATCACCTGGATAACAAAAGCTTTACAGAAGACCAGCATGGGTTTAGGGAGTGGAAATCATGCTCCCCATACTTAATAGACTTGTATGGTAGGATGACAAGATAGGAAAAGAAGGTAATGGTCTGTACAATCTTGAACTGTCAGAAGAACCAGGTGGCAATGGGGGGGGGGGGGGTCTGAACCTTCCAAATAAAAGTAACACTTCAAGACAAGTGCCCTAGCTACTTTCCCCAACCAGATTGCCACCCCTAGGTCCCTGGAAAGGACTATAATACAGTTCCTCATAGGCAGTCAATTTACAGATGGGAAAAGAGAGTTGGTGTATGAGAAGCGTTACCCTACTGGATGATGAACTGCCAGACAAAAGTCAGGTTGGATGAAAGTAACAAGAACTTTCAGTTGTCTTGATATATATAGAAGTTTTTTACCGCTAGAGATCAATAACTTCACTGTGATAAATAAATTGAAAAGACGTTCAAAAGCTGTCAGAGTACAGTAGAGGGTTGGCCCAGTAAGTACAGTAGGCTTCATAAATATGCACATACACAAACAGATCACAGATAATGAGAATGCTCGTTATAACTACTGTTTAAAAAAAATTCAATGTTTGAAATATTTCTGGGTTTCTTGTCTAAACTAGTATTTCATAAAATTACTTTGGGCACTGAGTCAGTACCCTCCCACACTTGCTTAATGGCACTTGAGAGTTTGGGGCTAGAGGAGGTATCCACGTCATGAAGCTTATGGTTAATAAGGTTCCAAATGTTCTCTGTCGGATTTAAGAATGATGGGTTACCAGCCCAATCGTATGGAATTTGACAATCATTTAGCCACTCATTTATATCTTCAGCAGTATGACAGGGAGCACTGTTTTCCATATAAAAGGTTGCTCTGACACATTTCCAAAATGTCAGGCAAATGGTCTGTTAAAAGTGTACTTAGGCGCATGCATATTTACAATTCCTGCTGTAGGTACAGTAATGTAGTTTAACATGGATATATGCAAGGTGACAAGATTGTAGATTATTAGTACTATTGTATGATACCAGCAGAGAGGAAAGCAGTTGCTAGTATTATAGAGGGAAAGAGGACGTAGAGCGAGCATAACACTTACTCTTGGTCGTCTGTATACACAATATCAACAAATATAGTACTGTATGAGAACGGATTTCAAGACTCGACAAGGTTTGTGTGTGGCACACCAGTGAGCAATATTTGAGCATCTAGTACAAGCACATTTAAGGTGTGTGAGGAAGCTTGAAAAGCTCCAGAGGTGTTCCATCTGGTTAGTTCTTTCATAAAAAAAAGCTTGAGATGAGATAGCAAAGGAGAAAGGCTAAAAGTCTGGTGATCCTATTTGATAGATGTAGGACTAGTATGAGAGGTAACAAATAGAAACAGTACAGCCAGATGAGACAACGAAATATAAGGAGGAACTACTATATTTCAGCATCATGGCAGTGGAATGGAGACCTGTAAATTTAGCAAAACCTAAAGTGTATGGTTACAATACATTGCTCAGTTACTGGTTAAGAGGGATATCCCAGGAGTTGGAACTTGAAACTCTCAAAGGGTAGGCAAGTAACAGGACCACTGTAGTAATTTGATGGGGTATGGAGCACTATTCAAGTACAGTGGAACCTCAGTTTTCATATTTAATTTGTTCCAGAGGGTCTGATGAAAACTGAATTCGACGAAAACTGAAGCAATATTTCCCATAAGAAATAATGTAAATCCAATTACAGTCATCCGTTCCAGACACCCAAAAATATTAACAAAAAATACATTTTATAAAGAATAACTATAGTTTTACTTACAGAACACAATGAGAAATAAATATAAAGCACTAATGAAATTGATAAATGAACATTTAAATCACTTTTACCTTTATTGAAGATTCTTGTTTGCATATTGAAGATGGCAAGGAGGGAAGAGGGAAGAGAGGCTATCTCTACCACCATCACTACCACCCCCTACCACAATCACTACCACCATCACAACCACTACCACCCTCTACCACCATCACTACCACCTTCTACTACCTTTGAATTCTATCGTGTTTCTTGCCCTCTTTATCAATGGGCTGGCACTCGGAACTTTCTTTGGCCCCATGGTGGCTTATTTAGCAGTTGCACTCAATAAACAAGCACAATAAACAATGGATTATTGCAAAATGTTTTGTATGAATGAGCAGGGTTATGTCCATTCAACAAGAAACAAATCCAGACTGACTCAGAATGTGTGCATGGGATGCTTTGTGTGGGCGTGGGCAAACCTACATGTTTTATACGGCGGACGAAAACCTAGGTGATGAATGAAAACTGGGACAGTATTTTGATGAAAAACGCCATCGAAAATTGAATTCGATGAAAGCCAGGGCAAACGAAAACCAAGGTTCCACTGTACAGTACTCCAGTGATTTTACAAGGCTTAATATAGGAAAGAAACTGACACACAAATTGATCTCTTGAGGTTCAAATAAGGTAATGATTCAAATGGATAGAAGTTCAAGGTTTTGCAGGTTTGAACAATAGAAAATCAGAGATGCATAAGTTATTGGCAAGAATGTGACCAGAAACAAGCCATGTGAGACCAGAGAACTTAATAACTGACCCAGCTATGAAGTTTCAGTAATAAAATAAAAATTGAATGAACTTTAGAAAACTTTGCAAGAAATTTGTTATACATATAGGATGAAGGCACTGAACGTGCAGTAACTACAATGTTATGGTAAAAACTTGTAAAAATATAAGGAAAAATTAGGAAAGGATTTAAAGAGAAATTGAGAAACACAAAAAGACTAAAGAAAGTTATGCCTTTATAACAGAGGAAAGTGTGGAAGTTATACATTGGAGGAATATCTGATGAGTTAGCCTCAGTAATGGGGTACCTCAATGATGAAGGGTTCTTGATCCAAGTAACTGGAGCTAACCTCACCTTCCTCAGATTAGACTTGGTTACCTCCCATTTCTTAGGTGCTGTATGACCTCTTGTAACATCTATGGGCATAACGCTTCCCCCCATGAATATACTCGAAGAGGTTTAGTACATCGTGAATATAATACAGCAGTGTGATAATTTAATAGAAATTACTCCTTGTGTTTGTACTGCATTGTATTATACATTACTAGATTTTTATTTTTTATTAACACATCGGTCATTTCCCACCAAGGCAGGGTGACCCGAAAGGGAAGAAACACTTTCATCATCATTCATTCCATCACTGTCTTGCCAGAGGCACATCTACACTCCAGATAAAAAACTGCAGCATCAACACCCCTCCTTCAGAGCACAGGCACTGTACTTCCCACTTCAAGGACTCAAGTTCAGCTTGCCGGTTTCCCTGAATCCCTACATAAGTTTTACCTTACTCTTAACAGCATGTTAAGTCATAAAAACCATTTGTCTCCACTCATTCCTATCTGACACACTCACGCATGCTTGCTGGAAGTTCATCCCCTTCGCACACAAACCCTCCTTTACCCTCTCCCTCCAACCTTTCTTAGGAAGACCCCCTACCCTGCCTTCCTTCCGCTACAGATTTATACACTCTCCAAGCCATTCTATTTTGTTCCATCCTCTAAATGTCCGAACAACATTACTAGATACAGTAGTCAATTTAATTGTCGAGAAATGATAGTAAGCATTTTCAAGGCAAGACTGAAAAGGAAAATTATATCCAGGCAAGCAAGGAAACATGTATTTGATTTTTTTAAGGAATGAGCTTAAATACTTAAATATTTATTTATTTACAAGGCTGGAAAAGCCTACAAGATAAAGGACATGCAACAAAATAGGAGTCACTGTCCTGGAAAAATGCTGCATTGAACTGTGTTCTGAACATACAAATGCTAATTATAAAAGAATATAGAGACTGAGCATTTTGCAAGTGTAGTCAGTGCTGAAATTGAAAATCAGATTGAAGTGACTTATGAAATTCAAGGATTAGCATAAGTTTACCATTAAACAGTGAACTATGTGCACAGTAAAGTACCTCATTAATAAGTGAAACAAGTGAAGAGAGGGAAGACATTATTCTAGGAACTGATAATACTGATACCATCACAATTAACCCTTTCAGGGTTTTGGCCGTACTAGTACGGCTTACGCGCCAGTGTCCATGACGTAATAGTACACACAAATTCTAGCGCCTTCAAATCTAGTGAGAGAAAACTGGTAGGCCTACATATGAAAGAATGGGTCTATGTGGTCAGTGTGCACAGTATAAAAAAATCCTGCAGCACACAGTGCATAATGAGAAAAAAAACTTTGACCGTGTTTTTGGATTAAAACAGCGACTTTGCACTATATTTTCATATGGTGTTTATTGTTGTATTCTAGTTTTCCTGGTCTCATTGTATAGAATGGAAGACATATTACAGAAATTGAGATGATTTTGACTGGTTTTACAGTAAAAAGTACCTTGAAATTGAGCTCAAAGTAGCAGAAATGTTCGATTTTTACCAAAGTTCAAAAGTAAACAAATCATGCTAACCATCCAATACACGTCAACTGGTGAGTCTAATATTCTTTCAAAAGTGCGCCGATATTATTTATACCATTTCTACACTAATGCAGTAGTCTGCATAACAGTAAATCTTATTATTTTTTTTTTGAGAGAGAGAAAAATTCAAAGTGGAAAGCAAAAGAAATGTAAGAGGGGCCTGGGGATGTGACTAATGAACAGAGGAAATGTTATTTTAGTGCCAAGAATGTCTTTCTTGTTTATTCTGGACCCTATCTGGAAATTGGCATTTTTTGAAATTTGTGTGAAATTGGCAAAATTGCTAAATTCTGACCACTGTATTGGATAGTTGAAATCGGTAAATTAGTGGTTTCTTGTACTCATTCGATAGAAAAAATGAAGTTCTAGCGAAATAGTTATGATTTTTGTCGACTAGTACATTGGAATTGGCTGAAAATAGGGCTCAAAGTGGGCAAAATCGCCGATGCATAAACATCGTCAAGACCGCTAACTTCGCGAGAGCATAATTCCATAAGTTTTCCATCAAATTTCATACTTTTGGTGTCATTATGATCGGGAAAAGATTCTCTATCTTTTCATAAGAAAAAAATAATTTTTTTTTTTTTTTAAATTTGGGGGGACCCTGAGAACAAGTCTCTGAGAGGGCCTGTGGACCCTGAAAGGGTTAATGATGATGCAGCCACTGTTGCAGCAGTTGTTGCTGATACCACTGATGTTGCTATTTCTGATACTTCTGTTTTCTCATACTTTTGTTGCTGCTGTTGCTGATGCTACTGTTGCTGATACCACTGATAATGTTGCTGATACTACTACTGTTGCTCATACTTTTGTTGCTGATGCTTCTGTTGTTGGTAATATCACTGATGTTGCTGATACTACTGTTGTTGCTGATGCTACTCTTGTTGATGATACTACTGTTCTTGCTGATATTACTGTAATTGCTGATACTACTACTGACATTGCTGATGCTGCTATTATTGATGCTGTTATTGCTGACGTTACTGTTATTGCTTATGCTACCATTGTTGCTTGTGCTACTGTTGTTGCTGATACTACTGTTGTTGCTGATACTACTGTTGTTGCCAATACTACTGTTGTTGCTTATGCTACTGTTTCCTCTGATACTACTACTGTTGTTGATGCTACTGTTGTTGCTTATGCTACTGTTTCCTCTGATACTACTACTGTTGTTGATGCTACTGTTGTTGTTGATGCTACTGTTGTTGATGCTACTGTTGTTGATGCTACTGTTGTTGTTGATGCTACTGTTGTTGATGCCTCAGCAACTGCTGCTGCTGTTCTTATAGAATACTTTTTGATAGTTCCACTTAGAGTGCAGACTATTGTATTTTTGCTACATCACCTGTGACCCCCATCCCTCCCTCCATCCCTCCCTCCCTCCCTGACTGTCTTCAAGGAGCAGCTGAACAGACACCTAGAGTCAGTTCCTGACCACCCAGGTTGTGGTTCATGCGTTTCCTTGTGTGTGGCCGGCAGTAACAGCCTAGTTGATCAGACCCTAATCCACAGTGAGGCCTGGTTATGGGCTGTTGACCTCCCCCCCCAGAGCTCCCTCAGGTATACTCCATCCCTCCCCATCAAATTCCCCATCCCTCCTCAACAAATTCCCCATCCCTCCTCAACAAATTCCCATCCCTCCTATCAGATTCCAATCCCTCCTCATCAATTTCCATCCCTCTCCATCAAATTTCCATCTCTCCCCATCAAATTCCCATCCTTCCCCAACAAATTACCCATCCCTCTCCATCAAATTCCCCAGCCCTCTCCAAATTTCCATCCCTCCCTATCAAATTTCCATCCCTCCCATCAAATTTCCCATTCTTCTGCATCAAATTCCCCATTCCTCTGCATCAAATTCCCCATCCCTCATTCTTCCCCATCAAATTCCCCATCCCTCATTCTTCCCCATCAAATTCCCCATCCCTCATTCTTCCCCATCAAATTCCCCATCCCTCATTCTTCCCCATCAAATTCCCCATTCATCCCCATCAAATTCCCCATTCCTCCCCATCAAATTCCTCATTCTTCCTCATCAAACTTCCCATCCCTCCCCATCAATTACCCATCCCTCCCCATCAAATTACCCATTCCTCCCCTTCAAATTCCTTTTCTGTTCTCTGTCCCCTTCTAAACACCTCGTATGTGTCCCCTCTTTGCCGTCTTTCTCACCTCTGCTACATGGTGCTATGTGGGTTTAATGCTTTCACAGGAATATAACCATTCTATCTTTTGGGTGCCTGCTGCTGCTGTCAGTTAAATGAAAATGAAAAGTGTTGACCCTGATTTAGAGTTGAATAAGTTTCTTTGATGAGGAACATAAAGGAAGTGTAAAATATAGGCGAGCCGCGCTTATACAGCAGGTTAGGTTCTGGGCTACTGCTATAAAGCAAAAATCTCTGTAAAGTCAATCATAGCTTTTTTTTCCACTTTTAAATGCATATAAAAGCCTGATAGCATGTTTACAATTTTATATATTAAGTGAGCAATATAGCTAGGCCTAAAAATGCATATACAGCATGTACACACATTGCCGTAAAATATTTTTGTCTTTACCTTATAGTGAGTGGTGAATATATTTATTGTAGGAGGGCTGAACAAATGAAGAATGGGTATAATTGAAGCCCTCTGAATTAGCAAAACGCTGTAACATGAAGTGCTGTATAGCGAGGCCCTCCTGTAAAGTCAGTGAAGAGCAGGGTTGCCATAGACATAATTAGAGAACACTGTTTCAACATCCATGAATCAAGACAGTTCTACTCAATAGATGTAAGAAATATTGCTGGAACAATTAAAGTATTCCAGAGGAAACTGGGCTCACTAACTTCCACAAAGTGCCTCATTAGCCAGATTTTGATACATGGATCTATGTAAATTTGCGTATTCCCAGTGGCAGCAACAACCAAGTTGACCAGATAGTCAACCAGGAGGTTTGATCTCATGTACAAAAATTAGTTACTAAAGGATTCACAGAGCAAAAAAAAATTATACAAATATTTTTTTTTATTAACACATCAGCCGTTTGCCACCAAGGCAGGGTGGCCCAAAAAAGAAAAACTTTCATCATCATTCACTCCATCACTGTCTTGCCAGAGGCATGCTTACACTACAGTTATAAAACTGCAACATTAACACCCCTCCTTCAGAGTGCCGGCATTGTACTTTCCATCTCCAGGAATCAAGTCCGGCCTGCCGGTTTCCCTGAATCCCTTCATGAATGTTACCTTGCTTACACTCCAACAGCACGTCAAGTCCTAAAAACCATTGGTCTCCATTCGCTCCTATCTAACACGCTCATGCACGCTGGAAGTCCAAACGTTTCGCACACAAAACCTCCTTTACTCCCTCCCTCCAACCTTTCCTAGGCCGACCCCTACCCCGCCTTCCCTCCATTACAGATTTATACACTCTCGAAGTCTTTCTGTTTTGTTCCAGCCTCTCTACATGTCCAAACCATCCCAATCATATGTAGCATTTTGCCTAGAAAGGGAATGGGCACTGAATGGATGTCTAGAGCAATGACATCCCCCCCAAGTCGATTGAGGGGGTCATTGATGACTTGTCTAGGACTTTAAACTGATAGATTATAGAGGTATGGTTGTGGGAAACAGTCAGGCTGCAGTACTAGGGTTGAAAACAGTAAATATTACCAGAATAACCCAGGGATATGTTTAAAAGGCAAGCAATATTCAAAATAGAGTTGCTAGTAAAGGCAAAGCAATTGTGACAATGATTGACAGTTGTGACAATGAGCAATGAGTGACTAGCTCCCTTAAGGTTTATTATACAACTAGTAGGAGTCTAAGAAATAAGATGGATGAGCTAAGATTGCTTGCAAGTGCAGGTAATATAGGTATTATTCCTATAACGGAGACCTCCACACTGATAGGGTCAACAGGAAGGGTGGTGGAGTGGTGATGTATGTCAGAGATAATTTAAATTGTTGTGTTAGACAAGATATAAGATTAGAAACATCGGACACAGAATCTGTTTGGCTAGTTTCTCGAAGGTTGTGAAAAATTAATTTTGGGTGTGATTTATAGGCCCCCAAACCTTTATAGGGAGTGCGGTAGGCTGTTATAGGATGAAATTCATAAGGCCTCTAGATACGAAAATGTTGTGTTAATAGGAGATTTTAACTTTAGAACAGTTGATTGGAACACTGACAGGAAATCTTGAGTCTAGTGACTTTTGAAATACGGTTCAGGATTGCTTTTTAAAACAGTTTATGACAGAGCCAACTAGAAGAAACAACCTGCTCGACTTGGTTTTTGCCAACAAAGAATCACTAGTTAATAATCTTGAGGTTACTGATGAGCTTGGGAAAAGTGATCACAAATCACTTAGTTTCATCATATGGAATTACCCAGATAACTGCAATCAAGCCTTTGTTCCAGACTTCCACTTGGCCGACTTCATGGGACAGAAATTACCTGGGTGGGCTAAATTGGGATGACCTGACTATGGGTCAAGTAGGCAGTGTTGACTGCCAGTATGACGTGTTTCAGAGCATGGTGCTAGCTGCCCAGACAAATTTTGTTCCGAGTAGGGAAATTAGATCTAACAAAAATGATCCCAAATGGATAAACAATAGATTAAAACATCTCATTGGTCAAAAGAGAGGAACATATAGGCATATCAAAAGAGGAGAAGGGCAGTTAAGAAATCAATATATTCAATTAAAGAGAGAAATGAAAAAAGGAATAAAAAAAAGCAAAAAGGGATTATGAGGCTAAAGTCACAAGGGATTTGAAGACTAACCCAAAAGGCTTCTTTCAGGTGTACAGAAGTAAGATTAGGGACAAGATAGGCCCACTTAAGAGTAACTCAGGTCAGATCACTGACAGTGATGAGGATATGTGTGATTTTCAACACCTACTTCCTCTCAGTTTTTACTCTGGAAGATACTAGCGAAATTCCAGAAATAATAAATTATGTAGAACAGGACGATAAACTATGCATGATTGTGGTAACTAGTGACATGGTCCTCAAACAAATAGAGAAATTAAAACCTAACAAATCCCCAGGCCCTGATCAACTGTTTGCAAGGGTTTTAAGGAATGTAAAGGGGAACTAAGCATACTTTTGGCTAATCTTTTCAATATATCACTACAAACTGGCATAGTGCCTGACAAGTGGAAAATGGCAAATGTAATATCTATTTACAAGGCAGGTGACAGATCCTTAGCTTTGAACTATAGGCCTTACCTCCATAGTGGGAAAATTTATGGAATCAATAATTGCTGAAGCAGTTCGTAGCCATCTTGAAAGGCATAAATTGATTAATGAATCTCGGCACGGTTTTACAAAGGGACTTTCCTGTCTTAGGAATTTACTAACTTTCTTCACTAAGGTATTTGAGGAGGTAGATCATGGTATTGAATATGATATTGTGTATATGGACTTCAGTAAGGATTTTGATAGAGTTCCACATCAGAGGCTATTGAGGAAACTTAAGGCACATGGAAGAGGAGGAAAAAAATTTTCCTGGGTAGAGGCATGGTTGATAAATAGGCAGCAGAGAGTTTGCATCTCTCCTACCTCCACCCTTCTCCTTGTTGCAACATTCACCACCCATGCTCCACACCCATATATGAGTATTCGTATAGCTATACTCTCATACATTCCCCTCTTTACTTTTATGGATAAAGTTCTTGTCTCCACAGACTCCTCAGTGCAACACTCATTTGTTTCCCCTTGTCAATTCTATGATTCACTTCATCCTTCATAGACCCATCTGCTGACACGTCCACTCCCAAATATTTGAACATGTTCACGTCCTCCATACTCTCTCCCTCCAATCTGATATCCAATCTTCCATTACCTAATTTTTTTATCCTCATCACCTTACTTTTTCTTATGTTCACTTTTAATTTCCTTCTTTTACATACCCTACCAAACTCATCAACCAACCTCTGCAACTTTTCAGAATCTCCTAAAAGCACAATGTCATCAGCAAAGAGCAACTATGACAACTCCCACTTTCACAAATGTTACAAAGAAAAGCTTCAGGCATTGAACATGCTCTAATTTGCTAATAGGAGGAAAACTACATGAAAGTAATAAAGATTATCTAATGATGCCAATAAGAAGAGCAAGTAGCCATAGCTAGCGAGTAAGGAGGTAAAGATGCTGAAATGATCCTAGAAAGTTCAACATAAACAAAGTGGTAGAAGAGTAAGGTGGGGTTACAGCAGGCAGTAAGTACTATAAGCACTGACAACTTAATAATTATGTGGTACATTAAATACTGAAGATGCATTACCATGAGCTTGTATTCTGGTCCTTATTCTACAAACACAGTACATAATTACAATTCTTAATACAGACTTGAAGAGCAACTCAAATAAGACTGAAATCAACCATCTGCTGAACTTAGGGTCCCTGTGTCTGTCATTTGCTTAATTTTGGCTTGTGATTTCTTCACACGTTCATTATTTCTCTGCGCTGTCTCCTATGCTCCAGATACACCTCTGCATGCCTCATGGTGCATGTTTGTTTGGCCTCCATATATTTTGCTCTTAGCATATATGCCTGCTTTGTGTCTGCTACTCATGTTTTTTATATAAATATTAACAATGTATGTATGTGTGTGTGTGTATTTTTTTCTTTAATGCACAAACCTTATACATATACATATATGAATACATAAAAGAAAATATTGAAGGGCACATGGTTTTGGTAGTATTTCAACTATCCAGTACAGTGGTCAGAATTTAGCAATTTTGCCAATTTCACACAAATTTCAAAAGATGCCAATTTCCGAATAGGGTCCAGAATAAACAAGAAAGACATTCCTGGCACTAAAATGACATTTCCTCTGTTCATTAGTCACGTCTCAAAGCCCCTCTTACATTCTTTTGCTTTCCACTTTGAATTTTTATTCTCACAAAAAATAGAAGATTTACTGTTATGCAGACTACTGCATTAGTGTAAAAAATGGTATAAATAATATTGGCGCACTTGCAAAAGAATATTAGACTCACCAGTAGACGTGTATTGGACGCTTGGCATGATTTGTTTACTTTTGAACTTTGGTAAAAATTGAACATTTCTGCTACTTTGAGCTCAATTTCAAGGTACTTTTCATTGTAAAACCAGTCAAAATCATCTCAATTTCTGTAATATGTCTTCCATTCTATAAAATAAGACCAAGAAAACTAGAATACAACAATAAATACCATACGAAAATACAGTGCAAAGTCGCTGTTTTATTCCAAAAAAACGGTCAGAGTTTTTTTTTTCTCATTATGCACTGTGTGCTGCAGGATTTTTTTTATACTGTGCACACTGACCACATAGACCCATTCTTTCATATGTAGGCCTACCAGCTTTCTCCCACTAGATTTGAGGGTGCTAGAATTTAGGTGTACTAGTACGTCAAAAACCCTGGGTCGTAAGCCGTACTAGTACGGCCAAAACCCTCAAAGGGTTAAACTTCAATGGTAATAATTATTATTTGCAAGCATCGTTGGGCTGCTGGAACTACAGCCATTTACTGTGAAAATGCTCATAGGTGGCAGCCATGACAGACCTTGAATATCTTTTTTTTTTTTTTTTTTTTTTTTTTTTTTTTTTTTCCAGAGTGGTGGACTTCTTGGCTAGGATTGAAGAGATATTTTTGCATTGCAAATGTGGAAACCATTAAAAATTATCTGAAAAACAAAGCATCACTAAAAATGACTGCAAATAGGTGTACTTTTTTTTTTTTTATTTTTAATACATTGGCTGTCTCCCACCGATGTAACGCATTCTGAAAATGAAGAAACATTTTCACAATCACACACTCCATCACTATCTTGCCAGAGGAGTAGAGGAGTGCCGATATTACAGTTCAGATACTCCTCCAAAATATAATATCCTCACTCTTGCCTCAGAGTGCAGGCACTGTGATTCTCATCTCCACCTAGTTCTTGTACTGAGAATGAAATTAAGTTAAACTTCCGAGCGTATGTTTTTAAGTGTTCTTCATGCTAATTTGGTTATTGTTCTTTGCATCTTTGGCCCAGGTTTTATTAAACAAACTGACTTTAAATCCAAACTTCCTTGTGTTTTATTCTATTATAAACTAGCTTGCATCATTCCTTCTCTTAATCTAGTAATTTTTATGTCTCATTCTTAGTGTTAGGTTATTCAGTATTATTATAAATGCATCTTATGTTGATTAAGCTACAGTTCTTCGAGGTATTAAATATCTTGTTATATACTAGAGTATGTAAATTAATATGCTTTTTCTCTAGTAGTTATGCATTTATTTATTTATTTATTTATTTATTTATTTAGAGAATAGATTATCAGTAGAAATATTTTATTGATGATTAAGATACATTTGCAACAGTTGGGTATCTTTATCAGTTAAATGCAGAGAAGAATGTATTGTAGGCAGCAATCAAAATACAGAGAAGAATATATTGTAGGCAGCAGTAATAGTGGTCTAGTATGATATTCCAGACCATAGAGCTGAATTCTTCTCCAGGCTGAGGGATTGACCACCTCAAACTATATCTCCAAGATTGATGGACTGATTACATCTCAACCTCACCACCATTCCTGCTGTCTGCAATACATTCTCCATTTGACTGATTAAACCTATCATGTAGGTGAAACTTTTCAACAATAAAGAGACCCAACTGTTGCACATGTTACTTAATCATCAACTTATTGGTGTTTTATACCATTTTCAAAGTATTTTATTATACCCTGAGTCAATGTTTCTAATGTTCCAGATGGGTTTAACCTTCGTTTTTAATTTCAGGTGACTCCTTGAGCACAGTTGAAGTGTATGATCCCATTGTTGGCAGATGGCAGATGGCAGAGAGCATGTCTATGCTTCGATCTCGAGTAGGGGTTGTTGTAATGAAGAAGAAACTGTATGCCATTGGTGGCTATAATGGCCTAGATAGACTAGCTACAGTAGAAGTCTTTGATCCAATTAGCAAATGTTGGAGCAAAGTATGCCCTATGAACTGCAAGCGAAGGTAAATTTTATTTGTACCTATTAGCATTTTGCTCTTTTTAAGAGCTCATTGCCACTACAGTTAGAGAACGATTAGTCAGGCATTGTCTTCTAGAATTATATGCAAATAACCCACATATAGGAGAAAGAAACTTATGACAACATTAACTAGTCACACTGGTCCAAGTCTAACTGAAACGTCGTCATAAGTTTCTCTCTCCTATGTGCTGGTTATTTGGGTATTGTTCCAGTCACGGTATTGTGCCTTTTTATTCTTCTAGAATTATTGCGCTTTACACATCTGCATGTTCTTCGTGCATTGGTAATAAAAGTTATTTTCCTAATCGATATTGAATATAATTATATAATTACTGTTATTAGATATGTAGTTGTACATTAAATAAGAGTGAGTATAGTGAGCATGTTAGGTAGGAGTGAATGGAGATGAATAGTTTTTGGGACCAGATGAGCTGTTGGAGTGTGAGCAGGGTAATATTTTGTGAAGGGATTCAGGGAAACCAGTTAGCCAGACTTGAGTTCTGGAGGTGGGAAGTACAATGCCTGCACCTTAAATGAGGGGTTTGGGATATTGGCTGTTTGGAGTGACTTTTAAATGCATATCTGGGCACCTCTGCAAAGACAGTGATTATGTGTGAATGGTGGTGAAAGTGTTGAATGATGGTGAAAGTGTTTCTTTCTTTTTTGGGTCATAATGTAATAAAGTTGGTAGAAGTACCAACAATATATATAGTGTTGGAGTGGTTGGTACTTTTGTTTAATAAATGTATGAAAGAGGGGAAGGTACCTAGGGATTGGCAGAGAGCATGTATAGTCCCTTTATATAAAGGGAAAGGGGACAAAAGAGATTGTAAAAATTATAGAGGAATAAGTTTACTGAGTATACCAGGAAAAGTATACGGTAGGGTTATAATTGAAAGAATTAGAGGTAAGACAGAATGTAGGATTGCGGATGAGCAGGGAGGCTTCAGAGTGGGTAGGGGATGTGTAGATCAAGTGTTTACATTGAAGCATATATGTGAACAGTATTTAGTGTTAAGTGAATGTATAGGAGCCTTTGAACCAAGTGAGAGAGTAATTGTGGTAGGGGACTTGAATGCTAAAGTAGGAGAAATTTTTAGAGAGGGTGTGGTAGGTAAGTTTGGGGTGCCAGGTGTAAATGATAATGGGAGCCCTTTGATTGAACTTTGTATAGAAAGGGGTTTAGTTATAGGTAATACATATTTTAAGAAAAAGAGGATAAATAAGTATACACGATATGATGTAGGGCGAAATGACAGTAGTTTGTTGGATTATGTATTGGTAGATAAAAGACTGTTGAGTAGACTTCAGGATGTACATGTTTATAGAGGGGCCACAGATATAGATCACTTTCTAGTTGTAGCTACACTGAGAGTAAAAGGTAGATGGGATACAAGGAGAATAGAAGCATCAGGGATGAAGGTTTATAAACTAAACGAGGAGGCAGTTAGGGTAAGATATAAACAACTATTGGAGGATAGATGGGCTAATGAGAGCATAGGCATGGGGTCGAAGAGGTATGGGGTAGGTTTAAAAATGTAGTGTTAGAGTGTTCAGCAGAAGTTTGTGGTTACAGGAAAGTGGGTGCAGGAGGGAAGAGGAGCGATTGGTGGAATGATGATGTAAAGAGAGTAGTAAGGGAGAAAAAGTTAGCATATGAGAAGTTTTTACAAAGTAGAAGTGATGCAAGGAGGGAAGAGTATATGGAGAAAAAGAGAGAAGTTAAGAGAGTGGTGAAGCAATGTAAAAAGAGAGCAAATGAAGAGTGGGTGAGATGTTATCAACAAATTTTGTTGAAAATAAGAAAAAGTTTTGGAGTAGATTAACAAGTTAAGAAAGCCTAGAGAACAAATGGATTTGTCCGTTAAAAATAGGAGAGGAGAGTTATTAAATGGAGAGTTAGAGGTATTGGGAAGATGGAGGGAATATTTTGAGGAATTGTTAAATGTTGATGAAGATAGGGAAGCTGTGATTTCGTGTATAGGGCAAGGAGGAATAACATCTTGTAGGAGTGAGGAAGAGCCAGTTGTGAGTGTGGGGGAAGTTCGTGAGGCAGTAGGTAAAATGAAAGGGGGTAAGGCAGCCGGGATTGATGGGATAAAGATAGAAATGTTAAAAGCAGGTGGGGATATAGTTTTGGAGTGGTTGGTGCAATTATTTAATAAATGTATGGAAGAGGGTAAGGTACCTAGGGATTGGCAGAGAGCATGCATAGTTCCTTTGTATAAAGGCAAAGGGGATAAAAGAGAGTGCAAAAATTATAGGGGGATAAGTCTGTTGAGTGTACCTGGTAAAGTGTATGGTAGAGTTATAATTGAAAGAATTAAGAGTAAGACGGAGAATAGGATAGCAGATGAACAAGGAGGCTTTAGGAAAGGTAGGGGGTGTGTGGACCAGGTGTTTACAGTGAAACATATAAGTGAACAGTATTTAGATAAGGCTAAAGAGGTCTTTGTGGCATTTATGGATTTGGAAAAGGCGTATGACAGGGTGGATAGGGGGGCAATGTGGCAGATGTTGCAAGTGTATGGTGTAGAGGTAGGTTACTGAAAGCAGTGAAGAGTTTTTACGAGGATAGTGAGGCTCAAGTTAGAGTATGTAGGAAAGAGGGAAATTTTTTCCCAGTAAAAGTAGGCCTTAGACAAGGATGTGTGATGTCACCGTGGTTGTTTAATATATTTATAGATGGGGTTGTAAGAGAAGTAAATGCAAGGGTCTTGGCAAGAGGCGTGGAGTTAAAAGATAAAGAATCACACACAAAGTGGGAGTTGTCACAGCTGCTCTTTGCTGATGACACTGTGCTCTTGGGAGATTCTGAAGAGAAGTTGCAGAGATTGGTGGATGAATTTGGTAGGGTGTGCAAAAGAAGAAAATTAAAGGTGAATACAGGAAAGAGTAAGGTTATGAGGATAACAAAAAGATTAGGTGATGAAAGATTGAATATCAGATTGGAGGGAGAGAGTATGGAGGAGGTGAACGTATTCAGATATTTGGGAGTGGACGTGTCAGCGGATGGGTCTATGAAAGATGAGGTGAATCATAGAATTGATGAGGGAAAAAGAGTGAGTGGTGCACTTAGGAGTCTGTGGAGACAAAGAACTTTGTCCTTGGAGGCAAAGAGGGGAATGTATGAGAGTATAGTTTTACCAACGCTCTTATATGGGTGTGAAGCGTGGGTGATGAATGTTGCAGCGAGGAGAAGGCTGGAGGCAGTGGAGATGTCATGTCTGAGGGCAATGTGTGGTGTGAATATAATGCAGAGAATTCGTAGTTTGGAAGTTAGGAGGAGGTGCGGGATTACCAAAACTGTTGTCCAGAGGGCTGAGGAAGGGTTGTTGAGGTGGTTCGGACATGTAGAGAGAATGGAGCGAAACAGAATGACTTCAAGAGTGTATCAGTCTGTAGTGGAAGGAAGGCGGGGTAGGGGTCGGCCTAGGAAGGGTTGGAGGGAGGGGGTAAAGGAGGTTTTGTGTGCGAGGGGCTTGGACTTCCAGCAGGCATGCGTGAGCGTGTTTGATAGGAGTGAATGGAGACAAATGGTTTTTAATACTTGACGTGCTGTTGGAGTGTGAGCAAAGTAACATTTATGAAGGGATTCAGGGAAACCGGCAGGCCGGACTTGAGTCCTGGAGATGGGAAGTACAGTGCCTGCACTCTGAAGGAGGGGTGTTAATGTTGCAGTTTAAAAACTGTAGTGTAAAGCACCCTTCTGGCAAGACAGTGATGGAGTGAATGATGGTGAAAGTTTTTCTTTTTCGGGCCACCCTGCCTTGGTGGGAATCGGCCGGTGTGATAATAAAAAAAAAAAAAAAATATTTAGATAAAGTTAGGGAAGTTTTTATTGCATTTATGGATTTAGAAAAGGCATATGATAGAGTGGATAGAGGAGTAATGTGGTAGATGTTGCAAGTATATGGAATAGGTGGTAAGTTACAAAATGCTGTTAAGAGTTTTTATGAGGATAGTGAGGCTCAGGTTAGGGTGTGTAGAAGAGAGGGAGAATACTTCCCGGTAAAAGTAGGTCTTAGACAGGGATGTGTAATGTCACCATGGTTGTTTAATATAGTTATAGATGGGGTTGTAAAAGAAGTAAATGCTAGGGTGTTCGGGAGAAGGGTGGGGTTAAATTATGGGGAATCAAATTCAAAAAGGGAATTGACACAGTTACTTTTTGCTGATGATACTGTGCTTATGGGAGATTATAAAGAAAAATTGCAAAGGTTAGTGGATGAGTTTGAGAATGTGTGTACTGTGCTTATGGGAGATTATAAAGAAAAATAGAAAGTTTGAGAATGTGTGTAAAGGTAGAAAGTTGAAAGTGAACATAGAAAAGAGTAAGGTGATGACTGTATCAAATGATTTAGATAAAGAAAAATTGGATATCAAATTGAGGAGGAGGAGTATGGAAGAAGTGAATGTTTTCAGATACTTGGGAGTTGACGTGTCGGCGGATGGATTTATGAAGGATGAATTTAATCATAGAATTGATGAGGGAAAAAAGGTGAGTGGTGCGTTGAGGTATATGTGGAGTCAAAAAACGTTATCTATGGAGGCAAAGAACGGAATGTATGAAAGTATAGTAGTACCAACACTCTTATATGGATGTGAAGCTTGGGTGGTAAATGCAGCAGCGAGGAGACGGTTGGAGGCAGTGGAGATGTCCTGTCTAAGGGCAATGTGTGGTGTAAATATTATGCAGAAAATTCGGAGTGTGGAAATTAGGAGAAGGTGTGGAGTTAATAAAAGCATTAGTCAGAGGGCAGAAGAGGGGTTGTTGAGGTGGTTTGGTCATTTAGAGAGAATGGATCAAAGTAGAATGACATGGAAAGCATATAAATCTATAGGGGAAGGAAGGAGGGGTAGGGGTCGTCCTCGAAAGGGTTCGAAAGAGGGGGTAAAGGAGGTTTTGTGGGCAAGGGGCTTGGACTTCCATCAAGCGTGCATGAGTGTATTAGATAGGAGTGAATGGAGACGAATGATACTTGGGACCTGACGATCTGTTGGAGTGTGAGCAGGGTAATGTTTAGTGACGGGATTCGGGGAAAACGGTTATTTTCATATAGTCGGACTTGAGTCCTGGAAATGGGAAGTACAATGCCTGCACTTTAAAGGAGGGGTTTGGGATATTGGCGGTTTGGAGGGATATGTTGTGTATCTTTGTACGTATATGCTTCTAAACTGTTGTGTTCTGAGCACCTCTGCAAAAACAGTGATAGTGTGTGAGTGTGGTGAAAGTGTTGAATGATGATGAAAGTGTTTTTTTGGGGGGGTATTTTCTTTCTTTTTTGGGTCACCCTGCCTCGGTGGGAGACGGCCGACTTGTTGAAAAAAAAAAAATGTAAAGTAAAAGGACACAAGTGCAACTAATGTGACATTTTTATTGTGGCACCGTTTCGCTCTCCAGGAGCTTTGTCAAGCCGTTACAAACAGTACATGGACACAGAGGGTATATATAGGCTCCGAGTGAGGTGCAATACTAGTGGTAGTAGTAGTAGTGATATAAGTTGTAGTAGTAGTAATACAATATGTTAGAACAATTAATTCACACCAGCTTCCAATAGAAACATTTGTCTAACCTATTTTTATGTTACCCAGGTAATAGCTTTTATATCCTTTTACTCATGTGCGAGTTAATTGTTCTAACATGTTGTATTACTACTACTGCTACTACTACAACTTATATCACTACTACTACTACTACCACTAGTATTGCACCTCACTCTGAGCCTATACATACCCTCTGTGTCCATGTACTGTTTGTAATGGCTTGACAAAGCTCCTGGAGAGCGAAACATTAGTTGCACTTGTATCCTTTTACCTTACATTGGGTCACCCTGCCTCGGTGGGAGACAGCTGATGCTTTAAAAACAAAAAACAGATGTTTCTTGGATGGAATGCTTCACTTGGAGGCTAAGAATAAAAGTAGTATTGTTAGGAGAGGTGGAGATAAAGTAAACAATCAGTGTAACAGACCATGATATAGCAGACTTATAAAATTATGGGCAAAAATCCATTGGGTAAAGTGTTCTTTTAACTCATTCATTTTGAATGTTTATTGCAATATATTTGTGTATAGTGTTATATTAGGTGTACATTAGAGTACTTCAGTGCATGCTTTGCTGCTTTTTTTAATATTCAGATTTAACGGACACCCAGACAGTCCTCCCATTAGTCCATTATATCAAGTTTATTGTGCATTAAAAAACTGAATATTAACCTTTTCAGGGTCCAAGGCCCAAATCTGAAGTGGTGCCCCAGTGTCCAAGAATTTTCCCCCCAAAAAATTTGTTATTTTTTCTTATGAAATGGTAGAGAATCTTTTTGCGAAGGTAATAAAACAAAAAGTACGAAATTTGATGGAAAATTGACGAAATTATGCTCTCGCGAATTTTGATGTGTCAGCGATATTTACGAATCTGCGATTTTGCCGACTTTGACTTCCATTTTAGGCCAATTATATCATTCCAGTCGACCAAATTCTTAGCTATTTTACTAGTATTACTTCTATTCTATCGATTGAGCACAAGAAATCACCAAGTCAACTGTTTCAACTACAAAATAAAGTGATCGGAAATTGGTAATTTGGCCAATTTAACACAAAGTTCAAAATATTCCAATTTCAAAATAGCATCCAGAATAAACAATGTAGGCATTCCTGGCACTAAACTAACATTTCCTCGGTTCATTAGTTATGTTTTGAGGCTTTACAAATAAATCCCATTTTTATTTTTTATTTACATAATGAATTTTTATTCACACCAAAAAATAGAAGATTTACTGTTATGCAATATTGTAATAATTGTATAAATATCATCACCACATTTGTGAATGTGTATTAGATCCACCAGCTGGCGTGTATTAGACGTGTGAGGTCGTTTGTTTACTCTTGAACATCGACAAAAATTTAACATTTCTGCTACTTTGAGCTCAGTTTCAAGCCATTTCCGGTGCTAAAACCAATCAAAATCATCTCTATTTCTGTAATATGTCCTCCATTCTATCAAATGAGACCAAGAAATTGCAAATACAACTATAAAAAACATACGAAAAAACACTGCAAAGTTGCTGTTTTAATCGAAAATCTTGGTTTCAGTTTTTTTCTCTCATTATACACAGTGTGCTGCAGGATTTGTTTTATGTGGTGCACACATACCACATAGATGTATTCTCTCATATCTAGGCCCAAGTGTACCACTCACAGTTTATCAGAGTGAGCTGAGCTCATGACGTAGATCTACGGTTTGGACACTGAACGCAAAGCCGTAGATCTACGGGATGGACCCTGAAAGGGTTAAGGCATGATTAACCCTTAAACTGTCCAAACGTAGATCTACGTTCACGTGCGTAGTGCTCCGAAAGTAGATCTTATGTTTTTTTTACATGCTTTCAAATGGAAAAATAAAGGTCGGAGCGCTACTCACGTGAACATAGATCTACATTTGGACAGTTTAAGGGTTAAATGTTAAGGAAAGGGATTTTGTGAATGAGGCAAGGAGGTATAAGATTTTCTAGGAGAGAAGAGCCAGAGATGTGTATGGAGGAGGTGGATAGGTTGAAAGTATAAAAAGTAGCAGGATACAAATGTTAAAGTAGATGACGATATAGTTTTGATGTTTGTGGCATATTTGTTTAATAACCTATCACCTATTTTATACATTTGCTACAACTGTCATGTTTCTCCTTTGTCCACACTGTTATATTCTTTTTTTCCTTAATCCATAAATGCACCAAGAAGCTCTATATTCCATTTCTCATTTTTTTTTTTTTAACAAGTCAGCCGACTCCCACCGAGACAGGGTGACCCAAAAAGAAAGAAAAAATCCCCAAAAAGAAAATACTTTCATCATCATTCAACACTTTCACCTCACTCATACATAATCACTGTTTTTGCAGAGGTGCTCAGAATACAACAGTTTAGAAGCATATAGGTATAAAGATACACAACATATCCCTCCAAATTGCCAATATCCCAAACCCCTCCTTTAAAGTGCAGGCATTGTACCTCCCATTTCCAGGTCTCAAGTCCAGCTATATAAAAATAACCGGTTTCCCTGAATCCCTTCACTAAATATTACCCTGCTCACACTCCAACACCTCGTTAGGTCCCAAATATCATTCGTCTCCATTCACTCCTATCTAACATGCTTACGCACGCTTGCTGGAAGTCCAAGCCCCTCGCCCACAAAGCCTCCTTTACCCCCTCCCTCCAACCTTTTCGAGGACGACCCCTACCCCGCCTTCCTTCCCCTGCAGATTTAAACACTCTCCATGTCATTCTACTTTGATCCACTTTCTCTAAATGACCAAATCACCTCAACAACCCCTCTTCAACCCTCTGACTAATACTTTTTTTAACTCCACACCTCCTAATTTCCACACTCCGAATTTTCTTCATAATATTTACACCACACATTGCCCTTAGACAGGACATCTCCACTGCCTCCAACCATCCCCTCACTGCAGCATTTACAATCCAAGCTTCACACCCATATAAGAGTGTTGGTACCACTATACTTTCATACATTCCCTTCTTTGCCTCCATAGATAATGTTTTTTTTGTCTCCACATATACCTCAACACACCACCCACCTTTTTTTCTTCATCAATTCTATGGTTAACCTCATCCCTTATAAATCCATCCGCTGACACGTCAACTCCCAAATATCTGAAAACGTTCACTTCTTCCATACTCCTTCTCTCCAATTTGATATTCAATTTTTCTTTATGTAAATCATTTGATACCCTCATCACCTTACTCTTTTCTATGTTGACTTTCAACTCTCTACCATTACACACACTCCCAAACTCGTCCACTAACTTTTGCAGTTTTTCTTTAGAATCTCCCATAAGCACAGTATCGTCAGCAAAAAGTAACTGTGTCAATTCCCATTTTGTATTTGATTCCCCATAATTTAATCCCACCCCTCTCCCCAACACTCTAGCATTTACTTCTTTTACAACCCCATCTATAAATATATTAAACAACCATGGTGACATTACACATCCCTGTCTAAGACCTACTTTTACTGGGAAGTAGTCTCTCTCTCTTCTACACACCCTAACCTGAGTCTCACTATCCTCATAAAAACTCTTTACAGCATTTAGTAACTTACTACCTATTCCATACACTTGCAGTATCTGCCACATTGCTCCCCAATCCACTCTGTCATATGCCTTTTCTAAATCCATAAATGCAACGAAAACTTCTCTACCGTTATCTAAATACTGTTCGCATATATGCTTCAATGTAAACACTTGATCTACACATCCCCTACCCACTCTAAAACCTCCTTGCTTATCCGCAGTCCTACATTCTGTCTTACCTCTAATTCTTTCAATAATAACCCTACCGTACACTTTTCCTGGTATACTCAGTAAACTAATTCCTCTATAATTTTTACAATCTTTGTCCCCCTTCCCTTTATCTAAAGGAACTATACATGCTCTCTGCCAATCCCTAGATACCTTCCCCTCCGTCATACATTTATTAAACAAAAATACCAACCACTCTAACACTATATCCCCTCCTGCTTTTAATATTTCTGTCATAATCCCATCAGTTCCAGCTGCTTTACCCCCTTTCATTCTACATAATGCCTCATGCACCTCCCCCCACACTCACATCCTGCTCTTCTTCACTCCTAAAAGATGGTATACCTCTCTGGCCAATGCATGAAATTTCCGCCTCCCTTTCTTTATTGACATTTAAAAGTTCCTCAAAATATTCCCGCCATCTACTCAATACCTCCATCTCCCCATCTACTAACTCCCCTATTCTGTTTTTAGCTGACAAATCCATTCATTCCCTAGGCTTTCTTAACTTGGTTAACTCCAAAATTTTTTCTTATTTTCATCAAAATTTCTTGACAGTGCCTCTCCCACTCTATCATCTGCTCTCCTTTTGCACTCTCTCACCACTCTCTTCACCTTTCTTTTACTCTCCATATACTCTGCTCTTCTTATAACACTTCTGCTTTGTAAAAACCTCTCATAAGGTACCTTTTTCTCTTTTATCACACCCTTTACTTCATCATTCCACCAATCACTCCTCTTTCCTCCTGCACCCACCCTCCTATAGCCACAAACTTCTGCCCCACATTCTAATACTGCATTTTTAAAACTATTCCAACCCTCTTCAACCCCCCCCTCCCACACTACTCATACTTGCACTAGCCCACCTTTCTGCCAATAGTTGCTTATATCTCACCCGAACTTCCTCCTCCCTTAGTTTATACACTTTCACCTCTCTCTTACTTGTTGCCATTTTCCTCTTGTCCCATCTACCTCTTACTCCAACTGTAGCTACAACTAAATATTGATTGAATACAAACACTAGGGTCACTCATTCCCTTCTCTGGTGAAATCCTTATCAATTTCTTTCTCATGTTTGGGAGACAGACAGCCCTAAGCTGGTAATTCCTAAGTAGTAACGTAGAAGATCCAGCCATGTTAAACAAAACCTTTGAAGCTTCTATAGCTACTGAAGACAGTGGAATATTTAACTGTATTTTTATTACCTTACTGAAGTCTCAGAGCTCAGGCTGACAGATTTCATCATTTCTGCATATTATTTATTTTCACAATGTAATTCTCATCTTGTTTAGTTTTGTTGATCACATGACTCCACATTTGTCAATGGATCATTAATACACCATTGTCAACCAGCATAGTGATGGAATTTGTAATTTTTGCCATACTGAATACATATGTTAGTTATTTTTATGGAACACCTTCATTTCCAGTGCTGTTGGTGCTGCAGTTCTAAATGATCACTTATATGTGTGTGGAGGCTATGATGGGGTCGCATCTCTCAACACAGTGGAGTGCTACAACAGTGAAACAAACAAATGGGTCATGGTCACATCAATGACCAAGCATCGAAGTGCAGCAGGAGTAGTTGCTTTTGACGGCCACGTATATGCTATTGGAGGTCATGATGGCCTTTCTATATTTGATTCGGTAAATATAACTAGCTCTGTAAAATGAATTTTTTATAAGGGTTTATGTCATGTCTTGAAATTCTTGTGTAAAGCAGTGTCCCACTGTGAGAACATTACTGCTCCATACTGGTATAGGTTTAATATGATATGCCAAAATTGTTGCTGTCTAGTTTCTCTTGGCCTTGCACCCGACCAGCTGAGCTCACTCATTGGTGTTTGTTCGTGCCAATGAGGAGTCAAATGCTCAGGTTCTCTTTTCTTTTAGATAGGAATATATGTCTTCCCCATTTTGCTGTTAAAAAGTGCAGGGTTTATTATTGTTAGTGGCAGTTTCACTTTAGTGGGTGAAAACTTACACTGTGGCTGACATGGCATACTATCAACAAGCACACAGACAGAGACAGAGTTCAGAATAAACTTTAACTGGGACATTTTGCTCAGTGTAGAGCTTATCAAGTCATGATGATGTGATGAAACTCTTCATAGTGAAACATTATCCCAGTACAAGTTTATTTTACAATATATGTCTTAGTCTGCCTAACTTATATTGTAGTGAAAAGACAGAATTACAGAGAGGAACTTCATTGAGATGTTTCACATGTGGAACAGGCTTCTTCACTCAGTATACAGGGATGCACAACAAGCAAATTTATAAAAGTATAGTCAGGTTAGTGGTTGTTGTGTATCCATGTACATCAACTGAAGATCATTCCACAGAAGAAATGTCTTGGTAAAGTTCTCCTCTGCAATTGTGTTTTTCTTACCATTTATCTCTAAACTGATACTGTATTGAATGAAACTGATGTTGCAAGAAATAAGCAGTTCAATTTTTGAGTGTACAAAACATGAAAGAGAAGGTGTATACTTGTCACAGAGGTCGAGGGTGCCAGCCACATTTACTAGTTCAGAGTAAGTACCTTTTTGTATGTATTAACCCTTAAACTGTCCAAACATAGATCTACATTTTTTTTTCAACATTTGAAAGTATTTAAAAAAAGTAGATCTTCTTTTCTTTTTTTACATTTGAAAACATGTAAAAAAAACTTTGATCTACATTTTTTTTTTTGTTATTACCTGGAGAGAGTTCCGGGGGTCAACGCCCCCGCGGCCGATTCCCACCAAGGCAGGGTGGCCCGAAAAAGAAAAACTTTCACCATCATTCACTCCACCACTGTCTTGCCAGAAGGGTGCTTTACACTACAGTTTTTAAACTGCAACATTAACACCCCTCCTTCAGAGTGCAGGCACTGTACTTCCCATCTCCAGGACTCAAGTCCGGCCTGCCGGTTTCCCTGAATCCCTTCATAAATGTTACTTTGCTCACACTCCAACAGCACGTCAAGTATTAAAAACCATTTGTCTCCATTCACTCCTATCAAACACGCTCACGCATGCCTGCTGGAAGTCCAAGCCCCTCGCACACAAAACCTCCTTTACCCCCTCCCTCCAACCTTTCCTAGGCCGACCCCTACCCCGCCTTCCTTCCACTACAGACTGATACACTCTTGAAGTCATTCTGTTTCGCTCCATTCTCTCTACATGTCCGAACCACCTCAACAACCCTTCCTCAGCCCTGTGGACAACAGTTTTGGTAATCCCGCACCTCCTCCTAACTTCCAAACTACGAATTCTCTGCATTATATTCACACCACACATTGCCCTCAGACATGACATCTCCACTGCCTCCAGCCTTCTCCTCGCTGCAACATTCATCACCCATGCTTCACACCCATATAAGAGCGTTGGTAAAACTATACTCTCATACATTCCCCTCTTTGCCTCCAAGGACAAAGTTCTTTGTCTCCACAGACTCCTAAGTGCACCACTCACTCTTTTTCCCTCATCAATTCTATGATTCACCTCATCTTTCATAGACCCATCTGCTGACATGTCCACTCCCAAATATCTGAATACATTCACCTCCTCCATACTCTCTCCCTCCAATCTGATATTCAATCTTTCATCACCTAATCTTTTTGTTATCCTCATAACCTTACTCTTTCCTGTATTCACCTTTAATTTTCTTCTTTTGCACACCCTACCAAATTCATCCACCAATCTCTACATATTTGAAAATATGTAAAAAAAAACGTAGATCTACTTTTGGAGCACTATGCATGTGAACATAGATCTGCTTGGACAGTTTAAGGGTTAATCTACTCTGAAGCTTAATGCCTTTATTTGAGCCAGATTATGTGATGCTTCGATCCTTCAGCAGTTATTGTCTTGACATTCTCCAGGCCATTAAACAAACAAACAAACAATGGTTAAAGGATTACCAGTGTTTGTTTCCATTCACCAGTTATTAAGAATTGATAGTTACCAACATTATTCTGTGTTGTCATCCAGCATGTGACCCTATGTGGTAATTTGCTCCTTTGGTCCTGTTTATAATGACATGCAAAATTGTATTACGGGGTGTTGCTTTATAAGAGGGCTCAAACAGATTTTTTTTTTTAACATGCTGGCCGTCTCCCACCGAGGCAGGGTGACCGACCCAAAAAAAGAAACTTTTATCATCACTCAAACTATCACTGTCTTGCCAAAGGTGGGCAGATACAACAGTTTAGATGTCATTCTAAACAGCAAATTTCCCAGGCCCCTCCTTTAGAGTTGAGGCACTATACTTCCCACCTCCAGGACTCAAGTCCAGGTAACCAATTTCCCTGAATCCCTTCACAAATATTACCCAGCTCACACTCCAATAGCTCGTCAAGTTTCAAAAACCATTTGTCTCCACTCACTCCTATCTAACATGTCCACTTATGCCTGCTATGTCTAAGCCCCTTGCACACAAAACCTCCTTTACCCCCTCCTACCATTCTTTCCTAGGAATACTTCTACCCTTCCTCTTCTCCACTGTAAATTTATGCACTCTCCAAGTCATCCGATTTTGTATGTGTACTTGTAGATGTAAAGATTATTTTTATTATTATTCTTATTACAGTGAAAATAGGAAAAACACCTGAGGATGTGTGTGTAAGCAAATGAAAGTTCTCATGTGTTTTTCCTATTTTCATTGTTTTTTTTTTGTTTTTTTTTTCAACAAACCGGCCATATCCCACCAAGGCAGGGTGGCCCAAAAAGAAAACCAAAAGTTTCTCTTTTTAAATTTAGTAATTTATACAGGAGAAGGGGTTACTAGCCCTTTGTTCCCGGCATTTCATTGTGGTATTTTTATGTATGTGCAGTCACAATTATTGTAATTTCTTCCATATGTATATACAGAAAAAGTTTGATGAAACAGTTCCACATAAAGTGAATGTTGGTTAAAATGGACAAAAAATCTGGCTGGACAAAGGCTCAACATGTCCGATTAAAATAGCCATGAAGTGGAAAACAGATTCTGAATTCTAAACAGTCGACTTGTGAGAAACCTTCAGGAATGTGTTAACATAGTAATCAAGGGATCTACTCTGTTGGAATTCAGTTTATTAAAGTATATTTTGTGTCTTAAGAAATCGTAATGACACGATTGCAAACAAACCATACTCCCGGCCGGGATTGAACCCGCGGTCATAGAGTCTCAAAACTCCAGCCCGTCGCGTTAGCCACTAGACCAGCTAGCCACAATAAGATTCATCCAACTAGGTATATTTCTACACCATAGGAAAGTTAGCACAGGCACCACTGTGACCACAAATGCAAGTTTTTACAGACGAATCTCCAGCTAGCGTGGCCGTGACGAACTCTAGCTCAAGTCCCTTCAGTGCCGTCAACATGGTGTAGAAATATACCTAGTTGGATGAATCTTATTGTGGCTAGCTGGTCTAGTGGCTAACGCGACGGGCTGGAGTTTTGAGACTCTATGACCGCGGGTTCAATCCTGGCCGGGGGTATGGTATATTTTGTGTGTTTGTTTCTACATGACTTGTAAATATGACTTAATGTTTTTTATATCTGTTTGTTAGGTGGAGCGATACGATCCAACAACGGGTCAGTGGACTCCCGTTACTCCGATGCTGAGCAAGCGATGTCGTCTTGGTGCAGCTACGCTGGATGGGAAGTTGTATGTATGTGGGGGCTATGATGGCTCGACCTTTTTGAGGACAGTAGAAGTTTATGATCCTATCACCAGTAGGTAAGCTATTCAGATACTTCTTTTCTACTGTGATTACCATATCTCATATTACATCAGTTTTTGCATCTGCAAAAAGAGTTCACAAGTACTGAAGATAAAAAATCATATTCTCACTTTCAATTGTCAGAAACTTTAGCAGCAGGAAATTTATTTTATACTGAAACTGAAGTGTTGTATATATTTCACTGTCACATACTGTTTATAGAGGAGGCATCAATAACTCTAAAGCAGTAATAATGGTAGAATAACTGACAAGATGTTAGGTAAAAGGACACACGCAACTAATGTGACATTTTATTATGGTAATGTTTTGCCTGGAGCTTAACAAAGCTCCTGGAGAGAATATTAATTGCATGTGTGTCCTTGTACCTAACAACACTTAAGCAGTACAGTTTCATTAGGTATCCTCCAAAAGGGGGATACCTGTAGTGGTGGTTAGATTTTGTCCTTCCTTTGTGATTATTGGTGTGATAACTTGAGAATGACTTGTCTGATGGGCTTCAAACTCTTAGCACTACTGACTTTCCTGATTGGCCTCAATCTTTTATTACTGGTGGATCCTGCATAAAGGAAGATTCAAATTATTGAACTCTGTTGGTGCCAGTTAGCTTAATGTATAATAATTAGATACGTATCCAGCAAGCCAGACTTGAGTCCTGGAGATGGGATGTACAGTGTCTGCACTCTGAAGGAGGGGTGTTAATGTTACAGTGTTATAACTGTAGTGTAAGCATGCCTCTGGCAAGACAGTGATGGAGTGAATGATGATGAAAGCTTATTTTTGGGCCACCTTGCCTTGGTGGTAATCAGCCGATGTGTTAATAAAATAAAAAATAAAATAAATAACTTGAGTATATCCTCCACAGGGAATTGGAGAAAAATCCTTCCTCTGTAAGCCATGCATGTTGTAAGAGGCGACTAAAATGCTAGGAGCAAGGGGTCAGTAACCCCTTCTGTGTAAATTACTAAATGTAAAAAAGAAGAAAAAAGTGTTTCTTCTTTTTCAGGTCACCCTGCTTTGGTGGGAGACTGGCAGCATGTTAAAAAAAAGAATTGAGTATGCCTCTTGAGCAACTTCAAATTTAAAATTCTTATGTATCTAACCCGAGATAACATTCAGGAAAGTTTTGGGATGTAGAGGTTCAAATTTGTAAATAAATAAAAAAAAATAGAGTTATTGATTTATGTGCAATAACTTGAAAATGACTTTTCTGATCAACTTCAAATTTGCAATACTGGTGTATTTTGCATTAAGGAAAATTCACAGTATTATTGGGTTATGTAAGATTAGGTTATTGATTTCCGTGCAGTAACTGAGAATGCCTTTTCTGGTAGGCCTCAAATTTAAAATACCGATATACCTTACTTAGTAGGAGGTTTGTTTTCTTATTGGCCATTTTAGGTACTAGTTTTTCAATTTAATTAAAAAATTTGGTGGCATCTTTCACTTCTGGAGCACACATAAAAAGGGGCTCAAAAATTTAGCAGAATGTCATGCCATCATATTTTGAACATAATTGTCATTAGGCATTTAGGAGAATATAAATTTTTATCTTATTACAACAAATTCAGTTGAGCTTAATTCAAAACTTTAATTATTATGTTTTACAATGTTATGCCCCAGCATATTCCCTGGCATAGCAGACAAACTGGTGCAATTTTAAAAGATCATCCTTTTGGTTTCAAGAATATGACAGCCAGGCTGACATTCCTGACGACCATTGTCTACTTGCCTTGACAGTGTCCTGTGTATTGTAGCAAAAGCTTAACAGATATTGCAAACCTCGTTTTGTTTGATTTATTGTGTATTTTCAGTGGTTTGACTTTGTTGAATTCCAGCTCCTGGGTCTATTTAAGTGTTGGACTATCACTCTTGCACCTCTTGATGGTATTGATCTACAGAGTAGGGCCTTTTGAGAGTGCTTGCCTTATTGAGTTAGTTGAGCTAAAACCCATGGGCCTCTTGAAGATGTTGGTCTCTAGCTGTTGGACCTCTTGGCACGGTTCTGTTATAGCTCCTGGGTCTCTCCAAGGAGTTGAACTGCTGCTCATCTGTCACTTGATGAGATTGAGGTACAGCTACTGTGCACTTTGCTTACCTTGAAGTACTTTAGCTTGGGGCTGTAGGATACAGGGATACATCTCTCAGGCTGCACAAAGATATTACAGCACAGTTTTGCATTGTGTGATTTGGTTGCAGTGCTATTCAAAATGTTCACCTAAAAAATTCAGTAGTGTAGGAAATTTTTAATAATCCTCATTAAAAATTCTTCTAATGTGTGAAATCAGGGTACTACATACTATATTCTTAGAGATATTGATATCAGAGAGAGACAGTGGTGCAATTATGGTAAATTATGGTAAAGACAATTTTGGTAAAGACAATTTTGATGAATTCCACAGAACTAAGGAATCTGTAAGAGTGAAAGTAGAAGCCATCTAATGGGAGGGAAGGTTGTTGAATTGAAAAAACTTGGTTTCCAAGCGATACATTATCTCAGTTTTGACTATGCCATACTGTCCTTTTTACAAATCATTTAGTGTGAGATATAACTGTCTCCTCAGCTTCATGCACTTCTAAGAACTTTTCTGCATACATGAATATGGTTGTCAGTTATACAATAGTGATTGATTGTGGGGATGGTGAGAGAAACGATGAATAAAACTGAAAGTCAGAAATTGTTGATTCTGGTATTAATAATAGAAGTGTTTTGATGCTCTAATTGTACAAGAAAAGATTAGTTTATTTTTTAAAATACTGTTTACAGTTCAGGGGCTAATAAATGTTTATTTTTCAGTAACCTGTAAACCTTGTATTAAAGATATAGTTTGTGTGCTTGTGTGTTCATGCCTGTCTATGTCTCTCTCTTTGTCTGTATCTGTGTCTGTCTGTATCTGTATCTGCCTGTATGTGTCTGTCTCTGCATCTGTCTGTCAGTCTCTGCCTCTGTGTATGTGTCTGTCAATCTGTATGTCTTTCCTTTCATTTACTGACAGCATTCATTCACATTTTTAACCTGTTTTATTTCCAGGTTTATTGTATTAGCCATTATAGAAAGCCATGTGCACTGCTACTAAGCCATGTGTTGATTGTGATAATTGTCTCTTTCCAGATGGTCATTCATTGCCCCTATGAGTGTAACACGTAGTCGAGTAGCACTAGTAGCGAACATGGGTCGCTTATATGCGATTGGGGGTTATGATGGGGTTTCTAACCTGTCCACAGTTGAAGTGTACAATCCTGAACAAGATCAGTGGGAGTTCATCACATCCATGTGTGCACATGAGGGTGGAGTTGGGGTAGGTGTCATCCCACTTCCCTGAGTAGTGAGTTACATGTGACAGGGTTAAAGTACAGTAGAACCCCCATATCCGTGGATTCAGTTTCTGCGGTTTCACTTACGTATTCATAGTTTAGCCTAGCCCGAAAATAACCCTTAATTTTGCTTAATTATGGCCTTGAAGTGCGAAAGTAGTGATGCTGGCAGCTCTTCAAAGCCTAAGAGAAGCCGTGAAGTGCTGCCCATCAGTGAAAAAGCGCTAATTCATGACTTATTGTGCATAACATCAGTTAAACTTTATCATAGGTATGTACGTAAACAAAAAATGGCTTGTATATAGGGCTCGCTACTATGAACAGTTTTGGATATCCATGGTAGATCTTGGAAGGTATCCCCCATGGATATGGGGGGACTACTGTATACTTCTTAAGTTGTACCTCTTTCTTCAGAGAAACTAACAGTATTTATTTAGAACAACTTTTTGCACCATATTTTATTTTTTAGCTTTGTTTTTGTTTTTTCTGCAAATTCACTAGTAACAGAAAACAAGTGATATTTTTGCACTGATAGGTTTATTTTCACTTGTGCTATAATTAATTATTAATACTCATACATTCTTAAGAGCTGTAATTAGGGATTTATTGCATCCATAACAAATTGAGATCATCTATATTAAAATATCTTCTCATGATATAAAAACAGCTGTATTTTTGTAATACTGATGTAATATAAGGCACTAAGAGATTAATAGTTTGGTGCATTGTATTATCTCAATTCATTTTATTATTTAAGTTCTATGATTGATGGTGCTAATGAAAATCAATGTTAACGCATTATTCTGTGTATAAAAATTACCCATAAGTGATTTGAAGAGTATACCTTCAAATATGAACAAACTAGAATTGAACAGAATCAATCAAAACACCATGGCTGGAACAATTAACAACAAACCCACAGATTTATCTCTGTTTTGTGGATTTGTTGTTAAAAGTAGCCTTTATTTAAATATTGGCCCAGATTGATTCCAAAGTGAAAATTCCTAATACGTTTATTTATCTGTATTATACTGCAAATGTCTTTCTGTTGCAACCTTATTGAGAATTGTAAATAATTAGTAAATACATTTTCCATGTTTTCCACTTTAGTACTTATAAAGCTAAGCACTCATATTTTTACTAATGATACATGGGTCTATAAGGAAATGGGATGCAGTAATGTGTATAAAAAGTAACACCAGAGTTGTAAGATATTATAATTATGTAGTATTTTGAAGGGAGTTTTTGTTATTTTATAATTAAAGTCTGTCATTTGAAAGTAGCACTAGATTTTTCTATATCTTTAAGCTTAGCTGTCAGTGTTGTTTTAGAATTAAATTGTGTATTTTCAGGGAAACAGCTTTGGAGGTGTAGAATGTAAATCAGATATACTGTAGTACACTAACTGATTTGTATTAAGCAGTGCAAATAAAAAAGAGAATGTCGGGATGATGTCTGCGTAAAAATAATGAAGTATGAGAGTCATGTAGAAACAGGCTGTAGTCACAAAGTGGAAATGTTTACACCAGTATGAATGTGGAATGGTTGTATAGTCCACTTATGAGAGAATATAGACTAAAGGTAACAACGCCTTTAATAATTTGCCAGTAAACCCTTGTCACACAACTCGGAACTATGTATGATTGAACCATAACTCACGTTCCTCTTTTTCACGTTTTTTTTCCTCGGTCCCCATCATCTGTTTTGTATGGTGCACAATTTCCTATCAGAGGTTTGCTTATTATTATTTTTTTTTTGGTGGGGGGGGAACTTACCACATACAGTAGGTCACATCTCCCACTTATTACTTCATTGTGTACCTGAAAATTCTTCCTAAGTCAGTTGTTTAGATCCTATTTTCCCCATAGACACCTGTATTATAACCTGAGATGAATTCTCAATCCACAAAATTCCATATCTAATTTAAGTTTTATATTTACTTAAGAATATTTACCTAGTACATTTAATCCTCAATATAGCTGACTGATAAGGGAAGAAAGTAGTGAAAGGCTGGGAATGACGATTGTGATGGATAGAGATGAGATTGTTTTGTTGTAAGCGTAACAATATCGGACACTTCTGATAAATCGTTGGTATACTGTACTTTTGCATTCTGTACTCTTCCTTGTCACTTACAAATAGTATTAAGCATCAAGTAATTTTTTTTTTTTTAACAAGTTGGCCGTCTCCCACCGAGGCAGGGTGACCCAAAAAGAAAGAAAATCCCCCAAAAGAAAATACTTTCATCATCATTCAACACTTTCTCCTCACTCATACATAATCACTGTTTATGCAGAGGTGCCCAGAACACAACAGTTTAGAAGCATATACGTATAAAGATATACAACATATCCATCCAAACTGCCAATATTCCAAACCCCTCCTTTAAAGTGCAGGCATTGTACTTCCCATTTCCATTACTCAAGTCTGGCTATATAAAAATAACCGGTTTCCCTGAATCCCTTCACTAAATATTACCCTGCTTACACTCCAACAGCTCGCCAGGTCCCAAATACCACTCGTCTCCATTCACTCCTATCTAACACGCCCATGCATGCTTGCTGGAAGTCCAAGCCCCTTGCCCACAAAACCTCCTATATCCCCTCCCTCCAACCTTTTCAAGAACGACCCCTATCCCGCCTTCCTTCCCCTACAGATTTATACGCTCTCCATGTCATTCTACTGTGATTCGTTCTCTAAATGACCAAACCACCTCAACAACTGCTCTTCAGCCCACTGACTAGTACTTTTATTAACTCCACACCTTCTCCTAATTTCCACACTCTGAATTTTCTTCATAATATTTACACCACACATTGCCCTTAGACAGGACATCTCCACCGCCTCCTCGCTGCAGCATTTACAACCCAAGCTTCACACCCATATAAGAGTGTTGGTACCACTATACTTTCATACATTCCCTTCTTTACCTCCATAGATAATGTTTTTTGTCTCCACATATAGCTCAATGCACCACTCATCTTTTTTCCTTCATCAATTCTGTGGTTAACCTCATCCTTCATACATCCATCCACTGACACGTCAACTCCCAAATATCTGAAAAAATTCACTTCTTCCATACTCCTCCTTGCCAATTTGATATCCAGTTTTTCTTTATCTAAATCATTTGATACCCTCATCACCTTACTCTTTTCTAAGTTGACTTTCAACTTTCTACCTTTACACACACTCCAAAATTCATCCACTAACCTTTGCAACTTTTCTTTAGAATCTCCCATAAGCACATAATCATTAGTAAAAAGTATTTTTTTTTTTTATTATTAACACACTGGCCGATTCCCACCAAGGCAGGGTGGGCCGAAAAAGAAAAACTTTCACCATCATTCACTCCATCACTGTCTTGCCAGAAGGGTGCTTTACACTACAGTTTTTAAACTGCAACATTAGCACCCCTCCTTCAAAGTGCAGGCACTGCACTGCACATTTACTTCTTTTACAACCCCATCTTTAAATATATTAAACAACCATGGTGACATTACACATCCCTGTCTAAGACCCACTTTTACCGGGAAGTAGTCTCCCTATCTTCTACACACCCTAACCTGAGCCTCACTATCCTCATAAAAACTCTTTACAGCATTTAGTAACTTACTGCCTATTTCATATAGTACTTGCAACATCTGCCACATTGCTCCCCTATCCACTCTATCATATGCCTTTTCTAAATCCATAAATGCAATGAAAACTTCCCTACCTTTATCTAAATACTGTTCACACATATGCTTCAATGTAAACACTTGATCTACATGTCTTCTACCCACTCTAAAACCTCCTTGCTCATCCGCAATCCTACGTTCTGTCTTGCCTCTAATTCTTTCTTTAATAACCCTACCATACATTTTTCCTGGTAATATATATTAAGTAATATATACACTGTATATGTTAATTAAACAGAACAGAGTCACAGTAGAGTACACTGTGCAGTGTGGTACTAATATGTTGGGGGCAGGCAGCAACTGGATTGTCTCCTTTTTGTCATTCCCCTATTCCTATCCTCTCTTTGCAGCACCTGTAGCTCAAGACTCTTTACATAAACTTACCATTCCATCAGTGTTATGGTATGTAGGTGTCTGGGTATACAGAATGGTAAGCTAGTTGGCGAGGATAATTGTGTGACGGGTGTAGCGTGAGCTTGTGCTGTCCTGGAATCATCGGACAAAATGAAAAAGAGTCTCTAATTCCAGATTTTGTCTGGAATTAGAGTGATTCTAACATTTATCCCACACAGGCTAGATCAGCCACTTCCATCCAGGACCTGCCTATTTTCATTGTTCTTTAAGTCACAGACCACTCATGCCAGTTTATTGTCTGCATACACACACACACTTGTCTTTCAGTCTCCAATTCTCCCTGGATTTACAGTGTTTGGTGTGACTATTTTTTTACACAGATCAGTTTTACAGGCTAGGAGCTGATATTCTCCTCAGCTTATTTGAAAGCCCAGCCTTAAGTAAAATCCTAGGGTTGTGTAAGGTATGAAAAATTAATTTCAGAATTTGGAGTCTGTGAACAATTAGCACTAATGAAAAGTAGCAAGTGAAAATATCAGAATTGTACATAGTTTATGATATTTTAAATACATTTGGTATTTTGAGGTGAATTTATTTTCCATAATTTCAGGACTTAATTTTAAATAGTCACAAATGCAATTTTTCACATGTTACTTTGTTAATTATGGTATGTTTTAGTGAGTATTGTCAACTGGGATTTATTTGGTAAAATACTGAGAAAAATCTGAAATTCAGCTTTAAGAAATTTATAAATATTAAATTTATGGTTCTTCATCTGTTTCTACCAAACAAACAAACATCCACGAAGTGTGAATGAATTTGGTAGCTAACCAAGAAAGCATACAATAAAGCCTCTATAAAGTGGATATTGGCTAAAATGGACAAAATATTCTGGTCGGACAAAGGCTCAACATGTCTGCCTAACGGGATATCCAATAAAAATAGCAGTGCAGCTGACCAAATTTGCTATATTGCATTGCTGTCCATTGATATACAGTATAATGTTACTGTCAATATAGTGGGCCAAGTCCAATTAACCCTTTGACTGTTGAAACCCCAAATCCTGAGGTGTCTCCTGGTGTTGAAAAATTTTTGAAAAAAAAAAAAAATGTCTTTTCCCAATGGTAATGACACCAAACAAACGAAATTTGATGGAAAACTTACGGAATTACACTCTCGCGAAGTTAGCGACCTCGGCGATATTTACAAATCGGCGATTTTGCCCACTTTGAGCCCTATTTTCGGCTAATTCCATTGTTCCAGTCAGCCAAACTCATAGCTATTTCTTTAGAACTCCATTTTTTCTATCGACTGAGTACAAGAAACTGCCCATTTACTGATTTTAACTACCTAATAACGTGGTCAGAAATTTGCAATTTGGCCAGTTTCACGCAAATTAAAAAATATGCCAATTTCAAAATAGGGTCCAGAATGAACAATGCAGACATTCCTGGCTCTAAAATTACTGATATTACTCTTGGTTTCTATATTGAATTTTTATTCAAACAAAAAATAGAAGATTTACTGTTCTACAGACTACTGCAATATTGTAATAATTGTATAAATAATGTCAACCCATTCATGACTGCATATTAGAATGGCTAGATGGACATGTATTGGACAACGACATCATTTCTTTACTTTTGAACATCGGCAAAAATCAAACATTTCCCCTACTTTGAGCTCCATTTCATGGTTCTTTTCATAGTAAAACCAATAAAAATCACCTCTATTTCTATAATATGTTTTCCATTCTATCAAATGAAATCAAGAAAACGAGAATACAACCATAAATACTATACAAAAATAGACCACAAAATCGGTGTTTAAATTAAAAAAAAAAACGGTCGGAGTTTTTTTCTAATTATGCACTGCGTGCTGCAGGATTTTTTTTTATATGGTGCACACTGACCACACAAACCCATTCTCTCACATGTGGGCCTACCAGCTTTCTCCTGCTTGATTTGAAGCCGCTAGAATTTATGAGTATATATACGTCAAACATGGTGGCTCGTAAGACGTATATTTCTTTCTTCTTTCTTTCAACACACCGGCCGTATCCCACCGAGGTGGGGTGGCCCAAATGGAAAAACGAAAGTTTCTCCTTTCAAATTTAGTAATATATACAGGAGAAGGGGTTACTAGCCCCTTGTTCTCGGCATTTCAGTCGCCTCTTAACGACACGCATGACTTACGGAGGAAGAATTCTGTTCCACTTCCCCATGGAGAGAAAAGGAAATAAACAAGAACAAGAACTAGAAAGAAAATAGCAAAAAACCCAGAGGGGTGTGTATATATACAGTGGACCCCCGGTTAACGAACTTTTTTCATTCCAGTAGTATGTTCAGGTGCCATTACTGACCGGGAATATTGTGAAGTAGATTAGTCCATTTCAGACCCCCAAACATACACGTACACACGCAGTTACATAAATACACTTACATAATTGGTCGCATTTGGAGGTGATCGTTAAGCGGGGGTCCACTGTATATGCTTGTACATGTATGTGTAGTGTGACCTAAGTGTAAGTAGAAGTAGCAAGACATACCTGAAATCTTGCATGTTTATGAGACAGACAAAAGACACCAGCAATCCTACCATCATGTAAAACAATTACAGGCTTTTGTTTTACACTCACTTGGCAGGGCGGTAGTACCTCCCTGGGCAGTTGCTGTCTACCAACCTACTACCTAGGTAAGACATATATTTACGACCAAAACAGTCAAAGGGTTAATAACAAGTTTGTTTGGTCCAGGGTTCATCCTGGATGCTTTCATTTTTTATTATTCTTGGGCAGTGAGGCCAGTGACTCAGACTGCATCAGTTTGTTATTGTCTGTGCTTGTACGTACTCATATACCATTGTTTTGTCTCCAGTTTTCCCTGGATTTTCAGTGGTTTCCCTGACTTTATTAAAGTATCTAAAGCAAGTGATGGTGTCAGGAAGCTTGTGATCTTGACTGTTAAGTACATAGTGTAGTCTGCCACCAAACGTGTGATATTACTGCTGGAGCTTTACAGCTATTCTGACTTAGACCACTAGACCACATGGGAATACTGTACACCTGTAAACTCATCTATACTGTAAATTTTCTTTTCAGGTACAGATACAGCTGTATTGTACAGTGCTGTATTGTAATATTGTACTTCATTTATTCTTAGTATGTCTTTTAGTCTTTCAATACAGTGGACTAATCTGATTCATTGGGTATTTGTCCATGTCCAGTAGTCAGTCAGTGAAGGAGACATGTGAAGGTATAGACACCCTTTCAATCCTCAAAGGGTATTTGAAAGGACCCTTCCTTCTTATGAAAAGAAAATAGAAAAATTAACAATAACATGTAAGAATAATCAGTCATAAAAAAAGTATGCAAAAATAATTTATTTAAGTATAAAACACTTAAAACATGAAAATTTTCTAGCTGAAACAAAACATGAAAAATTAAATACATAAAATAATTATGTGAAACTAAGCTAAGATTTTCTTATATACAACTATATGCAGGACTAGGAATGATGGTATTTCTGTGTGCAGATGGATTGTAGCCTTGTAAGATACCTGTAGAAACATCTGGTAGGCAGTATCATTTCAAAGGCCTGAGGGAATTCAGTTGTGGACTCAATGTAGTGTGTACTCCTTACAAAGAAAATGGGCAGGGCTTGGTACAGTGCAGCTGTAGTGGCCCTTCAAACCAACAACAGTTGCACAAGTGATGATCATAACTTCATTACATATTTTTTTCTTTTTAAGATATACTAGAGAGTGACAGTTTCATCCAGCCTAAAGTTCTTTGTTCCTCTTGCTTGTTGCTATAGAAGTTTATGGACATGGTTGATGTAGATATACTGGTCCTCAAATAGCAGGAATTTTTTTGTGGCTGTGATCAACTGACGTGCATTCATAACTTTTATGATGCAATCTTCTTGTGTAAAATAGGTTAAACAGTGACAAGAAAGAATGTTATCCTATCCTAAATTCCTTGTTGTTCCTGCTTATTTCTGCAGAAGTGTGTGAAAATGGTTGATGTGAACACTGGGCCAAAAACATGGCAGGGAAAATCACACATACTCCACTTTTAGCACCGAAGCTGCCTGTTACATGTTAGTATGTCCACAGGATGTATGTCTGTGACATACTAGTAAGTTATCATTTGTTACAGCACCTTCAGATTATCCAGGAGCAGCAAATGTTGACCTACACATAAGAAAATTCATCTACACTGTGGATGTGTCCCATGATGGGAACATCTATAACTTATGACCCTATGTTTGAATGAAAATAACAATTTAGGGGCATTTTCTAGGATGGTTTTTGTGGTTTTATTGGCTGTTTCTTCGTGCCAATAGATAGACTGGAAGACATTCTAGTGAAATGGGCAAATTTTGGTCAGTATATAATCAAAAGTGGCTCAAAATAGGCATAAAATCTTTGAGAAATGGTAGATTTTGGGTGATTTTCCTGGGCTTGTGTTCTCCAACTGCCTCCTTCCCTCAGTTTTTGGATTTTTTACCAGATTAACTTTTAATTATTGAGACTGCCTAAACATGACTAACCATTCTTGGTCATGATTTATTAGCTGAGAAATAGGCAAAGGTTTTTAGTAACTGGAATGCCTGCAGTTTTTATTTTTGATTTTAAAAATAATGTGAAATTGACTAAGTAACTAACCTGTGGTTGCTGAATAGGGTGATTCTGATGGCATTTTTTTTGCAATCGGTGGATTCTATGGCAGGAATACTAGCAAAAGAGAAGAGAACAGGGTCAATTTGATCACTGGAATAGACCTACAATAGGCATCAAAGTGGACAAAATTGCTGTTGCATAAAATTCTCCGTGATCTTTAAATTTGTGCCTCGTAATTCTGCAAGTATTTCAGCAGTTTTTGTATTTTTGATGTGATTACCTTTAGAAAAATCATTCTCGACTATTTTAGAAGTTTTTTTTATAAATTTCCTATACAGAAGGGGCATTTAATTTGGGGCTTCTGACAGTGTAAGGGTTAAGCATACTATTTAAGAACTCATTTTTTTTAAAACTTGAACTTTCATGGTTATTCTTTTTGGCACCTATAGCATCACTGTCCTCCCTCTTGGGTGGCCCAGTTAATACCCCTCAGAGATTAGATGGGCTGGTACAAAGGTTGAAAATTGATTATGTATCACATGACTGAGTAAGGTATAGGAAGCACACACATTATAGACTAAGGGCAATGCTTGATCTCACTCTTGATCTCAAGAGTGAGATCAAGCATTGCCCTTATTCTGATTACCTTTGTGTATTTCTATACACCAGGAAAGCTAGCAGTGGGGCCTCTGCTGACCTTTGTAATGTAAAGAAATCCACTTAATTGGCTAAATGTTATTGGGTAGGTATGATACTGTGGATAGTGCATTGGGTTATTAGTTTTGTGACTGACTCACCATAGGTTTGAACCCCACTCCTCTGTTCATTGAGTTGTTTACAATCATGTCCTTACAATTTCTTGAATCATATATATGTAAATATATAAATGATTTTATAGGTAGTAGGTTGGTAGACAGCAACCGCCCAGGGAGGTACTACCGTCCTGCCAAGTGAGTGTAAAACGAAAGCCTGTAATTGTTTTACATGATGGTAGGATTGCTGGTGTCTTTTGTCTGTCTCATAAACATGCAAGATTTCAGGTACGTCTTGCTACTTCTACTTACACTTAGGTCACACTACACGTACATGTACAAGCACACCCCTTTGGGTTTTCTTCTATTTTCTTTCTAGTTCTTGTTCTTGTTTATTTCCTCTTATCTCCATGGGGAAGTGGAACAGAATTCTTCCTCCGTAAGCCATGCGTGTTGTAAGAGGCGACTAAAATGCCGGGAGCAAGGGACTAGTAACCCCTTCTCCCATATAAATTACTAAATTTAAAAAGAGAAACTTTCGTTTTTCTTTTTGGGCCACCCTGCCTTGGTGGGATACGGCCAGTTTGTTGAAAAAAAAAATATAAATGATTTGGACATTTAGAGGGGGAGAAACAGAATAAAATGATGAAGAGAAAGGATAAATTTGGGGTGGAAGGAAGGAGGTGCAGGAGTCATCAGGAAGAGTTGGAAAGAATAGTCACAATACCATGGCCTGAACAATTCACAGATAAGCTGTACTCAGATGAGGAATCTTGTGAAGTCAGTAGTAGAGGATAGACCAAAACATTGGCATAATGCTTCTTTTCTTAGTGTGCATTATTTGTGAATCCAACAGGCTTTTCAGACTGTATTAGGTTAGAGTAAGTGGAGACAAGTGGTTTATATGGCTTGATGTACTGTTAGTGTAAGCAGTGTAACATTCATGAAGGGATTCAAGGATGCTGGTTAGCCGTACTTGGGTCCCGGAGGTGAGAAGTACGGTGTCTGCACTCTGAAGGATGGGTGAGCATGTTGCAGTTTGGAAGGTCATTTTGAACTGTGATGTCTAAACACTTCTGGCAAGACATCTGTTGAATGATAGATGTTGAATGTATGTACCTTTATTTTTTTGAGGGGGTGTGTCACCCTGCCATTAGGAAACGGTTTTGAGTTTAAAAAATATACACCATACTGTATGTATACACACACACAAACGTGTATATATATACTACACATACTTGCATATACAGTTATTGGTATGTGTTAGAGTATGAATTGGTTTGGATTATTTAATATAGTGGAAATTTTGAGCATTCCTGTCTTCACAAAGGTTTAATAGATGAAAAAATCAGTCTTCCTATAAATCCACGTGATTGCCATACACAATTTGTCACATTTTTCCAGAACGGTATTTTACAAACAGTATATTTTCACCCTCTACCTTGTAACCAGCATGAAATAATGGCAATGTGTACTTTCAGTATATTCTTAATAAGCAGGTTCTGTGATGCTTTGAAACCTGGGCACATATTTTTTGCTATCTGTGCTTAATCAAGTAAGGTATTTAACAATTCTCTACTAATATTATACAGTGTATATTTGTCACTTGCTTCATGTTTAATGGGAGGTGTATGTGTAGATTGTTATGATAGGACTGAGCAGAGCCATACATGGTGTCAGAAAGGAAGTTTCAGATGAGTTTCATTAAGCTTTGTTATTTCACTGACCTGCCAGCAGTTAAACTACTTTGGTTAACAACTGTCAGCATCAACGTGAATGAACCACCATTCCAAAGACACGTTAAAAAATGAAAAGGATCAATTACATAATAGTGAAGGATTAATTAACATTTATGTATTCTCTAACTAAAATTGCTCCTGGTATATTACACTTAAAACCTTATCTTAAATAGTATTAATGTTACAGAAAAATATAACTATGATTTTGAGAAAATAATATAAACTTCTGCAGTCTGTAATCATATATTACTGTACATCTTTAATTGCTGAATATTTATTAAGCTCTCTTATAAAGCTCTTCTACATATATAGAGCTATTTTTTTGTAAATGTGGTTGAAAAAGAGGATTCAGAAATGAAAGGCGTGTGTGTGGCTTTTCAATTCTGACTGTTCTGTTATAGTTGCGTTTGCAACAAATCACACTGTAAATAGAAGCTTTATAAGAGAACTGACTATATTTCACTGGGCATTTTGCTCTTAATCTTTGCCATTTAGTAATATACAATGTTTGCTTTTTCACAATATAGGTCTTACTAAATAATATCACATTACTTAGCCTAAAATAAATATAAAATCTTGTCTTGAATATATATGAGGTATTTACATGTTAAAAGTCTGTAAATATGCCCTGAAGGAATACTTTTTAACCTGTATTTATTGTCTTATGTTTCCCGTTGTTAGTATCAGCTGATGCCTTGCCTTGAATGTTGTAAAATTACTCTCATAATGTTCACAGGGTTGCAGTTTCCATTGCCATAGGTCAGATGTATGTTTATATATTGTAACCAGATATCAGCGAGGACAACTAAATGTTTCATATTTATTGTATGTTAAACAAAATGAATGTTTCCTTACAATGACAGTAAATATTAGATTAATTAATTAAAGCGAGGTAAGTAGGATTTACATGTTTGTATTATAGGATAACATTTGTAATGTGTAGCATAAATGTACTGAAGTCTCAGAGCAGTCATACTTTCATTTCTTAGGTACTGTACATACTTTTCCATTTTGCAAAGTTGGATTATATGATTTAACCCCTAAACGGTCCAAATGTATATATACGTTTTTACCGCTAGCGCCCCAAACGTATATATACGTTTTATTTTTCCTGCCTCCAAATTTGGCATGATTGGCCTGAGATGCCTGGTCAGCATAGAATGGGTCTTAACACTCAGTATGCACCATATTAAAAAAATCTGGGACCACTTAGTACCTTATGGGAATGCCAGCTAGAGCAAACACCAAGGATTCACTGATGTAATGTCATATTAACACTTCCCTTTTAAGAGGAAAGTGATGTTAACCCCAAGTTTAGGGTCTGTCTATCTGTCTCTCTCTGTCTGTGTCTGTCTATGTGTCTTTGTCTATCTGTCTCTGTCTCTATCTCTTTTTATCTGTCTCACAGGTACACACAAATACAATTATACATAGTGTAAATTACCTAGGATAACCTAAAAAATCCGAAGTGCTATACTGTGCTTGTAGATATAATGCACAAGAATACCTGTTGGTTCACAGTGGCTCTCTCCGAGACAGAGAGAGAGAGAGACAAGCAGAGAGATGGAAAGAGACAAGCAGACAGAGATACAGATAATCAGAGACAGAGATACGAGCACCCTCACTGGCGCCCATCAAATGTCATCCCTTATCTTATCTTGTCACTGCCCTCCCGGATGCTTGTCACTGACACTTGTCTTAGTAACACATTGCTTCAAGGGAACGTCTTCCTTCTTCTTCTTCTATACTCCCGTGTATCCAAAACATTGCTGGGACCTATAAATACTTTGTATATATTCCTAGACAATAGTAAATGACCAAGGCAGGTGTACATGTCCACTTGTCAATGTGTTTGTGACAATTTGAGTATAATTTCAGTACCTAATATTAGTGTCAGAACAACGATTGATTATGAAATGACAAGAACTACAATAAATTGTAATTATCAGAACATAAAAATTATATAAAATAATATAAAAATGAGAAAAAATGGTATATCGGCAACACTTTACTGTAACACTTAGAAAAAAATTCTCTTTATTTCAATGAAAAAAAAAAAGATTTTTTTTTATTTTTTCAAAATATTCGGGGCACTGGGCGAGAGAACGTATATATACGTTTGGACCGTTTAGGGGTTAAGGCCTGTGGACTACACAAGGGTCATTAAGGCCACATAACACCTGTATACCACCAGATAAGGATACTGGAATCCTTAAAGTAGGGATTAAACTCAGATATACACATCTTTCATGGAGTGTACTGTAAACTTTCAATATAACGGACTAATAGGGGGAAGAGAATTGTCTGAATGTCCATTAAATTGGAATATTTAAAAGTAGCAAAAAAAAAAAAATTACCCTGTATCTAATATAGTACTGTACACAATTTATAGTTGTTCTTCAATAAACATTCAAAAGAAATTAATTAAAAGTACCCTCTACTTCGTGGATTTTCCCCCATATTTCAAAAAATCATTATATCGAAGGTTTACTGTATATAACCTTGCAAGATTTGGAATAAATTGAAACTAGAGAAAGAAAATACATGTATCACATTTTGCATATGAATTTCTGTGGAACATTTCATCATTAACTTTTACTGAAAAGCTTTCAATTAGTCCAGAATGGAATTGAAACAGATGGACTGTGGTAAGAACTTTACTGTGATATTGTCAGATGACACATTTATCAGCAATGATAATACACTCGTCTTATTTTTTTGCCCATTGTTTTCAAAATGTAAGGAAGATTTATTTGTTTTACACTGCTGTACCTGCTAGTTAAGATTAAGAACCCAGATAAAATGTTTCATGAAAAATATAAAAAAAAATTGAACAGTAAATTTGTTTCATACACCCATTAGAGATTCAGAATACTCTTAATCATGTTTGAAATCCTGGGTTAATGGTAAGTCCCTTTTATTTTTATTATTAACACACTGGCCGATTCCCACTAAGGCAGGGTGGCCCGAAAAAGAAAAACTTTCACCATCATTCACTCCATCACTATCTTGCCAGAAGGGTGCTTTACACTACAGTTTTTAAACTGCAACATTAACACCCCTCCTTCAGAGTGTAGGCACTGTACTTCCCATCTCCAGGACTCAAGTCCGGCCTGCCGGTTTCCCTGAACCCCTTCATAAATGTTACTTTGCTCACACTCCAACAGCACGTCAAGTATTAAAAACCATTTGTCTCCATTCACTCCTATCAAACACGCTCACGCATGCCTGCTGGAAGTCCAAGCCCCTCGCACACAAAACCTTCTTTACCCCCTCCCTCCAACCTTTCTCTGCAACTTCTCTTCAGAATCTCCCAAGAGCACAGTGTCATCAGCAAAGAGCAACTGTGACAACTCCCACTTTATGTGTGATTCTTTATCTTTTAACTCCACGCCTCTTGCCAAGACCCTCGCATTTACTTCTCTTACAACTCCATTGATAAATATATTAAACAACCATGGTGACATCACACATCCTTGTCTAAGGCCTACTTTTACTGGGAAATAATTTCCCTCTTTCCTACATACTCTAACTTGAGCCTCACTATCCTCGTAAAAACTCTTCACTGCTTTCAGTAACCTACCTCCTACACCATACACCTGCAACATCTGCCACATTGCCCCCCTATCCACCCTGTCATACGCCTTTTCCAAATCCATAAATGCCACAAAGACCTCTTTAGCCTTATCTAAATACTGTTCACTTATATGTTTCACTGTAAACACCTGGTCCACACACCCCCTACCTCCGTCTTACTCTTAATTCTTTCAATAATAACTCTACCATACACTTTACCAGGTATACTCAACAGACTTATCCCCCTATAATTTTTGCACTCCCTTTTGTCCCCTTTGCCTTTATACAAAGGAACTATGCATGCTCTCTGCCAATCCCTAGGTACCTTACCCTCTTCCATACATTTATTAAATAATTGCACCAACCACTCCAAAACTATATCCCCACCTACTTTTAACATTTCTGTCTTTATCCCATCAATCCCGGCTGCCTTACCCCCTTTCATTTTACCTACTGCCTCACGAACTTCCCCCACACTCACAACTGGCTCTTCCTCACTCCTACAAGATGTTATTTCTCCTTGCCCTATACACGAAATCACAGCTTCCCTGTCTTCATCAACATTTAACAATTCCTCAAAATATTCCCTCCATCTTCCCAATACCTCTAACTCTCCATTTAATAACTCTCCTCTCCTATTTTTAACTGACAAATCCATTTGTTCTCTAGGCTTCCTTAACTTGTTAATCTCACTCCAAAACTTTTTCTTATTTTCAACAAAATTTGATGATAACATCTCACCCACTCTCTCATTTGCTCTCTTTTTACATTGCTTCATCACTCTCTTAACCTCTCTCTTTTTCTCCATATACTCTTCCCTTCTTGCATCACTTCTACTTTGTAAAAACTTCTCATATGCTAACTTTTTCTCCCTTACTACTCTCTCTACATCATCATTCCACCAATCGCTCCTCTTCCCTGCCGCACCCACTTTCCTGTAACCACAAACTTCTGCTGAACACTCTAACACTACATTTTTAAACCTACCCCATACCTCTTCGACCCCATTGCCTATGCTCTCATTAGCCCATCTATCCTCCAATAGCTGTTTATATCTTACCCTAACTGCCTCCTCTTTTAGTTTATAAACCTTCACCTCTCTCTTCCCTGATGCTTCTATTCTCCTTGTATCCCATCTACCTTTTACTCTCAGTGTAGCTACAACTAGAAAGTGATCTGATATATCTGTGGCCCCTCTATAAATATGTACATCCTGAAGTCTACTCAACAGTCTTTTATCTACCAATACATAATCCAACAAACTACTGTCATTTCGCCCTTCATCATATCTTGTATACTTATTTATCCTCTTTTTCTTAAAATATGTATTACCTATAACTAAACCCCTTTCTATACAAAGTTCAATCAAAGGGCTCCCATTATCATTTACACCTGGCATCCCAAACTTACCTACCACACCCTCTCTAAAAGTTTCTCTTACTTTAGCATTCAGGTCCCCTACCACAATTACTCTCTCACTTGGTTCAAAGGCTCCTATACATTCACTTAACATCTCCCAAAATCTCTCTCTCTCCTCTACATTCCTCTCTTCTCCAGGTGCATACACGCTTATTATGACCCACTTCGCATCCAACCTTTACTTTAATCCGCATAATTCTTGAATTTACACATTCATATTCTCTTTTCTCCTTCCATAACTGATCCTTCAACATTACTGCTACCCCTTCCTTTGCTCTAACTCTCTCAGATACTCCAGATTTAATCCCATTTATTTCCCCCCACCGAAACTCCCCTACCCCCTTCAGCTTTGTTTCGCTTAGGGCCAGGACATCCAACTTCTTTTCATTCATAACATCAGCAATCATCTGTTTCTTGTCATCCGCACTACATCCATGCACATTCAAGCATCCCAGTTTTATAAAGTTTTTCTTCTTCTCTTTTTTAGTAAATGTCTACAGGAGAAGGGGTTACTAGCTCATTGCTCCCTTATTTATTATAATTGATATTGGCATGGATAAATGGTGAAAAATGGATTACATGATTGAGTCGTAGTGAACTCGGGCTCATCTTTTGGGACTAAGAGTTAAATTATTTGCAAAAACAGAAAAATCACAAGCTTTTATTGGAATATTTCTCTACTATGAATTTCTAACAGAGCAAAAAAGTGTCTTGATAAAGCTTGTTCTGCAACATATCTTTCCTTCATTATTATTGACAGTATACCATTTCAATCCAGAGAGCCTTCAGTTTTATTCTTGTTTAAACCATACTGTGGGAACTGGTGGAGCCCTTTAACTACACAGCATATTCCTCCATACTATATACAGTGGACCCTGCTTAATGACCTAAATAGGTACCAAAGGAATGGTTTCCTAACCTTTTTAGTGGCCATCATGTAGATCTGCATTTTGAGCACAGCTTTCCCAAATAAGCTGTGAGGGGTAAATTTTAGCCAAGATATGAGAGAAAATAAGAAAAAGTTTTGGAGTGAGATTAACAAGTTAAGAAAGCCTAGAGAACAAATGGATTTGTCAGTTAAAAATAGGAGAGGAGAGTTATTAAATGGAGAGTTAGAGGTATTGGGAAGATGGAGGGAATATTTTGAGGAATTGTTAAATGTTGATGAAGATAGGGAAGCTGTTATTTCGTGTATAGGACAAGGAGGAATAACATCTTGTAGGAGTGAGGAAGAGCCAGTTGTGAGTGTGGGGGGAAGTTCGTGAGGCAGTAGGTAAAATGAAAGGGGGTAAGGCAGCCGGGATTGATGGGATAAAGATAGAAATGTTAAAAGCAGGTGGGGATATAATTTTGGAGTGGTTGGTGCAATTATTTAATAAATGTATGGAAGAGGGTAAGGTACCTAGGGATTGGCAGAGAGCATGCATAGTTCCTTTGTATAAAGGCAAAGGGGATAAAAGAGAGTGCAAAAATTATAGGGGGATAAGTCTGCTGAGTATACTTGGTAAAGTGTATGGTAGAGTTATTATTGAAAGAATTAAGAGTAAGACGGAGAATAGGATAGCAGATGAACAAGGATGCTTTAGGAAAGGTAGGGGGTGTGTGGACCAGGTGTTTACAGTGAAACATATAAGTGAACAGTATTTAGATAAGGCTAAAGAGGTCTTTGTGGCATTTATGGATTTGGAAAAGGCGTATGACAGGGTGGATAGGGGGGCAATGTGGCAGATGTTGCAAGTGTATGGTGTAGGAGGTAGGTTACTGAAAGCAGTGAAGAGTTTTTACGAGGATAGTGAGGCTCAAGTTAGAGTATGTAGGAAAGAGGGAAATTTTTTCCCAGTAAAAGTAGGCCTTAGACAAGGATGTGTGATGTCACCGTGGTTGTTTAATATATTTATAGATGGGGTTGTGAGAGAAGTAAATGCGAGGGTCTTGGCAAGAGGCGTGGAGTTAAAAGATAAAGAATCACACACAAAGTGGGAGTTGTCACAGCTGCTCTTTGCTGATGACACTGTGCTCTTGGGAGATTCTGAAGAGAAGTTGCAGAGATTGGTGGATGAATTTGGTAGGGTGTTCAAAAGAAGAAAATTAAAGGTGAATACAGGAAAGTGTAAGGTTATGAGGATAACAAAAAGATTAGGTGATGAAAGATTGAATATCAGATTGGAGGGAGAGAGTATGGAGTAGGTGAATGTATTCAGATATTTGGGAGTGGACGTGTCAGCGGATGGGTCTATGAAAGATGAGGTGAATCATAGAATTGATGAGGGGAAAAGAGTGAGTGGTGCACTTAGGAGTCTGTGGAGACAAAGAACTTTGTCCTTGGAGGCAAAGAGGGGAATGTATGAGAGTATAGTTTTACCAACGCTCTTATATGGGTGTGAAGCATGGGTGATGAATGTTGCAGCGAGGAGAAGGCTGGAGGCAGTGGAGATGTCATGTCTGAGGGCAATGTGTGGTGTGAATGTAATGCAGAGAATTCGTAGTTTGGAAGTTAGGAGGAGGTGCGGGATTACCAAAACTGTTGTCCAGAGGGCTGAGGAAGGGTTGTTGAGGTGGTTCGGACATGTAGAGAGAATGGAGCGAAATAGAATGACTTCAAGAGTGTATCAGTCTGTAGTGGAAGGAAGGTGGGGTAGGGGTCGGCCTAGGAAAGGTTGGAGAGAGGGGGTAAAGGAGGTTTTGTGTGCGAGGGGCTTGGACTTCCAGCAGGCATGCGTGAGCGTGTTTGATAGGAGTGAATGGAGACAAATGGTTTTTAATACTTGACGTGCTGTTGGAGTGTGAGCAAAGTAACATTTATGAAGGGGTTCAGGGAAACCGGCAGGCTGGACTTGAGTCCTGGAGATGGGAAGTACAGTGCCTGCACTCTGAAGGAGGGGTGTTAATGTTGCAGTTTAAAAACTGTAGTGTAGAGCACCCTTCTGGCAAGACAGTGATGGAGTGAATGATGGTGAAAGTTTTTCTTTTTCGGGCCACCCTGCCTTGGTGGGAATCGGCCAGTGTGATAAAAAAAAAAAAAAATATGAGAGAATGAGTCTATGTAGTGAATGTACACGGTATAAAAAGAATCCTGCCACATGTGGTTCATGATGGGTTAAGCAAAACTCTGACCTTGTGCTTGGTTTAAAATAGAAACACCTGTTCTGTTCTACAACCTGGTAGTGGGGTCTTATCTTTAGGTCATTCCCCACAAGGAGAGTGGATATCTGCTGGGGACCACAATCATATTTCTCGACCTCCGTGATGCAGTCCATCAGTGCTGGTCTACCCTGGGGTACTGCCTGGGCGCAGACACAGTCACATAGCTGCTGTCTTCCAGTGGCCGACTGCAGGTGACTTATCTGTGCCCCCTAGGGCTTTCAGGAGTTTGAGGTACTCCAGGAGAGCCTTAGAAACTGTCAGTCAGCAGACTGCTTTCTCTCCTAGCATTGTCCTCTTGGCTGGTTGACCAGCCCATGCCATGACCTAATGTCAGTGGTGGTTGGTTTACTTAGCATAGGGAAGTTCTTGATGACAACCAATCTGCTTTATGTGGGATGATATCCCTCCCATTCTAGGTGGAAACTAACGAACTCCACCACTTGCTGGCAAAACTTGAACTTCTCAGGCTGTAGCATTATTCCATTATTGCTGCATGTCTCAAGGAATTCACACCTGTACTAAATGACAGCAAACCTGGCATCACAGAGCAGGGTGAAGTTTAAATATATTTCTTTGTGACTCCCTTGATAGCGTAATTGAACCTCATGTATGCATGTGAAGCAGGACTATGACTCATGGGGATATGGCAGTACTGTACCTTCACAGTATGATGAATGTTCTCAAAACAACAGGCATTTACATTTACAGGCATTTACATAGTGAAAATCTATGGTGCACCAGGACTGGCCTTGCTTCTAGGAACAACCACCATCCTTTCACCATTCAGTACCCTCACCTGCCTATATTGGTCAAAGAAGCAATTCAGCAAAGGAGAAGATGACAAGTTTGAGCAACTCATGGCTAGAAGAAATTCCAGAGAAGAGTGACATCCAAGGAGAACTGAAATAGTCTCAAGCTTCTCAGAGGATAAGGAGTCGTGTGAAGATCTTGAGAAGAGTAGGTAGGTACCCAAGGTAAAGTGGTTGATTGTGCTAGTCAAGTGCTCACAAAGACAACTTATAGCCAGGGTTGTCTACTTTGTGGTTCCTTCCTTCCTTCCTCTTTGTTGGTTCGAACAGCTCATTAGGTCAGGGCTGTTGTCTTAGAAAAGATACTTTATTTCAGCATGATACAATGTATAGAGGTGAATGACATTTACGTGTGCATGCAGAGTGCCCCTGAATATGCAGAGCATTTCTGGCAAACTTAAGAGTAACTTAAGATTAATAAAGCAAAAGCAGTGCAGTAATTTTGTATATGGTCATTAGGAGAGTTTACAGTGAATACAAGAATTGAATAATTATTAGTCGACACTATATGACCTTAACAAGTTTGGTAGAGAGGACTTACAGTTTTGATTAACCTAAGGCAGACAATGGAATGATTACAGATAGTAAGTATTTATTAATTATCTTGAATATAGGTAAAACATAATGAGCAAATGCATGTATAGTTTTTACATTTATTTATGATGGGCTGGGATAGGTTAATGAGAAAAATGCTAGTCAAGTCAGTGGTTCTGGTAGAGTTCCAGATTTTTGACCCTTTTATATAAACTGAGTTTTTGTAAAGATTAGCCTGACATTGGGAATGTCAGATTTTTGTGCCTAGTATTCTGTCTATGGATCTTATTGCAACTGTCAAGAGAGCACTTTGGGTCAGGATTTATTAGAATTGATTGTTCTGTAAATGTAGGTTGCACAGTGGTACAAGTGAATGTTTTGTACAGTGAGTAGATTTAGGTCTGAAGATTGAAGGGGGGTGGGGGGATTAGCAGTGAATTGTGCAAGCTTTTGCACTGCAGCTTTTTGTTGAGTTATTGACTTTGTGATTTGTCATTGTGGAACCCCAGGCACAAATTACATATGAAATAGGAGTAGATCAGTGAATAGTATAGTGCAAGCAGTGCTGTTTGTGGTACACAGCAATGTATCTGAGGATGCCAACTGTTTTGGATACTTTTTTTTAATGTGTTGGATATCGGTGTTTAAAGTTGTTAAGTGCAGACCCAGGAATTTTCCCTCATATTTAGCAATAAGGATGTTAAGCATGTTTAGTTGGACCATACTTGCTATACACCCAAACAATGTAGAAGGTTGTTGTTATTAAGCAAGTTTATTGACAGGTTGCTATTATTTGCAAGCTCTTCATTAAGAGTGCTGAGCAAAGCTAGATTAGGGTGGAAGATGACAAAGGTAGTGTTAAAGAATAGGCATGAGTTGTGATACACTTGGAAGATCATTTATGTATAAAAGGAAGAAGGGGGCCAAGAATGCTTCCCTGTGGTACACCAATGTCCAGGGATTTTGAGGATGTGGTGTCCTTGATAGAGGTATGTATATTGCTTTTTATTAGTAAGGTAAAATTTGATAAATGTAAGTGCATGGTCTCTTATACCATAATGATAAAGCTTGAGCAGGATGCTGTGGTCTACTGTATCAAATGCTTTCTTAAAGGCTGAAAGAGTCCAAGCAGGTATGTTTTTTCAAGTGGTGTGTAAAGTAGGTTTAGTGTTTTTTTTATTGTATCATTTGTGCTTTTGTTTCTCCTGAAGCCAAACTGGCAGGGGTTGAGGATGCTTTGTAAGGTAATTAAGGAGTATAAACTGTGTATACAAGGTTCAAAGATTTTGGAAAGTAAAGGAAAATTTACTATTGGCCTATAGTATATATCTGCCGGGTCTTTAGTTTTGTGCATTGGTGTATGCTATTTTGAGTGATGGTGGGAAACGTTTTAGTGATTTGTTAGAGTAATGGAATGGTGGATAAAAGGACGATTAATTTGATTAATTATGTTGGTGATATCTGTGTTATTGTGAGATCTGGGGAAGAAGAAGCAGTGTTATCGTTGTTCGGTCAGTCACTCTGTCTTGCTAGAAGTGTGTTGACTGGAGAGTTAAGGTGGTGTAAGTCTTTGTAGTACATTATTGTTACTTGTACTTCAGTGTAAGTACTGTACTTCCCACCTCCAGTACTGTAACATCCTCACCCATCCTTCAGAGTACAGGTACTGTACTTCCCACCTCCAGTGCTGTAACATCCTCACCCATCCTTCAGAGTGCAGGTACTGTACTTCCCACCTCCAGTACTGTAACATCCTCACCCATCCTTCAGAGTACAGGTACTGTACTTCCCACCACCAGTATTGTAACATCCTCACTCATCCTTCAGAGTACAGGTACTGTACTTCCCACCTCCAGTACTGTAACATCCTCACCCATCCTTCAGAGTACAGGTACTGTACTTCCCACCTCCAGTACTGTAACATCCTCACCCATCCTTCAGAGTACAGGTACTGTACTTCCCACCACCAGTATTGTAACATCCTCACTCATCCTTCAGAGTACAGGTACTGTACTTCCCACCTCCAGTACTGTAACATCCTCACTCATCCTTCAGAGTACAGGTACTGTACTTTCCACCTCCAGTACTGTAACATCCTCACTCATCCTTCAGAGTACAGGTACTGTAATTCCCACATCCAGAACTGTAATATCCTCACCCATCCTTCAGAGTATAGGTACTGTACTTACCACCTTCAGTACTGTAACATCCTCACTCATCCCTCAGAGTACAGGCACTGTACTTCCCACCTCCAGTACTGGGTTAGACTCAGAAGTGTCACTGTTCGCAGATGATGTGAAGTTGAGGAGAATTAAATCAGATGAGGATCAGGCAAGACTACAGAGAGACCTGGACAGGCTGGACACGTGGTCCAGTAACTGGTTTCTCGAATTTAACCCTGCCAAATGCAAAATCATGAAGATTGGGGAAGGGCATAGAAGACCGCAGACAGAGTATAGGCTAGGTGGACAAAGACTGCAAACCTCGCTCAAGGAGAAAGATCTTGGGGTGAGTATAACACCGAGCATGTCTCTGGAAGCACACGTCAACCAGATAACTGCTGCAGCATATGGGCACTTGGCAAACTTGAGAACAGCGTTCCGATACCTCAGTAAGGAATCGTTCAAGACAATGTACACCGTGTACGTCAGGCCCATACTGGAGTATGCAGCACCTGTTTGGAACCCACACTTGATGAAGCACGTTAAGAAATTAGAGAAAGTGCAAAGGTTAGCGACAAGGTTAGTTCCAGAGCTAAGGGAAATGTCCTATGAAGAAAGGTTAAGGGAAATCGGCCTGACGACATTGGAGGACAGGAGAGTTAGGGGAGACATGATAACGACATACAAAATACTGCGTGGAATAGACAAGGTGGACAGAGACAGGATGTTCCAGTGAGGGGACAAAGCAACACGGGGTCACAATTGGAAGTTGAAGACCCAGATGAGTCAAAGGGATGTTAGGAAGTATTTCTTCAGTCATAGAGTTGTCAGGAAGTGGAATAGCCTAGCAAGTGAGGAAGTGGAGACAGGAACCATACATAGCATTAAGATGAGGTATGATAAAGCTGATGGAGCAGGGAGAGAGAGGACCTAGTAGTACTCGGTGAAGAGGCTGGGCCAGGAGCCGAGTCTCGACCCCTGCAAACATAATTAGGTGATTACACATATGATGAAGGACATTGTGGCTACACTAACACATAAGATGAAGGACATTGTGGCTACACTAACACATAAGATGAACATTGTGGCTACACTAACACATAAGATGAAGAACATTGTGGCTACACTAACACATAAGATGAAGGACATTGTGGCTATACTAACACATAAGATGAAGGACATTGTGGCTACACTAACACATAAGATGAAGAACATTGTGGTCACACTAACACATAAGATGAAGAACATTGTGGCTACACTAACACATAAGATGAAGGACATTGTGGGTACACTAACACATAAGATGAAGAACATTGTGGTCACACTAACACATAAGATGAAGAACATTGTGGCTACACTAACACATAAGATGAAGAACATTGTGGCCACACTAACCTAACATTCAATCAGTTTAGAGACGGATGTATAGACGTTAATACCAGACAAGATAATGTTGCAGTGGAGTAAATCATGACACAAACAAGGGTGAGTCCAACACTTGAGTTAATACAGTGTGTCAGTCAGAACTGGAGGTTTACTTAGGCACAGGAGCTGTCACTCGACCCCTGCAACCACAAATAGATGAGTAAACAAGTACAATTATCATATATTGCCTGTAGTTTACCTGTAGAATGTTTACTCCAGGCCATGTATGATAATTGTACTTATGTACTCGCCTGTCTGTGGTTGCAGGGGTTGAGTCACAGCTCCTGTGCCTAAATAGTGTAAATTACGTAGGATAACTCTCTGAAGTCAGTGATTTATTTCCATCGCCACTGATGTCCTTATAATGTGATGACTGGAGACGTGTTGACCGCACCGTCAGTGATGATTGTTTGACCTCAGGGTGATGTGGGAGTTATATTTTATCCACATAATACTGGCCAGGTTCATGTTGGCACGTGTGGTTCATGTTGGCAAGCCCTATATGTGTGGTTCATGTTGGCACGTGTGGTTCATGTTGGCACGTGTGGTTCATGTTGGCAAGTCTTACATATGTGGTTCATGTTGGCAAGTCCTACATGTGTGGTTCATGTTGACAAGTCCTACATGTGTGGTTCATGTTTGGCAAGTCCTACATGTGTGGTTCATGTTTGGCAAGTCCTACATGTATGGTTCATGTTGGCAAGTCCTACATGTGTGGTTCATGTTGGCAAGTCCTACATGTGTGGTTCATGTTGGCAAGTCCTACATGTGTGGTTCATGTTGGCAAGTCCTACATGTGTGGTTCATGTTGGCAAGTCCTACATGTGTGGTTCATGTTGGCAAGTCCTACATGTGTGGTTCATGTTGGCACGTCCTACATGTGTGGTTCATGTTGGCAAGTCCTACATGTGTGGTTCATGTTGGCAAGTCCTACATGTGTGGTTCATATTGGCAAGTCCAACATGTCTGGTTCATGTTGGCAAGTCCTACATGTGTGGTTCATGTTGGCAAGTCCTACATGTGTGGTTCATGTTGGCAAGTCCTACATGTGTGGTTCATGTTGGCAAGTCCTACATGTGTGGTTCATGTTGGCACGTCCTACATGTGTGGTTCATGTTGGCAAGTCCTACATGTGTGGTTCATGTTGGCACGTCCTACATGTGTGGTTCATGTTGGCAAGTCCAACATGTCTGGTTCATGTTGGCAAGTCCTACATGTGTGGTTCATGTTGGCAAGTCCTACATGTGTGGTTCATGTTGGTAAGTCCTACATGTGTGATTCATGTTGGAAAGTCCTAATGTGTGGGTCACACTGCTGATTTCTCTGGCATTGATAAAGTCGGTTACTGACTTGGAAGAAGTGTGGTGCTCTGGCTTAGGTTTTGCTCCACTGAACTAATATACTAACCTACTAACTAATTACCTAACATGCCAACTAACCTACCTACCTAGCTTCCTAACCTACCTACCTAGCCTACTAACTGCCCTCCCTCCCTAGTCTACTAACTAATCTACCTACCTAGCCTACAAACTAACCTACTACGTACCTACCTGGCCTAACCTACCTACGTACCTACCTAGCGTACAAACTAAGCTACCTACGTACGTACCTATCAAATCATTTAAGGCCCTAATAATAAATCGCCTCATCACCTAAACTTAACCAGACAAACCGTAACTAACCACTTCCAGTTTCTCAAGAGTTACTCACATTGTGCTAATGATTGCTCTAGCACTTACTGCTTCTAAATTACGATGTCTATTTATTCATTATTTTAAGTAGTAGTAGACTGTAATACATGATAATGTTAATTGTTTTATAGTGTTACATTGTAATACTGTAATCTTTGTTAACTAATTTGATAGTGTAATTAGTCTCTACTAATCAAAACCATGTAGCATCACCTGATATAATGTACAATTGTACTGTACTCACTCTAACTCATCTAATGAACATATCAACTATGTATTATTCACTTACTAATCTTTGGTTAATCTTTAAGTTTGGCCAAAATGCTCTAAATAAAAAGGGGCTTTTGGCATGTACACCCAACTATTACATTCCTCTGTACAACCATGTAATTTGTCAAATTAAACATCTTTATCTTTTAGCCTACTAACTAGCCTACCTACCTACCTAGCCTACTAACTACCCTACCTACCTACCTTGCCTACTAACTAACCTACCTACCTAGCCTACTAACTAACCTACCTACCTACCTAGCCTAACCAACCTAGCCTAAGTAACCTGCCTAGCATACTAATCTATCTAGCCTACTAACTAGCCTACCTACCTACCCTAACCTACCTAGCTAACCTACTAACCTACCTACCTAGCCTGCTAGCCTGCCTACCTACCTAGCCTACCTACCTACCTAGCCTACTAGCTAGCCTACCTACCTAGCCTACTAACTAACCTATCTACCTAGCCTGCCTACCTACCTACTTACCTAGCCTACTAACTAACGTACCTACCTACTTACGTAGCCTACTAACTAACCTACCTACCTACTTATCTAGCCTACTAACCTACCTACCTAGCCTACTAACCTACCTACCTAGCCTAAGCAACCTAGGTTACTAACTAGCCTAACCTACCTACCCTAACCTACATAGCTAGCTTACTAACTTACTAACCTACCTACCAACCTACCTACCTACCAACCTACCTACCTACCAACCTACCTACCTACCAACCTACCTACCAACCTACCTACCTACCTACCTACCAACCTACCTACCTACCAACCTACCTACCTACCTACCTACCTACCTACCTACCTACCTACCTACCTACCTACCTACCTACCAACCTACCTACCAACCTACCTACCTACCTACCAACCTACCAACCTACCAACCTACCAACCTACCTACCTACCTACCTACCTACCTACCTACCTACCTACCTACCTACCTACCTACCTACCTACCTACCTACCTACCTACCTACCTACCAACCAACCTACCTACCAACCTACCAACCTACCTAACCTAACCTAACCTAACTTAACCTACCCTGCCCTGCCTAGCCTAGCCTAGCCTAGCCTACAGACTGACTAACCCTCCTACCTAACCTAAGAACCTTCTAAGTAAGTAACTTTCTAAGTAACCTCCTAACTCAGTAACCTCCTAACTCAGTAACCTCCTAAGTAACCTAAATATCCTCCTAACTAAATAACCAGCTAAGTAAGTAGGTACTGAGGTAGGTAATACGGTGTGACCATCAGTGGCCCTACGAAGCCTCAACAACACAGTGGTAGTAATGGCGTCTCCTTAACACTGGTGTTTTCTGCTGTTATGGCGCGTTATCCAGGTGAGTATACCTCACTAGATAGGTCAGGGATTAGCTCTTGATCTAGGGAGTGTGAGAGAGTTGGGTAATGAGGGCTAATAAGGGGAAAGTGAGTGATGAGACGCAGATGTTAGTCACCTCCGGTGAAGGCTGAGGGATACTCTCACAGGGATACTTTTTATATGATAATCTCGCCTAGAGAACAAATGGATTTGTCAGTTAAAAATAGGAGAGGAGAGTTAGAGGTATTGGGAAGATGGAGGGAATATTTTGAGGAATTGTTAAATGTTGATGAAGATAGGGAAGCTGTGATTTCGTGTTTACCTGGAGAGAGTTTCGGGGGTCAACGCCCCCGCGGCCCGGTCTGTGACCAGGCCTCCTGGTGGATCAGCGCCTGATCAACCAGGCTGTTGCTGCTGGCTGCACGCAAACCAACGTACGAGCCACAGCCCGGCTGATCAGGAACTGACTTTAGGTGCTTGTCCAGTGCCAGCTTGAAGACTGCCAGGGGTCTGTTGGTAATCCCCCTTATGTGTGCTGGGAGGCAGTTGAACAGTCTCGGGCCCCTGACACTTATTGTATGGTCTCTTAACGTGCTAGTGACACCCCTGCTTTTCATTGGGGGGATGGTGCATCGTCTGCCAAGTCTTTTGCTTTCGTAGTGAGTGATTTTCGTGTGCAAGTTCGGTACTAGTCCCTCTAGGATTTTCCAGGTGTATATAATCATGTATAGGGCAAGGAGGAATAACATCTTGTAGGAGTGAGGAAGAGCCAGTTGTGAGTGTGGGGGAAGTTCGTGAGGCAGTAGATAAAATGAAAGGGGGTAAGGCAGCCGGGATTGATGGGATAAAGATAGAAATGTTAAAAGCAGGTGGGGATATAGTTTTGGAGTGGTTGGTGCAATTATTTAATAAATGTATGGAAGAGGGTAAGGTACCTAGGGATTGGCAGAGAGCATGCATAGTTCCTTTGTATAAAGGCAAAGGGGACAAAAGAGAGTGCAAAAATTATAGGGGGATAAGTCTGTTGAATATACCTGGTAAAGTGTATGGTAGAGTTATTATTGAAAGAAGAGTAAGACGGAGAATAGGATAGCAGATGAACAAGGAGGCTTTAGGAAAGGTAGGAGGTGTGTGGACCAGGTGTTTACAGTGAAAAATATAAGTGAACAGTATTTAGATAAGGCTAAAGAGGTCTTTGTGGCATTTATGGATTTGGAAAAGGTGTATGACAGGGTGGATAGGGGGGCAATGTGGCAGATGTTGCAGGTGTATGGTGTAGGAGGTAGGTTACTGAAAGCAGTGAAGAGTTTTTACGAGGATAGCGAGGCTCAAGTTAGAGTGTGTAGGAAAGAGGGAAATTATTTCCCAGTAAAAGTAGGCCATAGACAAGGATGTGTGATGTCACCGTGGTTGTTTAATATATTTATAGATGGGGTTGTAAGAGAAGTAAATGCGAGGGTCTTGACAAGAGGCGTGGAGTTAAAAGATAAAGAATCACACACAAAGTGGGAGTTGTCACAGTTGCTCTTTGCTGATGACACTGTGCTCTTGGGAGATTCTGAAGAGAAGTTGCAGAGATTGGTGGATGAATTTGGTAGGGTGTGCAAAAGAAGAAAATTAAAAGTGAATACAGGAAAGAGTAAGGTTATGAGGATAACAAAAAGATTAGGTGATGAAAGATTGGATATCAGATTGGAGGGAGAGAGTATGGAGGAGGTGAATGTATTCAGATATTTGGGAGTGGACGTGTCAGCGGATGGGTCTATGAAGGATGAGGTGAATCATAGAATTGATGAGGGGAAAAGGGTGAGTGGTGCACTTAGGAGTCTGTGGAGACAAAGAACTTTGTCCTTGGAGGCAAAGAGGGGAATGTATGAGAGTATAGTTTTACCAACGCTCTTATATGGGTGTGAAGCATGGGTGATGAATGTTGCAGCGAGGAGAAGGCTGGAGGCAGTGGAGATGTCATGTCTGAGGGCAATGTGTGGTGTGAATATAATGCAGAGAATTCGTAGTTTGGAAGTTAGGAGGAGGTGCGGGATTACCAAAAGTGTTGTCCAGAGGGCTGAGGAAGGGTTGTTGAGGTGGTTCGGACATGTAGAGAGAATGGAGCGAAACAGAGTGACTTCAAGAGTATATCAGTCTGTAGTGGAAGGAAGGCAGGGTAGGGGTCGGCCTAGGAAAGGTTGGAGGGAGGGGGTAAAGGAGGTTTTGTGTGCGAGGGGCTTGGACTTCCATCAGGCGTACGTGAGCGTGTTTGATAGGAGTGAAAGGAGATGAATGGTTTTTAATACTTGACGTGCTGTTGGAGTGTGGGCAAAGTAACATTTATGAAGGGGTTCAGGGAAACCGGCAGGCTGGATTTGAGTCCTGGAGATGGGAAGTACAGTGCCTGCACTCTGAAGGAGGGGTGTTAATGTTGCAGTTTAAAAACTGTAATGTAAAGCACCCTTCTGGCAAGACAGTGATGGAGTGAATGATGGTTAAAGTTTTTCTTTGTTGGGCCACCCTGCCCTGGTGGGAATCGGCCAGTGTGATAATAAAAAAAAAAAATCTCCCTGGGATACTTTATTGAGTATCCCAAAGATATTATCTAGAATATTCTAGGATGCTTTTCAAGGAATACTTTAAGTATCCCAGATAGATCATTTATCTGGGATACTCTATTGAGTATCCCAGAGAGATCATTTATCTGGGATAATTTATTGAGTATCCCAGAGAGATCATTTATCTGGGATACTTTATTGAGTATCCCAGAGAGATCATTTATCTGGGATACTTTATTGAGTATCCCAGAGAGATCATTTATCTGGGATACTTTATTGAGTATCCCAGAGAGATCATTTATCTGGGATACTTCATTAAGTATCCCAGAGAAATCATTTTGGCCTGTGATATTCCAATACTGAAACTATGTATTGTGCCTAAACAAAAGCATTCACTTTGCTAAACTCACAAACTAGTATATAGTCACTTAGCCATAATACCAACTTACCTCATAATTTGTAATATTTTAAATTTAAGAACTAATCTAAGTCTGCCTGAAATGCCTAGCCATGCTAGGTGTTCTAGTGGTACACTCTGTAATTATTATTTTACTACATGTAAACCACACAATAACCAAATTTTGTAAACTCAGCATTGTAATCCTTATAGAGAATAAACTTTGAATTTTAATTGAATTGGGATACTTTATTGAGTATCCCCGAGAGATCATTTATCTGTGATACTTTATTGAGTATCCCAGAGAGATCATTTATCTGGGATACTTTATTGAGTATCCCAGAGAGATCATTTATCTGGGATACTTTATTAAGTATCCCATAGAGATTTATCTAGGATACTTTATTAAGTATCCCAGAGAGATAATTTATCTGGGGTACTTTATTGAGTATTCCAGAGAGATCATTTATCTGGGATACTTTATTGAGTATCCCAGAGAGATCATTTATCTGGGATACTTTATTAAGTATCCCAGAGAGATCATTTATCTGGGATACTCATTTATCTCTTCAAGAGATCATTTATCTGGGATACTTTATTGAGTATCCCAGGGGGGGGGGGAGAAATCATTTTGGCCTGTGATATTCCAATACTGAAACTATGTATTGTGCTAAACAAAAGCATTCACTTTGCTAAACTCACAAACTAGTATATAGTCCTTGTAATATTTTAAATTTAAGAACTAATCTAAGTCTGCCTGAAATGCCTAGCCATGCATGGTGAAAAGGCTCTTGGTCTGAGGAATTAGACCTGTTGGTCTCTTTCCTCAGACCGAACCTAATTACCCCCCCAATCCCCCCTTCCCTATCCCATCCTCCCCATACTCCCTTTTCCCTTTCCTCCTCCCCATCCCTTCCTTATTCCCTTCCTGTTTTTGGCCTGTAGGATTCCCACAGGCACGCTAGTTCCTAGGTAGAGAGAAGCGTACCGGGGTGCATCCCATTCCGTTGAGGTTCTTGGCGGTGGTGTAGTTTGCCGTGGAATCTGGATTGCCTGGGGATGTCTCAGTCCCTCTCCAGTAACCCGGAGGGTGGCTTTGGGCGTCTTTCGGGCAACAGGTGTATCTCTGGAGGCTGCCTTTCAGATTCCGGGGGCGGTGGCCAAAGGAGGCATGCTTTGTGGCGGATATCCGGCTGCCCTCTCTCTTGTCCACCGAGGTAGCTCGGCGGATGTGAGGTTGCTATCCCGGATTGCTGGTTTACTGGCATGAAGGGTAGGGTATGGCACGGGTTCCATGCTGCATCTGCGTTACTTGCGGTGCTGAGGTCCTCTTGGGCGCGGAGGGAGATTTCTGGCCCTTTATTCCTCCTAGGAACTATCCCTCCCCGGTCCCCCCTTTTTTTTGTTCTTTTTTTAATTTTCTTTTCTTTTTTTTTCTTAACAAAAAGAAAAGAAGTAAACTAACCATGGAGAACCCAATCTATGAACCTACTACCCCTGGGCCCCTTCTTGATACCGCACCTCATTCTGACCCTGCCTCGCTGCAGGTACCGGGGTTTCGACTGACTCCTTCGATTTGTCTGACCTCCGCTCTCCTTTGACTATGCTTCCGGCCTCTCCCTCTATGATGCGGCAATTTTTGAATTGCCAGCCCGTTTCACGTCGGACCAACTCTGGTCTTACTCTTAAATGCCAACGACAATTGCCTGATGATGATACCTCACCACCACCTCCTCCTTGTCAAAAAAGATCAACACGTCAAGCACTCCCTTTCCATGCTCAGTTTTGGAATGCACAATGGACTAAATTCTTTACTTTATGACCGACTTCCTCTATTGCCTATCTTTCCGACCATAGTATTGGCAAGGCGCTCCTCTGCCATGTTGGTAGAGATATTTCTTTTCATGCTCTGAAGAGTGGTACGTACATCATCACTGTCCAGAATACTACCAAAGCTCATGATCTTTCTCTTCTTTCACATATCGATACTATTCCTGTTGCTATCGAAAAACATCATTCCCTCAATTCTTGTAGTGGTACTGTCATTCTGCCTATACCATAGTCCAACAGAATTTTTTGACATGTGGCAATGACATTCTTGAATAGCTGGAACTCCAAGATCTCCCAATCCTCAAGGTAGACACTTATGTCCTTCCTGCCCGCAGGCGGAGACGATACCCTTGCAATGTGGCTCGATTAACTTTTGACAGCCGTGAACTCCCGTCCTCTGTTTATGTATCAGGACATCGATTACAAGTTTGAAAGGTGATCCCTACACCACAACAGTGTAGAAATTGCCGGCGGTTTGGTCACCCAGTGAAATATTGCAGATCTACAACCAAATGCCCAGTCTGTGGTGCCGATGACCATTCTAATACGTCTTGCAGTCGACCTCCCTCTTGCCTTAATTGTCACGAGGCTTACCCTTCGTACTCTCGCTGTTGCCAGGTCTACTTAAATAAGTGTGAAATCTGTTTCCTCAAAGAGGCAGAAGGTCTCTCATATGCTATGGCAGTTTCTCATCTACGCCTCCAAGGGAGACTACCCTGTGTTTCTTATTCTCGTGTTTCAAAACGTCCCCTCACTTCTGGGGTCCTATCTTCTGCAGCCTCCTCTGTGGTTACCCCTCCCATAGTCACTCCTGTATCTAATTCTTTTGCTGTCCTGGGCTCAGACATCCCTACTTGAACACCTCAGTCTGTTCTGACATCTAGTTCTCCCTCACAAGCCCCGGTATCTACAAGACCTCGTACGACACCTTCTACCAATCGCCCCTCTACTTCTCAGAAGTCCAAAAAACCCCCTTTGCTCAAATCTTCTTTGCCCCCTCCTTCCCTTCTTCTCCCTCCACATTTTACCTTTCCAGTCTCTGTACCTGGTTCTTCCCCTCTCACTGGCTCTATTACAAGTGTGGAGGTTCACCCTCTTCCTCGTTCTGTGCCTGCCTTCCCTGTCCTCTCCCAAGTTTCTCCCTCTTCTGCAGTCTTCCAGGTTTCTGCCTCTTCTGTCCCCTCCCACACTTCTTCTCCAGTTCCCAACATGCATTCATCCCCCCCTATTTTAGTACAGTCGTTTACTGTCCCAATCTTTACTCACCCTCCTCCTTGTATCTCCAATATTGTCTCCCATACAATGTCTTTGAATTCTGAAACACTTGAAGCTATTTCAGAATATATTGCAGAGACTAAAACTTGAATGGACACTGATCCACCTCCTGTTCCTTTTCTTCCCTCTCCTCCACCTCCACAACTCCATTCTTCGCAACGCTCCGTTCCTTCGCTGCTTGAACATTTTCCGATGCCACCACACGTAAACTTTTCTAACCCCTATAGTCCGTAGGTGCCCTTACCTGTGGATTCCTGGTAGTTTCCTCGTTGCCAATCATGGCCTACTTACAGTGGAATATCGGCGGCCTCTGGAGTAATCGGAGTGAGCTTCAGATGCAGCTTTCCCAGTTTTCCCCTGTTGGTGTTTGCTTACAAGAACCAAAATTACACTCGGCTGTTTTCCAACCCATCTCAGCCTATAATTTATTGTATTCTTCGGATCCTTTCGGATCCTTCTTCTATGCAGTGATATTCCGTACCGTCGATTGTTTGTTCATACCTCGCTGCATTACACTGCAGCCTGTATCCACTTGAATAAGTGGTTTACAATATATTCTTTGTATCTCTCTCCTTCTTGGGCATTACCTATCCCAGATTTTACTTTTCTTGTTTCATCCTTACCGCCACCACTTCTGTTACTTGGCGATTTTAATGCCCACCATTTCCTCTGGGGGGTTCTCATTGTGACTCACGTGGCATTCAGTTGGAGGCTTTTCTCGCTTCTCACCCCCTCCATGTTTCAAATACGGGTACTCCCACCCATTTTGATCCTCGTACTCACACTCTCTCTTGCATCGATCTCTCGGTCTGCTCTTCCTCCACTGCACTAGACTTCGCCTGGTCTGTTCTATCGAACTTGCATGACAGCGATCACTTTGCAATCATTCTTACTTCTCCTTCATGTTCACCACCTCTTCGTAGCCCACGCTGGCAATTTGATCGAGCAAATTGGGACCTTTACTCACAACTAACTGCTTTTAGTGAGGTTCCTTCTTCATCCTCCATTGATGAGCTTTTACACCTTTTCTTGACATCAGTTTTAACTGCAGCTTCTCATTCTATCCCCAAACCTCAGGCAGGCATTCTCAGAAGTGTGTGCCATGGTGGTGTCTTGCTTGTGCTCGGGCAGTACGTTTGAAACGCGCTGTATGGGGCAGGTACCGGTACAATAGAACCGACGAGAGAGTTGTTGATTTTAAGCAGAAGCGAGCGGTTGCTCGCCGTGTCATCCGTGACGCTAAACGCACTTGCCGGTGAGATTACGTTTCCACCATCACCTCGGCTTCCCCTACGAGTGCAGTCTGGAAAAAAGTACGGAAACTGAGTGGTAAATACTCTCCTGACCCGACTCCTGTTCTGCAGGTTTCCAGTGTTGATATAGCAAATCCTCTTGACATTGCCATTGAAATTGGCAATCATCTGGTCCGTATTTCTCAGGGGCTCCATCTGTGCCCTACGTTTCTTTCCTCAAAGTCTGCCAGAGAGTTAGCACCCTTGGACTTTTCTTCTCTCATTGAAGAACCGTATAATGTGCCTTTTACACTTCAGGAACTGGAGGCGACACTCTCAGCTTGCCGATCATCGGCACCTGGGCCCGACGACATTCACATTCGGACGTTACAACATTTACAATCAGCCCTTGTAGTTCTCTTACACCTCTTCAATCTTATTTGGTCACAAGGAGTTCTTCCCCAGCTGTGGAAATCTGCAATTGTTCTCCCTTTCCGCAAACCGGGTACTACAAGACATGATGCCTCCCACTATCGTCCCATTGCTCTTACCAGTGCAGTTTGCAAAGCGATGGAACGTCTGGTAAATCGACGTTTAATGTGGCATTTAGAGACACACAACAGTCTCTCCACTAGTCAATATGGCTTTCGTAAGGGCCGATCTACCAAAGACCCCTTACTACGCTTGGATACATATGTTCGTAATGCCTTCGCGAATAACCACTCAGTTATTGCCATATTTTTTGACCTTGAGAAGGCATGTGATACAACTTGGAGGTATAATATTTTGGCCCAAGCCCACTCCTTAGGCCTCTGAGGCAATCTACCATCCTTCCTTAACCCGTAAATGGTCCAAATGTATATATACGTTTTTTCAACATTTGAAAGTATGTAAAAAAAGTAGATCTTTTTGTTTTTTTACATTTGAAAATGTGTAAAAAACTTTGATCTCCTTTTTTTTTTGTTATATTTGAAAATAAGTAAAAAAAACGTAGATCTACTTTTGTAGCACTACACATGTGAACGTAGATCTGGTTGGACCGTTTACGGGTTAAAAACTTTTGAACTGACAGACATTTCTGTGTTCAGGTTAATAATGTGCTTTCTCTGGACTTTGTCCAAGCTGAGGGTGTCCCTCAGGGATATGTTCTGAGCACAACACTTTTTCTCCTTGCTATAAATGATTTGACCTCTAGTCTTCCATCCAATATTTGGTCATCACTCTATGTTGATGACTTTGCTATAACTTGTGCAGGTGCTGACTGTCGCCTCATTACAGTTTCTCTCCAGCATGCGGTCGCCTGTGTTTCCAATTGGGCCACCACGCATGGGTTTAAATTTTCCAGTACCAGAACTCACCAAATTACTTTAACTAGACGCTCTGTCAACTCCGATCATCCTTAGTAATTCTATGGCTCGCGTGTCCCTGAACGTGATACAGTCAGGTTTCTAGGCCTTCTCTTTGACCATAGGTTGTCCTGGAAACCTCACATTGCCTCTCTGAAGGCAACTTGTTGCAACTGGCTGAACCTTCTTAAAACCCTTGCTCATCTTTCATGGGGAGCTGATCGTCGAACTCTCCTTTGCCTACATTCAGCCCTCATTTTATCGAAACTCGATTATGGCGATCAGATCTATTCAGCGGCCTCTCCTACTACTCTCTCGAGCCTTAATCCCATCCATCACCAGGGATTATGTTTGTGCCTTGATGCTTTTCGCTCTTCCCCTGTCGAGAGCCTCTTTGCAGAAGTGAATATCCCATCCTTGTCCGATCATATTTCTCAAAAAGCCCATAAAATTTTGATGAAAATCGGAAATAATTTTGAATGTTTCATAAATTTTTCAAAAATACCTGAAGCAATGAAAAAATCGGGAAAATGTGCAAAATTGATGCCCATTGCCTTTGCTACTATGTTCGCTCTCACGATCTCTGCAATCCTTCCATGTATAGAATAGTCACCAATGTTAGTAGACGTTCTTTATTTGTTTGTCGGCCCTGTTTGCTCCATCCACCCAAATTCCTTCTATCTTGCACCAACTGAGCCCTCGGAAGTCACCGAGATTATAAAGTCACTTAAAAACAACTCAGGGAATCTGTCTAATGTCCCACCATTACTGTACAAGCGAGCGGCCCATATCCTTTCGCATGCTATTTCATTACTTTTTAACAAGTCACTAGAAACTAGCACCTTCCCGAAACTACTCAAGATGGCAAGGGTTACACCAATACATAAAGGTGGTGACCCAACAGACTTAAACAACTATAGGCCAATATCAAACTTACCATTGCTATCCAAAATCTTTGAGAAACTCGTGCACCGGAGACTACTATATTCATTTATAACAGCACAAAACATACTCAACCCCTGCCAATTTGGATTTCGGAAAAATAAAAGCACTAATGATGCAATCATAAAAATGCTAGATCTGCTTTACACAGCATTGGAAAATAAGGAATATCCACTAGGAATTTTTATTGACCTAAGAAAAGCTTTTGACACAGTAGACCACGACATCCTACTCCACAAACTTGACCATTACGGTATAAGAGGCCATGGGCTTGCTTATTTCAAATCTTACCTTACTAATAGGTATCAGTATGTTACCATTAAAGACACAGCATCAACAACACGGGCACTTGATACTGGAGTTCCGCAGGGAAGTGTCCTTGGTCCCCTGCTCTTCCTCATATACATCAATGATCTTCCAAACGTATCCCAACACCTGAAACCCATTCTCTTTGCTGACGACACGACTTATGTCATATCTCACCCTAATCTTGCCACCCTCAACACCATTGTTAACGAGGAGCTGATCAAAATATCGACTTGGATGACAGCCAATAAACTTATGCTTAACACTGACAAAACCTACTATATTATGTTTGGTAGCAGAGCAGGAGATGCACAAATTAACATTAAGATCGACAACACTCTAATTACCAGACATAATGAGGGCAAATTCCTAGGCCTATACCTTGACAACAACCTAAATTTCAGCACCCATATCCAACACATAACCCAAAAAGTATCCAAAACAGTTGGGATCCTCTCCAAGATACTATACTACTTGCCGCAAAATGCCCTTCTCACGCTATACCACTCACTTATTTTTCCATACCTCATCTATGCTATTTGTGCTTGGGGATCAACTGCAGCAACACACTTAAAGCCAATAATAACCCAACAAAAAGGTGCAGTAAGAATAATCACTAAATCCCATCCCTGGCAACACACCCCCCCACCCTTCATAGATATAAACTTACTCCCTGTTCAGTACATCCACACTTACTACTGTGCAATCTACATCTACAGGACCTTAAACTCCAATATCAACCTTGATCTAAAATGCTTTCTTGATAGTTGTGACAGAACCCACAGGCCTAACACTAGACACAAACATCTCTTCGACATTCCCCATGTCCGACTAAACCTTTACAAAAATTCAATGTATGTCAAAGGCCCTAAAATCTGGAGCACCCTACCTGAGAACTCTAGAACTGCAGCAGACACATTCATCACCTTCAAAACTACCATTAGAAAACATCTTATCTCCCTGATAAACCCCATCAACTAACTACAGGAATACCACCTGGTGGTTCACACTTACACTCACTCACCCATTTGACCATAAACAGAAATATTAATCTCAATTTTAAAATAATGAATCCTATGATACCCCAATACTGAAACTGTGTACTGTGCCAAAACTCACAAACTAGTACGTATTTAGTCACTTAGCCATAATACCAACTTACCTCATAATTTTTAATATTTTAAAATAAAGAATTAAACTAAGTAAGTCTGCCCAAAATGCCTAGCCATGCTAGGCGTTCTAGTGATACACTCTGTAATCATTATTTAAATACATGTAAACCACACAACAACCAAATTCTGTAAATTGAACTTTGTAATCTTTATAGAGAATAAACTTTGAATTGAATTGAATTGAATCCCTTTTCTCTTCGACTACATTCGCTCTTCTCTTCCCTTTAGTTACCACCTTTCTATGTTCATGTAGCATCTCACTTTTCCCTGCCCCTCTGGGAGGTTCCAGCTGTTCGAGTCTGTTCTTTCTCACTCACTTGCACAAAAGCCCAACTGCCTAGAGTAGCTTCCCGCTCTCTTTTTCTTGACCACTTCTGCTCTCATTCTCATGCCATGGCAGTGTACACAGATGGCTCTAAGTCTTGTGATGGCGTCGGATTCGCAGCAGCATTTCTGGACAGCGTCGCGAGAGGACATTTACTATCCTCGGCTAGCATTTATACAGCTGAATTGTATGCCATTTTTGCAGCACTTATCCATATTGCATCTATGCCTGTGTCATCATTTGTGGTTGTCTCAGACTCCCTTAGTGCTCTACAGGCTATATGAAAATTTGATACACCTCACCCCCTAGTCCTCCGTATTCAACTTTAGCTATGCAATATCTCTACCAAGCATGAAGATATTGTTTTTTGTTAGGTCCCTGGTCATGTTGACGTACAGAGCAATGAACAGGCAGACACTGCTGCTCGGTCAGCAGTACACGACCTACCAGTTTCACATAGAGGTGTTCCATTTACGGACTATTTTGCTGTAATAGCTACCCACCTTCACACCCGTTGGCAACAGCGTTGCTCTAATCTACTCGGTAATAAACTTGACTATTAAACCAAGTGTAGGTTACTGGCCGTCTTGTCATCAGTGTCGAGGTTGGGAGACTACTCTCTCCCGTCTTCGCATTGGCCACACTCGTCCTAGTCGTGGGTATCTCATGGAGAGGCACCCTGTTCCTCTCTGTGGGAATTGTCAGGCTCCAGTCAACCACATTCTGTTAGACTTTTCACTCTATCAACGAGCGTGTACACAGAATTTACCTCCAACGTCGTCTCCGCTCTGCTACTCTCTCTTTACCTTCCCTTCTTGCTGATGGACCCTCCTTTAATCCTGACTCTCTCATTGACTTGACAACAACTGACTTACTCCACAAACTCTGATGACATAAAATGACACAAAATGACATAAAGTGGAATATGTCTATATACCAGAGAGAGATTTTATGTAGCATACTTTATCTGGGATAATCTCTCTCTAGGATAATCATCCTACATAATTAAGACAGCAATACTACACTATATTAAACACAACCAGTTTTCATCCTGTTCTGTTCCTGTTCTTTTTGCATCCATCTATCTATCCATCCTTCAACTCACACATATAATTGCTAACACATTTTGTCCTATTCTGTTTCTGTTGTAACAAAAATACATTGCTGTATCTTCACTATCATTTCAGCAGTGCTGTAAGACCCTTACAGGTTTAGTGCTTGGTTATGATTATAATAATCACCATTTACTCAATCACTCTGCAAAACTAAAGAACATTGAATAATTTTTAATAAGTAATATTGTATTAATGGTACCATTTGTTCATTAACTGCCTTTATTATTGTGCTTATGATTGTATTTTACTGCATAAGAGCATGTACTTAATTTTCCATGCCTAAAGTGTAAGTAATATTTTTGTTTTAGGATTTGTTTGCTTGAAATTAATTTCAAAATAAGTGGCTTATATGCGTAATAATAATAATAATCTTGTACAAGTACAGCCTCTTATTTATTTATTTATTTATTTAGTAATTTTAACATACATACAGAGGTACCAAAAAATACAGGTAAGAGCAGCATGCCAAAGCCACTTATATGCATAGCATTACGGGCTGGCTTAAAATTAACTTAAGATTAACTAAGCAATGATGAAATCAGTGATAAGACATTATTGTAAACAGATAACTATAAAGCACAAATGAGTATTACAAAGACAGGTCATATGGTTGCATGCATTGCTGTACATTCAGTAGAATGGAGTATTCTGTTGTGTAGTGTATTTAAAAAATAACAAAGTTATATTGGGTCCTAGGTTTAACATTTATGTGATATAATTGTGAGTAACATTTAGGATATACAATTTATTAGGTTCAGTTATTCAGTATTTATTTGGTTTTGGGTGAGTAAGTGATGTTTGAGAAGAGACTTGAATTTATAAACAGGTAGTGTTTCTTTTAGTCTCCTCACTTAACGACGGAGTTGCATTCCTGAGACCGTGTGGTTAAACGAATTTGTCGCTAAGTGAGGAGCATACCATAATAGCAGTGAGTTTGTGTCAGCCATCTTTGATATTGTTTTAATGTGACTTTTGCACCACTTATAACATTTCTGGTATACTTTTAAATGTTTATATAGTAGTGTACTGTATATTGTAATAAACAGAATAGAGGAAATCAGCTCTAATATACACAATTTAGGTATGCATACTGGTCAGAGAGCCCGTAAACGAGTACGTCGCTAAGTGAGGAGAGGCTGTACACGATACAACTTATACAGACCATAACTGACATCAGTGACATACTATATAGAAAGTTCCTGGTTATGCAGAGTATTTCCTACAACTTAGGTCAGTTTTGTCCCCAGGATGCCACCCACACCAGTCCACTAATACCCAGGTATCTACTTACTGCTAGGTGAACAAGGACAGCAGATGTCTTAAGAAAACATGCCCAGTGGTTATTACATGTTCAACCCCATCCATTCCTTTGTTTTTTTTTTTTATATCTTCAGAATTAATTGAGTGATTCAGAAGAGAACCAGACAGTATGGTTATGAACCTAATGCAGAATTATTGGTTTTTTGGTATCTTCTTTAATAACTCCAGTGATTGTATATTTACCTGGAGGGTGTTTCGGGGGTCAACTCCCCCACGGCCCAGTCCATGACCAGGCTTTGTGGTGGATTAGGGCCTGATCAAATAGGTTGTAACTGCTGGCTGCATGCAATCCAGCATAGGAATCACAGCCTGACTGGTCAGATACTGACTTTAGTATCTGTCCAGTTCCCTCTCAGAGACAGCCAGGGGTCTATTGGTAATCTCCCTTATGTGTACTGGGAGGCTGTCAAACAATCTTGAGCCCCTGACACTTTTTGTGTGCTTGCAGTGTGTAGCTGTTAAACATGCAAGTTCCCGGCATCAACACAGAAGTGCCTCAGGTGGCAGTCAGGATTTAAGGAACCAGACTGTGCTACCCATCCACATGGCTCAGGAATGTACCGAGGCTCCAAGATGGCCTCGTGACTCCGTCTACGTGGCAAATTATTTTGAGGAACCTACCTCGAGGCATGTCGGCGAACAGCCGGGCCTACCGACAGGCCCGAGTAGCAAACTAGCAAGAGTTTAGCTGTGTAAATCTCCTACTTGTAACCACGAGTGTAATAAATATTTTGTGGGAACAGCAGGAGGCACGTGTCTCTCAGTACCCGAAGCAGAGCATAAACAAACACGGGGAAATCTGCCAGTTAATTTGAAGACGTTTCTTCCTGCACCACAACTTGAAGATGGAACTCTGGAGAACAGTGATGTGGCAGTCAGAATGCCTGCCACTAAGAGCTGGACAATTCACACCAACAGTTACTTACCAATCAGTGTGGAACTGATAGGTGGTAGAGGTGAAACTAGTATGCCTGGGGATGGGAACAAGAGCTCTAGCAGCACCAAAGTAAGAAATCTGCCATCACATTAGCAATGTCTGCTTCTTTTATCAAGTCATATTTCAGCTCTGGTCCTGAAAAACAATCAAAAAGAGCTGGTTCGGCTCCAGAGAGTGAAACGTCCATCAAAACAAAAATGTTGGGTTTGTGGAATAATGTCAGATATGGTGAGTGGTAATGGTGAGTTGTAATGGTGGAGCATAATGGTGACTGGTAATGATGAGTACATGTATATGGATCATAATGTTTGAGTTATTATATTTGACTTAGTGACATAAATGATAATGTACTAAAGCGGTCCCTCGATAATCGTCAGGCTCGACAGTCGTCCTTTTCGTAAATCATCACGTTATTTTCGTCCAAACGTTGGCTCGCAAACGGTCGGTCGACTCGCTAATCGTCGTTCATCCCGGACGCGTACTCACGGCTCTGAGCCCCCTCGTCCTCCCTTCCCAGCCAGTGTGCCATTGTTTAACAGCGAGCGACCGTTCCCTCACTCGTTCATACGAAATGCAGTCGACCCCCGGTATTCGACGGCATCGGCATTCGATAAATCCGGTATTCGATGCATTACATCACAAAAAATTTTCCTCGGTATTCGATTGAAAACCCGGCATTCGATACGATTCGTACGAGACCTGTGCACACGTGGCCTGAACTGCCCATTGTGTGCCAGTGTGCGCGCATCTAAGGATACATTCGGTACATTCCGTATTATCCACATTATCACTGTGTTTGGTGCTTGTTTCTGCAAAGTAAGTGACCATGGGCCCCAAGAAAGCTTCTAGTGCCAACCCTGTGGTAAAAAGGGTGAGAATTAGTATGGAAATTAAGAAAGATTTTGAAGGGTTTGGGGCTAACCCTGAGAAGCCTATACCGGTTGTGGAATACATTGTGCCTATTTCAAAAATTAAGGAAATGTGTGCACAGTGAGTTGAAGTGCAAACCTTTATGGATGAAAATTACCCTAACACAGCTATTACAATGACAATGTTGTGGCCCATTTTAGACAAATCGTAAAGGAACGGGAGGTACAGAGCTCTATGGACAGATTTGTTTTGTGACAGAGGTCCAGTGACTCTCAAGCTGGTCCTAGTGGCATTAAAAGAAGAAGGGAAGTAACCCTGGAAAAGGACTTGCTACCTCAAGTCCTAAACACTAACACCTCTTCCCTCCTTCCATCCCATCAATCATCACCAGATCTTTATTAAAGGTAAGTGTCAATTATTTTATTGTTATTGTAATTATTCTATTGCATTAAACTTAATATTTCACGTAGTAAAATTTTTTTTTTCGTACTTTTGGGTGTCTTGCACGGATTAATTTGATTTTCATTATTTCTCACGAGGAAAATCGATTCGGTTTTCGATATTATCGGTATTCGATGAGCTCTCAGGAACGGATTAATATCGAATACTGGGGGTCCACTGTATTTCATATGTATTCCATTCATTTTAGTGCTTGCAAGTGCTAAATAAGGTACCTTGGCTCCAAAGAAAACTCCTAGTGCCAAGTCTTTGGTAAAGAAGGTGAGAAATATGTTTGAATTTAATAAAAACATCATTGAACAATATGAAAGTGGCGTACGTGTGGCCAAACTGGCCAGGATGTATAACAAATGTCATACAACCATATCTTCCATTGTGGCAAAGAAAAAGAAAATCAATGAAGCTGTTGTTGCTTGGAGGAAATTTTGGCCCGATTGTGTCCACAAGAGGGAATTTGAAGGGTTTGTGGCTGACCCTGATGAGCCTATGTCAGTTGTGAAATCTATTGTGGCATTGATTTGTTCCATGGGGTTGGATGTGAGTTTGGAGGATGTGGAAGAGTTGGTGGAGGACCACAACAAAGAGCTAGCCACTGAGGAGCTGCAAGAGCTTCAGCAGGAAGAGCAACAGATTGCAGCTCAGAATCTTGCTGCAGAGGAGGAGGAAGAGAGATGGAAGAAGAAGTTGCCTTCTTCAGAAATTATTAAGGAGATTTTTGAAATGTGGGGTAGGATGGAAAAATTTATGGCGAAACATCACCCTGAGAAGGATGTTGCAAGCCATATCGGCAGCTTGTAGAGCGACAGAGTCTTGGCCCATTTTAGGGAAGTTTTAAAGAGACGCCAGAAACAGAGCTCTCTGGACACTTTTTTTGCGAGACACGACTCGAGTGACTCTCAAGCTAGTCCTAGTGTCATTAAGAAACAGAGAAGAGAAATATGTAACCCCAGAAAAGGATTTGGTACCTGAGGTGTTGAGGGGAGGGGATTCCCCTTCTAAACAGTAACTAATCCAATCTCTCTCCTCGTCCAGTCTTGCATACACTAAGAAGAATCACCAATAAAGGTAAGTGTTATACTTTTAATGTTTCATTCATCTTGTCCCATTGTATTATTTATGTACTACATGTATATTTCATGTAAACAAATTTTTTGTTTTAATACTTCTGGATGTCAGGAACGGATTAATTGTATTTACATTATTTGTTATGGGGAAAATCGATTCGAAAATTGTCTATTTTGATAGTCGTCACGCTTCCAGGAACGGATTAACGACGATAAACGAGGGACCACTGTATATAGAAAGTCCCTGTTTATACAGAGCATTTCCTGGAAATGAGGTTAAATTTGTCCCCTGGAAGTGACTTGCACCAGTCCAGTAACACCCAGGTACCTACTTAGTGCTATATGAACAGGGACAGCAGGTGTCTTAAGGAAACATGTGCTAATGTTTCCAGCTGTACAGGGGATTGAACCCAGCACGTCTATGTGTGAGGTGAGTGCGCTACCAACCCTGCTAGAGGGCACCTTAATAGTAATAATGCATGTATTTGTTTCTACATTAAGTGAATACACTGAGAGTAATGTTTAAAAAGTAACTGATTTTATATATTAACTAATTTAATGTAATAAGTGATAGTAAATTAATGCTTCAAGGGTTTGCAACCTACAGATAAAAAGCTGTCTTTCTTACCAGTATTTATCAAGAAAAAGCTTGTAAAAAAATGATAGAGAATCTTTTGTTAAAGATAGTGACACTGAAATGTAAAGTTTCCTGTAATAGAGATTTATGCAGGCACAAATGTTGAAGTTCGGGAGCACTTTGAGTTCAGTTTTCGGCTTATTCCTGTATTGAATTCCATGCAGTGGTCAGCTATTTTTCTGATATATCTCGTGTACAGTGCATTAGTCACGAGAAACTGATCATTTGCCATGGGAACTACCCTGTTAAGTACTAAGGGGTTGGTAGTTTAATCACTTTTACACAAATTTTCAAAAATTTAAATTTGTGAAAGTCAAAAACATCAAGTATAGACATTGCAGTTACTACAGTAACTTTGTTTCCTCTCTCATTACATCCGCACGTCTCTAATATACAGCCTCTCCTCACTTAACGACGGAGTTCCGTCGGGTAAACAAATTCATCGCTCGGCGAGAAGCTTACCGTGATGATAATGAGTTTGTGTCAACCATATTTGATATTGGTTTAATATCACCTTTGTACCATTTACAACATTTGTGGTATATTTTTAAATGTTTATACAGTAGTTTACTGTATATTGTAATAAACAGAATAGCGGAAATTGGCTCTAATATACACGTATGCATGCCGGTCAGAGAGCCCGTCGTAAGTCTGAGTCGTCGGTAAAGAAGTAGCACATCACTAAGTGAGGAGAGGCTTTATAACACTTGTTGTACATTTTCAGTCAATCCTCACACCAAAAATAAATGTTATTTTTATATCTTGGTTATAAAGCATTGCCAAGAATGCTTATTGGTGGGTTATGGTGTTGTAGTAATTTTAGCAGGCCCTGACACACAATGTCCAAAGCTAGTGCCTGTTTTTCACATGCTTTTGCCTGTGTATTTTAACCTCTCATTGACCTTCACCCACCTCGTAACACATGTCCTCAACCTCCTCCTGGCCATATGTCAGAGAGCAGGATGGCTCTGGAGTGACACCTTCACCCAACATCAGGCTTTTGCCCATCTCCCACAGGTGCCCTCAACCCACACCCCGCACCATGCTTGCACCCACCTCTCTGCCAAACACCTGCATATTATCAAGGTCATATCCTCACCCACCTGTCTGTACCGACATTTACACCAGTGGGTGTACGTTGCAGTGCCACACGGCATGCAGTGTGTGAAGAAAACACGGGATAGCAGCAAGAGCCACTTTCAACCCTTTGTTCATACTTTCACTCACCCTTCTTCACCTAGTACTTTATCCTTACTCACTAACTCCCACCTAGTAGCTTGGCCTCTCCCACCCAGTAGGTTGCCCTCTCTCACCCAGTAGGTTGCTCACTCCTACCCAGTAACTTTCTCACTCCCACCCAGTAGCTTGCTCACTCCCATCCAGTAGTTTGCCCACTCCCACCCAGTAGCTTGCTTTCTACCACCCTCTATCATACAAGACAATGGACCGGGCTGTAGGTTCACTATGAGGCAGAGGGAAAAGATTGTGGCACATGCCATATTCCCCCTACGTGTACTCGACCGCGTTAAGCGACGTTTATGGCACTTGCTCCGAAAATATGGCGCAATTTTTCAAAATGCGTTAACGGACGGTGCAGTATCTGACGGTCTACTATGTATTTCTCAGTTAAAATGGTGTACGTTTTTATTTTGCATCATAAATGGGACACATTTCCTAAAGCTTGTAATGTGAACGTAAGTTTAATCCAGCAAAAGTTATCTTGGGTCAGGTTCAAATAATTTAATGTTAATAACATCATTGATACGAGGTGGGGGTAAATAAAAGGGCGTAATTAACATGCCGGCCAAAAATGCTCGTTATTACATTGTTTGCCATGGACTGTGTTTGTCTTGTGGTGGAGGTGGGAAACAAGATTGCTAGTACAATTTTGCAATGTTTGCAAGGTGTAAAATTGCCTTGAATGATGAAATAGTTGATGTTTGAACAGTATATCTGTGATGCATACAGTGTTTAACTATCAGTTAAAGGTCAGGAAGTGTTTTGAAGTCTTTTTCCAATATACTTTGATGTCCAGCAGATCTTAACAGATTTGTTTACCAGTCTTTCTTTTATAATAAAAAAGCTAGTGGAATTATAAAAGATTTCAATTGTAATTGTTTTTAATGTAGTATCATAGCAACAATTAGTTAAAAGTTGAGCTTATATATATAGAAATCATAACTGAAAAATCAACATTTGCATCATGTTAGGTGTACATATATTGAAATAGTTTATGAAAGATTATTTGAATGATATAGATATCTTCATTAGTTTATTAGTTTTGACTTGCAAATTACTAATACATTTTTGTTAGTTTAAAATTAATATTTTTGTTTACTTGTGGTGCTTCATATCCTGTATCAATTAGAATTTTATGTTGATAGATTTTTGGGTATCGATTAGTTAAAAAAAAAATTCACTGTGCTTAATTGGCAAAATGAATGACTGACTGACTGACTGACTGACTGACTGACTGACTGACTGACTGACTGACTGACTGACTGACTGTCTGGCTGTGTTGCTCTGTCAGCTTAAATTTGTAGGATTACTGTGGTTAGCAATGATAAACAGGAGATTACAGTCTGGATTTTTTCAGGTTGGGCGGTTAATCTCAAAACAAATTTCTCCCGTGTACCTGCTGGGATATTTCTATCATAAATGTTTAGGTGAAGATGAAGATAATTCAGAGGAAGGTAATGTAACATTTTTGTTGTCGAAGAATAATATAAATTGTGATATAGATCATTTATTTGTAAGTTATGATAGCTGAGTGGTGTAGTGTGAAAAATGTACAGTTTATTAGAGGAAATGTTTAGCTATGAGTGTCTTTTTCAGTCTAGTACGGAGATAACTATGAAACAAGTATATATAGTGGCACATGTGTCTAATTTAAAAAGTGATCATTTATTCATAAGTAGGTTATGATAGCTATGTGGAATATAATGTCCCTGAAAATCTAAAATAGCAAAATGTTAGGAATTGACCATTTTGTCTTATTAATGTTTTGATTGTAGAGATTGAGAGGCATGGTATGGAGGCCTTCAAGGAGCACTTGCACATTCTAGTGTGGTGCACATGCCAGCGACAGTTTACAACGTTGCAAGACTCCTCCCTGACCATTGACTGTGACTGGGGTTGTATGTTAAGGACAGCACAGACGATGCTGGCTCATTCTCTCATCCGACACTTTCTCACCAGAGGTAAACTAATTATTCGGTCTGTTTACTGGATTTGACAGACAAATTAATCGAGTGATTAATTACCGAAATAGTTTAACCCGTAAACGGTCCAAGCAGATCTACGTTCACATGTGTAGTGCTACAAAAGTAGATGTAAATTTTTTTACATATTTTCAAATATAACCAAAAAAAAAGTAGATCAAAGTTTTTTACACATTTTCAAATGTAGAAAAACAAAAAGATTTACATTTTTTACATACTTTCAAATGCTGAAAAAACGTATATATACGTTTGGACCACAACTCCATTACCAAACCAGTACTTTCCTATAGCCTTTCTGAATTTGAATTTTTTAAACTTGAAGCCATTGCTGCGAGTCCTGTCTTGGCTAGATATTTTTAGCATGCTATTTATATTCCCCTAGGTAGTAGGTTGGTAGACAGTAACCGCCCAGGGAGGTACTACCATCCTGCCAAGTGAGTGTAAAATGGAAGTTTGTAATTGTTTTACATGATGGTAGGATTGCTGGTATCTTTTTTATCTTATAAACATGCAAGATTTCAGGTACATCTTGCTACTTGTATTTACACTTAGGTCACACTACACATACATATACAAGCATATATATACATACCTCTCTGGGGTTTCTTGTATTTTCTTTCTGGTTCTTGTTCTTGTTTATTTCCTCTTATGTCCATGGGGAAGTGGAACAGAATTCTTCCTCCGTAAGCTATGCGTGTCGTAAGAGGCGACTAAAATGCCGGGAGCAAGGGGCTAGTAACCCCTTCTCCTGTATATATTACTAAGTGTTAAAGGAGAAACTTTCATTTTTCCTCTTGGGTCACAGCACCTCGGTGGGAAACGGCTGGTATGTTGAAAGAAAGAAAGATTTATAATCCATTGATTTATTCCCGTTTTCCATTTATATACATCAATCACATCACCCCTAATTGTATACCTTTGTAGAGAGTGCAGATTCAGGGCCCTCAGTCTATCCTCATAGACTGAGAGCTCTGATTCTGTATTACTAGGCCTGTGTGTAAACATTATATTAGTAGGACTGTTTAGATGAGTGTAATGTTGGTGCAGCTTTTGTCGACTTGTTATAAATAGTGATGTATTTGCTTTTTTGGAAGCAAATGTATTATAGGATTTGTTTTTGACGCAATGTATTATTTTAGTTAGCTGAATAGAAGAATTGGCTTGGATGGCTGTTGGAGTGTTAGCATGGTGGTGATATTTTGTGAAGGGATACAGGAATAGCAGTTATTTATCCGGACTTGAGTCCTGGAGGTGAGACATACAATGCCTGCACTCTGAAGGAGGGATCTGGGATATTTGCTATTGATAGTGACACTTAAACTGTTATATCTATGCACCTCTGGCAAGACAGTGATAGTGTGAATGATGGTGATAGTATTTCTTTTTTGGGTGACCCTGTGTTGGTAGGAAATGGCCAGTGTGCTAAAATAAAAAAAAAAGTAAAGGTAGAGGTTGGGTATATATGATTGAGGTTATCTTTGATTTTGGGATGGAAGTTTGCATTTTGCTATCTAGGTTTGTAATGTCAAGAAGTTAGTTATTTATTGGTGTGTTATAACTTTGGATGGGAAGTTAATTTTGTTTACTGGGTACAAATTTTTAATGCTAGTGAACATTATATCTCAATATTTTAAAGTATTTTTTTTTTTAATTATACTTCATTTTACTTGTTTGAGTTTATTAGCCTAATTCTGATGTTTTATATGTTATATATTAGGTAGGTGAATGTTGATGTATTATATGTGTTATCTAACTAACTTTTTGGGTACTAACACCAGTTTGTGTTTTGTCTGAATGACTGACTGTGAGGATGATGGATATTTGGTGTGTCCTGTTTCATTTTTAAAAGTCATTGCTTGTTGTAGAAGTTTGCAGTTTCTTTAGGAATATTGTTTGTGTTAATTCAGTCAAGTAAATTAGGGTGAATGGGTTAAAAATTTGTTTACAGATATGACATAGTTGTGAGACCATAACACATTGTATGTTGTGAAGAAAACACCTTTGTTATGTGAAGCATTCTTGGCAGATAAATTACACACGTGTGCAATACTTTGGTATCTTTATTGTGGAAATGTTTTACCACACAGTGGTTTCATCCATCCAGTACAGAGAATAGTGAAGATCAAAGAGAGTTAATCTGTCCCTGGGTGTGAGTTGCTATAATTGATTTATTACATTGAATCCAGACTGAAGTACTGATTACTTGAAACTCCTCCTCCTCCTCCTCCTCCTTTCTGATCTTCACCATTCTCTGTATTTGACGAAGCCACTGTGCGGCGAAACACTTTCGCTATAAATACCCGAGTGTTTTACGTGTCTGATTTATCAGCTTGTTAGGTCTTTGGACCATTTATCTAAATTTTATTAGTTTGAAAGTATTCAGTAATTTTTTAGTTTGTTGTCTGAGTATATAGCAGTAGGCCACTAGCCCCCGAATATAGCAGTAGGCCACTAGCCCGCGAATATAGCAGTAGGCCACTAGTCCCTGAATGTAGCAGGCCACTAGTCCCTGAGAGTTTAGGAAATTCTCCTAAGTTTGATGGTAAGTTTCAACTGTGAATGTAGTAGCTTTAGTGTATGGTACTAGTTGGTAAATGTTGTTATTTGATTCAAGAAGCATTTCTCAATGTTTTTTACACAGTGTCTTTTTTTACAGTTTATATTCAAGGTGTGTTGGATCTTTTCTTTACTTCATGTGTGTGCAACAGAGGCAATGTGATCAAGTTGGCCAAAGATATTCACCTCAAACCAGATAGCAGCAGCAGCAGCAGTAGTCTGTATCCTGATGAACGATCACTGGCAGCCATGGATCTTCCACCTTCACACACATTAACAAAAGACACCAAAGCAAGTGAAGCAAAGTACAACTGTAATGAAAAACCAGGACAAGAAGATGATGGAGGTAGTGGTGATGAAGTGTTGATAAGTGGGAGGAAGAGCACGAAGGAGTCCCAGAAAGAGACGTTAAGCGACACGCACGATAAATCGAGTACAGACGAAGAGAAGAAATTAGGGAGCGGACATTTGAAGGAAGCACGTGCAGTGTGACAATTGGAGGTCAGTTCTGATAATGGTGTCTGTTAGAGTAGGTGGTGAAACTTTAAAACCTATTTATGTTCCCTATTTATATTCCCCATTCACTCACGAACTTTGCGTCGGCATTACTGGAGGACGACCCAAACACTCGCTGTACGTACTTTGTTGGATTCCAAGGTACAGTGCAAATTATAATTTTAAAATGAAAAGTTTATTGTATCCATTATTTATTTTTATGGATATTGAATGTTTTATTAATTTATTTTTTGAACAAGGGATTTGATGAGTCAAGTTTGAGTCCTGGAGGTGAGAAGTACTACTACTACAGTGCCTGCACTGTGACTGATGGGTGAATATTGATGAGTCACTGGAAATAAATGGTATAAAATACTGACACAATGGAAATATAAACATTTTAGCAGTATAATGTGATCCTTTATTGACAACATTTCACCCACACAGTGAGTTTTATCATCAAGGTGAAACCTACGTGAGTATTTATAGGATGAGAATGCCGGGTCAGGTGGAGTATGCTGCACGTGACAATCTTCCGAGGAATACCCGTATTCAACGTTGAAATTCATACACCCATTTAATCAAGTACAGAAACACAAGACTTATTGCCAGAGAAGATAACACTCAATACTGAATAATCCTGGAATCATCACTTATCTATACATCTGACAATTTGAACCAGCAAAATGGCTTCTATAACATATCTGAACCCCTTGCCAAGAAACTCGTTCATTGCTATCCCACATAAGAATCGAGGAATGCCGCAGAAGGTCTACTCGTATACTCATCCAGTCTCTTCTTAGAGCTGCCTAAGGCTCTAGACTCTGCGACCCTACTTTGAAGATTGTCACATGCGGCATTCTCCACCTGACCCAGCATTCCAATCCTATAAATACTCAGGTATGTTTCACCCAGGTAGATGTATTTGTGACTTGATGATATAGCCCACTGTGTGGGTGAAACGTTGTCAATAAAGGAGGTGGGAAGTACTCAGTGCTTGCACTCTGACTGATGGGTGAAGATTGACGAGTCAGGTTTGAGTCGTGGAGGTGGGAAATACAGTGGCTGCACTCTGATGGGTTGCATTTTCTGAAACATAGTAAGTACACTTACCATCCAACTCAGGACCAAGTGTGGTTCCGACCAACCGATCGTAAGTCAAAATGGACGTAAGTCGAACCTTTGAAAATTGCCGACATACTGGGTAGGGCACAATGTCAAACTTTTCCTATATGAAGTACCTACATAGTACTGTAATGTAATGTATAATCATTATTTGATTCTTTTTACCATAATTTACTTGTATTGTTATATTTTAATTATTTATGTACTATATATAATGTATACATGGTAGTGAACTGTATTGTAAATTTTACATTACATACAGTATCATGTGTTACTGTTATCTATATGTATTGTCGACACAGTGGAATGGGAGAATACCACTGGTAGTGTCATCCTGCCAGAATGTAGTATAACCTATACCCTAAGTAAAGAGAAACAACTCTGGAACATGTGTAATATGTATCTGGGTGGGTGGCCGGATGGGTGGGTGGGTGGGTGGGTGGCTGGCTGGCTGGCTGGCTGGCTGACTGAATGTGACTCTCTCTCTCTCTCTCTCTCTCTCTGTATCTCTATATCTCTCTCTCTATATATATCTCTATATATATATATATCTGTGCAAGGAATTTGTGAGGGCATGTGAAATATACACAAACACTGATCTCAGCCAGAGATGAGTGTTTTTTGTATATTTCGTATGATCTCGTGAATTCCTTGCATTGTTCAAATCTCTAGTAAGGCTGATGCATGCAGGGGATGAGATGAAAAGCTGTAAGTGTTCTCCCTGAAAGCTGGCTGCCTTGGACCAAACGTGTAGCGGATGCTACACGCTAAGGTATTGGTCCAGTGTGGGTAGATTGGTAAAGCACTGCGTACCTTGTCCTAAGGTTCGTAGGTTCGAGTCTCCTTCAGCCAGAGATAAGTGTTTGTGTATATTTCGCATGCTTTTGCGAATTCCTTGCATATATCTCTGTATATATATATATTTTTTTTTATCACACTGGATGATTCCCACCAAGGCAGGGTGGGCCGAAAAAGAAAAAGTTTGACCATCATTCACTCCATCACTGTCTTGCCAGAAGTGTGCTTTACACTACAGTTTTGAAACTGCAACATTAGTACCCCTCCTTCAGAGTGCAGGCACTGTACTTCCCATCTCCAGGACTCAAGTCCGGCCTGCCATTTTCCTTGAACCCCTTCATAAATGTTACTTTGCTCACACTCCAACAGCACGTCAAGTATTAAAAATTATTTGTCTCCATTCAGTCCTATCAAACACGCTCATGCATGCCTGCTGGAAGTCCAAGCCCCTTGCACACAAAACTTCTTTTACCCCCTCCCTCCAACCTTTCCTAGGCTGACCCCTACCCCGCTTTTCTTCCACTACAGACTGATACACTGTTGAAGTCACTCTGTTTTGCTCCATTCACTCTACATGTCTGAACCGCCTCAAGAACCCTTACTCAGCCCTCTGGACAACAATTTTAGTAATCAATAATACATATGTAGTAATAATAATACATTATTACACTATAATATAATAATCGTGTCCACTCATTACTACCTTGAAATATCTTTAGTCTTAATGTAGAATGAGAGGTTAGTAAACAAGATTAAATGAATAAACAATAGAGAGAATGAGAGGGTAGAAGGTTCATGAATTATTTAAAGAAACGTTGTTGTTAACAGTCCAGACATGAATGGTTTATTTTCACTCTGCAAGGCAACCAGAAAAAAATCTCATATTTGTTAATTTATATGTTTATATGTTATGTAACATGTTTATTATATAATTTTGAAAAAAAAAATCATAGATGGATTAAGCAGAATGTCAATATTAATGTTTTATACACATTTAATGTGCCTCGGTGATTATTATTGTTTTATTATCATTATTAATATGGTGTCTTCAAGACCAATTACACTCTTAATGAGTGGCTCTGAGACAGACAAGCAGACAGACACAGGTAGACAGAAAGACAGACAGACAGACACACACACATAGGTAGACAAAGACAGACACACAAGTAGACAGAAAGACACACACAGGTAGACATAAAGACAGACACACACACAAGTAGAAGAAAGACAGACAGACAGACACAGATATACAGGCAGACAGATACAGACAGGTTTATGTGCAACAATGGAAACAAACAGAGTTTGAGAGTAAGAGCCTTTCTTGCCAAAATCTCCAGTGCAAGATTCAGAGTTCATCTTAGGTGCCATGGTGAAATTTGTTGTCCAGTTAGTACAGTTAATACAGTATGATGCTGGTGATAGGGCAGGGTTACTCAGACTGACGCTGCCTTCACGAGGCATTTCTGCCACGAGTATTGTCAAATATTTTACAGCGGTGTGCGTCAGCCGGCCCAGCCTATCTACCAGATGCACGGTCGTAAGTCGAGTGGACGTACGTCGAGCAGGTCGTAAGTCGGACAGTGGGTGTATTGGCATGCCTCTGGCAATACAGTGATGGAGTGATTCATTATTGTTTTTTGTTTTTTGGGTTGTCCTTCCTCAGTGGGAAGCAGCTGACGTGTTAAAAGAAGGTAGATCAAGTGAATGTGTTGATGTTAGTTGAAATGAGTCTTGAACTAGTATTAAAGGTAGAGAAATGAATGATTAATAGAATCATGTGTGTTGTGAGTTTTTGTGGGAACATTGTGAGCAAGGAAGCAAGGAGTCAGTTGAAGTTGTCACTGGGCATAATACAATATATTGTGAAATGAGCATTTATAATATTGATCCTTTTCATGACACCAGTGTTGACTGAGTCTTGTGTTCTTAAGAACATAAGAAAGGAGGAACATTGAAGCAGACCTGTTGGCTCATACTAGGCAGGTCCTTTACAATTCATTCCTCGAAACGGTGTCTAGAGCAGGTGATGTATTATTGTCATTTGTATAATGAAGTTTATGCACACTGCAGTACAACCATTGAGTTCAGTACTAGTACCTCTACCATCCACCTCAGCCCAGTAGGGTCACAGCATAACTCTCCACTCTGTACAGTCGTACATAGACACTGCCGACAAATTTAATGTCTTCTTCTCTACTATAGGATCAAAGTTAGCTATTCAAATTCACAGCTTAAATACCCATCCGAGCGAGTACCTCACTGGCAACTATGCAAATACTCTATTCCTAGCTCCAACTAATCCCACTGAAGTCTTGGTTATCATTAAATCATTAAAAAACAAATCAGGTGATGTAGATAACTTAGTGCCATTCATATATAAAAAAGCTGCACCAGAACTGTTGCCCATTATTGGAACAATGTTTAACAAATCTATAGCTTCCTTCCTCTTCAAGGGGGGCTCCTTGGCGTGGTGAAGAGGCTCTTGGTCTGAGGAATTAGACCTATCGGTCTTCTTCCTCAGACCGAACCTAATTACCCCCCAATCTCCCCTCCCCTATCCCATCCTCCCCACCCTCCCCTTTTTCCTTTCCTCCTCCTCCTCCCCACTCCTCCCTTTTGCCCTTCCTCTTTTTGTCCTTTGGGATTTCTCCCACAGGCGCGCTAGTTCCTGGGTAGGAGAAAGGACACCGGGGTCCATCCCATTCCGTTGAGGTTTCTTGGCGGTGGCGTAGTTTGCCGTGGAATCTGGATTGCCTAGGGATGTCCCGATCCCTCTCCGGTATCCCGGAGTAGCTTTGGGTGTCTTTTGGGCGACGGGTGTAGCTCTGGAAGCCACCTTTCGGATTCCGGGGGTGGTGGCTGAAGGAGGTATGCTTTGTGGCGGATATCCGGCCGCCCTCTCTCTTGTCCACCGAGGTAGCTCGGCAGATGTGAGGTTGCTATCCCAGATTGCTGGTTTACTGGCATGAAGGGTAGGGTATGGCACGGGTTCCATGCTGCATCTGCGCTACTAGCGGTGTCGAGTCCTCTTGGGCGCGGAGGGAGATTTCTGGCCCTTTCATCCCTCCTAGGAACTATCCCTCCCCGGTCCCCCCTTTTTTTTTCTTTTTTTTTATTTTTATTTTCTTTTCTTCTTTCTTTTTTTTTCTTAAAAACAAAAAGAAAGAAGTAACCTAACCATGGCAGCCCTAGTCCATGAACCTGGTACCCCCGGGCCCCTTCTTGATACCGCACCCCGTTCTGACCCCGCCTCGTCTTTGGACCACTCTTCAGACATTCCTCATGCCTCTGTACCTATTGCCGGTGCTGTTTCCTCACCCGCTTCAGGTACTGAGGCCTCGACTGACTCCTTCGATTTATCAGACCTTCGCTCTCCTCTGACTATGCTTCCGGCCTCTCCCTCTACGGTGCGGCAATTTTCAAATCGCCGACCAACTCTGGTCCCACGCCTAAACGTCAACGACAATTACCTGCTGATGATACTTCTCCACCTTCACCTTCTCGTTCTTCTCAGAAACGATCGACACGTCCTTCACTACCTTTCCACGCTCAGTTTCAGATTGAACAGTGGACTAAATTCTTCACTTTACGACCAACTTCCTCTACTGCCTATCTTTCTGACCATAGTATTGGCAAGGCACTCCTACGCCATGTTGGTAAAGATATTTCTTTTCATGCTCTTAAGAGCGGTACGCGCATCATTACCGTACAGAATGCTACCCAGGCTCGTGAGCTCTCTCGTCTTTCCCATATAGATACTGTTCCTGTCACCCTTGAAAAACATCATTCCCTCAATTCTTGTAGTGGTACCGTTATTCTGCCCCATACCATAGTTCAACAAAATTTCCAGACATGTGGCACCGACATTCTAGAACAGCTGGAACTCCAAGATCTCCCAATCCTCAAGGTAGACACTTAGGTTCTTCCTGCCCGTGGGCGGAGACGATACCCTAGCAATGTGGCTCGTTTAACTTTTGACAGCCGAGAACTCCCATCCTCCGTTTATATAGCAGGACATCGGTTACAAGTTCGAAAGGTGATCCCTACACCACAACAGTGTAGAAATTGCTGGCGATTTGGCCATCCAGCGAAATATTGCAGATCTATCGCCGAATGCCCAGTCTGTGGTGCCGATGACCATTCTAATACGTCTTGCAATCGATCTCCCTCTTGCCTTAACTGTCATGAGGCTCACCCTTCGTACTCTCGCCGTTGTCAGGTCTATTTAAACGAGCGGGAAATCCGTTACCTCAAAGAGACAGAAGGTCTCCCTTATGCCATGGCAGTTTCTCATCTCCGCCTCCAAGGGAGACTCCCACGTGTTTCTTATTCCCCTGTTTCAAAACGTCCCCCCACTTCTGGTATCCCATCTTCTACACCCACCTCTGTGGTTACCTCTCCCATAATCACTCCTGTATCTAATCCTTTTGCTGTCCTCGGCTCAGACGTCCCTACTTCAACGCCTCAGTCTAATCTCGCTTCTTCGCGTTCTCTCTTACAAGCCTCAGTATCGACGAGACCTCGTACGACACCTCTTCCCAATCGTCCCTCTACTTCTCAAAAGTCAAAAAAAGGTCCGGTAACACCTCCTACCCATCTTCCACCTCCTCATTTTACCCTCCCTGTCTCTGTCCCTAGTTCTTCCCCTCTCACTGGCTCAGTTACAAGTGCAGAGGTTCACCCTCCTCCTCGTAATGTACCTTCCTCCCCTGTTCCCTCCCAAGTTTCTTCCTCTTCTGCCACCTCCCAGGTTCCTGTCTCTTCTGTCCCCTGCCACGCTTCTCCAGTTCCCTCCACCCTTTCGCCCCCCCCTACCTTGGTACAGTCCAATACAGTTCCAATCTTTACTCATCCTCCCCCTACCATTCCCAATATTGTCTCCCATACGACATATCTGAATTCCGAAACACTTGAAGCAATCTCTGAATATATTGCAGAGACCAAACCATCAATGGACACTGATCCACCTTCCGCTCTTCCTCTCTCCTCTGCTCCATCTGCGCAACTCCTTTCTTCACAGCGCACCGTTCCTTCGCTGCTTGAACATTTTCCACTGCCTCCGTATGTGGACTTTTCTAACCCTTCTAGTCCGTAGGAACCCTTACCTGCGGATTTCAAGTATCTTTATCATTGCCAATCATGGCCTTTTTACAGTGGAATATACGCGGCCTCAGGGGTAATCGGGGTGAGCTTCAGATGTTACTCTCCCAGTTTGCCCCTGTTGGTGTTTGCTTACAGGAACCAAAATTACACTCTGCTGTTATTTCTCACATCTCAGGCTATAATTTATTGTATTCTTCAGATCCTTTTCCTGATGGGACCTTTAATGAAAGTGCCCTTCTTCTCCGCACTGATATTCCGTACCATCAGCTATTTGTTCATACTTCGCTGCATTACACAGCAGCCCGTATCCACTTACATAGGTGGTATACGCTCTGTTCTTTATATCTCTCTCCTTCTCGGGCATTATCTATTCCGGATTTTGCCTTCCTTGTTTCGTCATTACCGCCACCGATTCTGTTACTTGGTGATTTTAATGCCCACCATTTCCTCTGGGGAGGGTCTCACTGTGATTCCCGTGGAATTCAGTTAGAGGCTTTTCTTGCCACCCACCCCCTCCATGTTTTAAATACAGGTACTCACACCCATTTTGATCCTCGGACTCATACTCTCTCTTGCATCGATCTCTCAGTTTGCTCTTCCTCCGCCGCATTAGACTTTACTTGGTCTGTTCTCCCGGACTTACATGACAGTGATCATTTCCCAATCATTCTTACTTCCCCTTCATATTCGCCACCTCTTCGCACCCCACGCTGGCAATTTAATCGGGCAAATTGGAACCTTTACTCACACCTGACTGTTTTTAAAGAGGTTCCTTCTTCGTCCTCCATCGATGAGCTTTTACACCTCTTCTCGTCCTCCGTTTTCACCGCAGCTTCTCATTCTATACCCCAAACTTTGGGCAGGCATTCTCAGAAATGCGTGCCTTGGTGGTCTCCTGCTTGTGCTCGTGCAGTACGTTTGAAACGCGCTGCATGGGGCAGGTACCGGTACAATAGAACCACAGAGCGACTCCTTGATTTTAAACAGAAGCGTGCGATCGCTCGCCGTGTCATCCGTGACGCTAAACGCACTTGCTGGCGAGATTATATCTCCACCATCACCTCTGCTTCCTCTATGAGTGCAGTCTGGAAAAAAGTACGAAAACTGAGTGGTAAATATTCTCCTGACCCGGCTCCTGTTCTGCGGGTTGCCGGTGTTGATATAGCAAACCCACTAGATGTTGCCAATGAAATTGGCAATCATCTGGTCCGTATTTCTCAGGGACTCCATCTATGCCCCTCATTTCTTTCCTCAAAGTCTGCCAGAGAGTTAGCACCCTTGGACTTTTCTTCTCTCAGAGAAGAACAGTATAATGTGCCTTTTACACTTCAAGAACTGGAGGCAACACTCTCAGCTTGTCGATCATCGGCAGCTGGGCCCGACGACATTCATATTCGTATGCTACAACATTTAGATCAGTCAGCCCTTGCAGTCCTATTACGCCTTTACAATCTTATTTGGTCACAAGGAGTTCTTCCACAGCTGTGGAAATCCGCCATTGTTCTCCCTTTCCGCAAACCAGGCACTACGGGACATGAAACCTCCCACTATCGTCCCATTGCTCTTACCAGTGCAGTTTGCAAAGTAATGGAACGTCTAGTAAATAGACGTTTAGTGTGGTATTTAGAGACACACAACAGTCTCTCCACTCGTCAATATGGCTTTTGTAAGGGACGTTCTACCATAGACCCCTTACTGCGCTTGGATACGTATGTTCGTAATGCCTTTGCGAATAACCACTCAGTTAGTTATTGCCATATTTTTTGACCTTGAGAAGGCATATGACACAACTTGGAGGTATAATATTTTAGCCCAAGCCCACTCCTTAGGCCTTCGAGGCAATCTACCATCCTTCCTTAAGAACTTTTTAACTGACAGGCATTTCCGTGTTCGGGTTAATAATGTGCTCTCCCCGGACTTTGTCCAAGCTGAAGGTGTCCCCCAGGGATGTGTTCTGAGCACAACACTTTTTCTCCTTGCTATTAATGATTTGGCCCCTAGTCTTGCATCAAATATTTGGTCATCACTCTATGTTGATGACTTCGCTATTGCCTGTGCAGGCGCTGACTGTCACCTCCTTACAGTTTCTCTCCAGCATGCAGTCGACCGTGTTTCCAATTGGGCCACCACACATGGGTTTAAATTTTCCAGCACTAAAACCCACCAAATCACTTTCACTAGACGCTCTGTCATCTCCGATCATCCTTTGTACCTCTATGGCTCACGTATCCCTGAACGTGATACAGTCAAGTTTCTGGGCCTCCTCTTTGATCGTAGGTTATCCTGGAAACCTCACATTACCTCTCTGAAGGCAACTTGTCACAGCCGGCTGAACCTTCTTAAAACTCTTGCTCATCTTTCGTGGGGAGCTGATCGTCGAACCCTCCTTCACCTACATTCCACCCTTATTTTATCGAAACTTGATTATGGTGACCAGATCTATTCAGCGGCATCTCCTGCTACTCTCTCTAGCCTTAACCCCATTCATCACCAAGGATTACGTTTATGCCTTGGTGCTTTTCGCTCTTCCCCTGTCGAAAGCCTCTATGCAGAAGCGAACGTTCCATCCTTATCCGATCGCCGTGATGCCCATTGCCTGCGCTACTATGTACGCTCTCATGATCTCCGCAATCCTTCCATTTATAGAATGGTCACTGATATTAGTAGACATTCTTTATTTGTTCGCCGCCCCTGCTTACTCCGTCCCTTCTCTCTTCGCCTTCATTCGCTCTTGTCTTCTCTTCAACTACCACCTTTCTATGTACATGTAGCATCTCACTTTTCCCTACCCCCCTGGGAAGTTCCAGCTGTTCGAGTCTGTTCTTTCTCCCTCCCTTGCTCGAAAGCCCAACTGTCTACGGTCGCTTCCCGCTCTCTTTTTCTTGACCACTTTCACTCTCATTCTCATGCCATTGCTGTGTACACAGATGGCTCTAAGTCTTGTAACGGCGTAGGATTCGCAGCAGTGTTTCCGGACAGCGTCGTACAAGGGCATTTACTATCTTCAGCTAGTATTTTTACTGCTGAATTATATGCCATCCTTACAGCACTTATCCGTATTGCATCTATGCCTGTGTCATCATTTGTGGTTGTCTCAGACTCCCTTAGTGCTTTACAGGCTATACAAAAATTTGATACACCTCACCCCTTAGTCCTCCGTATCCAACTTTGGCTACGCCGCATCTTTACTAAGCATAAAGATATTGTTTTTTGTTGGGTCCCTGGTCATGTTGACGTACAGGGCAATGAACAGGCAGACACTGCTGCGCGGTCAGCAGTACATGACCTACCAGTTTCTTATAGAGGTATTCTATGTACGGACTATTTTGCTGTAATATCTTCCCACCTTCACACCTGTTGGCAACAACGTTGGTCTACTATGCTCGGCAATAAACTTCAGTGTATTAAACCGAGTATAGGTTACTGGCCGTCTTCTTATCACCAGTGTCGAGGTTGGGAGACTACTCTCTCCCGTCTTTGCATTGGCCATACTCGTCTTACTCATGGATATCTCATGGAGAGGCGTCTTGCTCCTCTCTGTGAGAATTGCCAAGCTCCATTATCAGTCAGCCACATTCTGTTGGACTGCCCACTTTATCAACGAGCACGCAGAATTTACCTCTGTCGTCGTCTTCGCCCCGCTGCTCTCTCTTTACCTTCCCTTCTCGCTGATGGACCCACCTTTCATCCGGACTGTCTTATTGACTTTTTGACAACGACTGACTTACTTCACAAATTCTGATACTTTCAGCCCTTTCTACTTGTATCTCTTGCTACCCTCTACCCCCGTACTATCCCCTGCCCTGCTGTTTTCTGTAACCTGCTGATCATCCCCCCTCCCTCCTGCCATCCAATTCCCTTGCTTCCTTCCCTACCCTGCAGCGCTGTATAGCCCTTGTGGCTTAGCGCTTCTTTTTGATTATAATAATAATATAGCTTCCTTAACTTTCCCATACATAGTCAAGACAGCAAGGGTTACCCCAGTCCACAAAGGTGGAGATTCAACTGACTTGAGGAATTACAGACCCATATCAAACTTGCCCTTACGGTCCAAGATATTTGAAAAAATAATACACCACCAACTGTACTCGTACGTTACATCCAACAACAAACTTAACCCATGCCAGTTTGGATTTAGATGAAAAAAAAGCACAAAGGATGCTTTTATACAAATGCTCGACCTAACATACACAGCTCTCGATAAAAATGAATATCCCCCGGGGCTCTTTATCGATCAAAGAGAGACATTTGACACAATCGACCACAATCTGTTGCACTTCAGACTGAAACATTACGGCATAAGAGGACATTCTCTCGACTACCTAAAATCCTATATATCTTAAAGACAGACACCAGTACGTACATACCGGTGGAGTCAACTCCGCTATCCAACCCGTAGCTGTACAGGAGTACCCTAAGGTAGTGTTGTAGGCCCATTCCTCTTTCTCATCTGCATCAATGACGTCCCCAGTGCATCCCAACTCGTTATACCAGTTGTATTCCCAGATGACAATACATATGTGTACTCCCATTGAGACGCAGCTTTGCTTGAAAACACTGTAAAGAATGAACTGCTAAAGATATATGTTTGGATGATGACCAACAAACTCACTGTGAACATAGACAAAACATACTTGATGCTGTTTAGCAACAGAGCCTGAAATATTCAACTTAACAGACTGTTAAATGGTTCCCTTATATCAAGACACACGTAGGGCAAATTTCTAGGTCTTGTCCTTGACTATAATCTTAAATTTCAGTCCCATACCCATCACATAGCCACGAAAATTTCCAAATCAGTAGGAATCCTTTCCAAGATACGCTTCTGTGTACCACAAACGACTCTCCTTACCCTGTACCACTCTGTAATATATCTTTATGTCACGTATGGTACCTGTGCATGGGGCTCAAGTACTACCAAACACCTTAGACCCTTAATCCAACAAAAAGCTGCTGTGTGGGTAATAAATAGCTCCTGTGGTAGACAGCATACCCCACCACTTTTCAAAAGATTCAACTTGCTAAATATACAAAACATCTATTATTATTATTATGCCTACTACATATACAGAACTTTAAAGTCCACTGTAACCCTCCCCCCCCCTAAAACTACTCCCCGACAGTTACAAGAGAATGCACAGTCACAATACGAGCCATAAGGCATAAGGGAGGTACTATCGTCCTGCCAAGTGAGTGTAAAATGAAAGCCTCTAATTGTTTTACATGATGGTAGAATTTCTACTGTTTTTTTCTGTGTCATAAACATGTAAGATTACAGGTATGTCTTGGTACTTGTACTTACACTTAGGTCACACCGCACATACATGTAAAAGCATATATATACACACCCCTCTGGGTTTTTTGTTATTTTCTTTCTGGTTGTTGTTTTTGTTTATTTCCTTTTATCTCTATGGGGAAGTGGAACAGAATTCTTCCTCTGTAAGCCAAGTGTGTTGTAAGAGTCAAGTAAAATGCTGGGAGCAAGGGGCTAGTAACTCTTTCTCGTTTATATATTAGTAAATGTAAAAGGAGAAATTTTTGTTTTTCTCTTTGAGCCAGCCCATATCAGTGGGATACGGCTGGCACGTTGAAAGAAAGAATAATGCATACTATATATGTAATAGTTCAGATTGCTTGTGCTAATTGGCACAGTTGATAACACAGGTGGTAAGCAGTAAACATGTTTACATCCCTTTGGTGGCAGTTTTCTTGTAGTTTTTATTATTTTTATACAGTTATTTGGCGAAATTTCTTTGTTGTAACCATGGGTCCTAGTGATGTACTGTATTTAGCCTCAAAAATACTCTGTTTTCTCTTACAGTAAGAACACGGGAAGATACTAAAGTAAAATTGGGATAGAAATGGCACTGCTTTTGCTGTTTCCACTGGGTGTGCCACTATATTATGACATATTTAAATCATTCTAGAGTATATATCATGTTTATATGCTAATTATATTATTTATTATGTCATATTACATGAATTGTGATAGATAAATAAGCCGTACAGTCGATTGTAGCGTCACATTCAAGTATTTCTTCTCGTCTTTCCAGAGTGCAGGAACGAATTAATGGATTTTCACTCAATTGAAACGAGGAGAATTAATTTGACATACGAGTAAATTGGGTTACGAGCTAGATCCCGAATCGGATTAAACTCGTAAGTCAGGGTTCCACTATATATTGAACAACCACAGTGATATAACACATCCTTGTCTAAGGGTTATTTTTACTGGGAAATAATGTCCCTCCCTCCTACACACACTACCGTGAGCCTCACGATCCTCGCAAAAACTCTCGACCGTCTTCAATAAAGTACTACTCATTTTGTAAATTTGTAACATGTGCCAAACTGCCTCCGTATACACCTTATGATATGCCTTTTTCTAATTCATAAATGCTAGAAAAATCTCTTTATGTTTATCTAAATACTGTTCACGTATATGTTTGACTGTGGGAAAATAGAATTAAATCACAAGCGAAAATTGAGGGTAATAAGGACTTTATAATGTAATTATGCACATTTTATGTACTCTCTTGCTTATCTATGTGAGTACTTTTATAAATGAATATAATTTTCATTTGATATGATTTATTAAAAAGTCATACTGTTCAGAATCATAATTGTTTTGTCACCTTTATATAACATATTTTGAAATGTTTCAATAGAGTGGAGTCATGAGATGTTGATGAGGGGGCTCTTAATGCAAGGAATTGGAGTCAGTTAGTCTTCCCTTTGGTCAAACCCAATTACCTCTTATTTCTTAGACATTTCATGTTTATTTAAGGTTCAGTATGTAACCATTAGTAATAATCTGTTCTGGTTTAGAAATCTGAAGTACGGGTGATGAAAGGTAGAGCGGTATTGAAAATATCTAATACAATCTGAACAGGTAATATACAGATTCCAAGTTGAAGAATGCATATACAGTCATCCCTTGGTTTTTTGTAATTAATGTATTATCAATTTTGATAACAGAATTGAAATTTTGTTTATTCATTTTCCCTATAAGAAAGAATGTCAGCCTAATTAATTTGTTCCAGACACCCAGAAGTATCAACAACAATTTTTATTTTATATTAAAGATAGATTTAAATACACAAGACAGTGAACATTGAACATGACAGTTACCTTTATTGAAGGTTGTTATTGTTGATGATAAATGGAAGACAGGGAAGAGTTGAGATGGAAGAGAGGTTATTGTTTGGAAGGGGAATCCCTGTCCATAAAGATTGTAGGTCATTTCAGGGGTCGTTTCCCTAGCTTAACCCTTTGACTGTTTATGCCGTATAAATACGTGTTACGTGCCACTGTTTGTGACGTATATATACTTATAAATTGTAGCAGCTTCAAATCAAGCAGGATAAACCTGGTAAGCCCACATGTGCGAGAATGGGTGTATGCGGTCAATGTGCAGGACATCAAAAAAATCGTGCCGTGTGTAATGAGGAAAAAAACTGAGCGTTTTTTTTTTTTTGGATTAAAATGCTGACTTTGAGGTGTATTTTGTTATAGTATTTATTGTTTTATTCTCATTTTCATGGTTTTAGGTGATAAAATGGAAATCATATTACAGAAATAGAGATTATTTTCATTACTTTGACGATGAAAATGACCTTGAAACCGAGCTCAAAGTAGTGGAAATGTCTGATTTTTACCAATGTTCAGGAGTAAGCAAATCACACCACACGTCCAATATACGTCAATTGGGGAGTCTAATATTCTTTCATTAGTGCACTGATATTATTTATACCATTTTTGGTGTGCATACCAGTAAATTTTTCTATTTTTTTGTATGAATAAAAAATTGAAATAGAAAGAAATAGTAATATAAAAGGGACCTAGAGATGTAACTAATGAAGAGAGGATATTTTATTTTAGTGCCAAGAATGTTTACCTTGTTTATTGTGGACTCTATTTTGAAATGTTCATCTTTTTGTATTTGTTTGAAATTGGCAATTTTTGACCACTTTATTGGGTTCAGTAAATGGGCAATTTCTTATACTCAACTGATAGATAAAATGGAGTTGTAAAGAAAAAGCTATGATTTTGGTCAACTGGTACAATGGAATTTGCTAAAAGCAGGGCTCAAAGTCGGCCAAATTGCCGATATGTATATTTCTCCCAGACCGCTAACTTCACGGGAGTGTAATTTTGTGAGTTTTTGACCAAATTTCGAACTTTTGGTGTCATTACCATTAAGAGAAGAATCTGTATTATTTCATAAGAAATTTTTTTTTTTTTGTTTTTCAAAAATTTTATGTCATAAAATGACAGTTTGAGAAAGGGGGTTGTGACAGTCAAAGGGTCAAATATAGTTTTACATGCAGAAAATAAATTTAAGCACTAATAAAATGAATAAATGAACATTTAACATGACACTTACCTTTTATTGAAGATTTGTATTAGTATATGGCAGAGGGAGTGGAGGTGAGTTTATTGTTGGAGAATACGACACTAATATCAAGTCTGAAGCTTATTTATATATTGCAATTGAACTGATATGACATAATAAACAATATTAATAACATAGAAACGTTGAATATACTCTAGAATGAATAAAATAAGTGTTTATGTATGATACAAAAGGTGTTGTGTTGTTTTTGTTGTTGTTGTTGGGTGTATAAGAGTAAACTGTCTGTAATGGCGGTGAAGTAGCAGCCGAGGTGGCGGTGTTTTCTGTAGCCCTATATAACTCCAACAATATTGGAGGAGTTGGTAAGTTGTTGAATCAGTAAAGAAGGCACCTTGTACTACTATCACAACCACTACCATCCTGTACCACTATTACACTTGTTTGCACCGTATCACCACCACCACCACCTTTGTAATTTCGTACAAATTTCTTTTTTGAATTATACGCGTTTCTCGTATTCTTTACCAGAGGGGTGGCAGTAGAAGCTTTCTTTGGAGCTGTGGTTATTTATTTAGAGGTTGCAAGCACTAAAAGGAATGGAATATCAGGAAATGCATCGTATGATCTTGTGGGATCATCCTCACTCACCGATAAAGAACGGCACACTGGTCGGGAACGGAATCTGAGGCAGCTCGGGTCCGCGTTCCAGATGAAGGAATGTTTGCGAGTCAGACGACGATTTGCAAGGCGATGTTTCGACAAGAATAACGTTACGGCTTTCGAGAGTTATGACCGTTGAGCCTTATGATTATCGAGGGACCACTGCACGTGCTAGCGACACTTTTTAATCGTACGGTGTTATTTGTTACAATTGGAGGATAATTTGAAGAATCAATTACTTACTTAGTTGTAGTTTTACCCAAAATGCATACAGGTGGGCTGTGGAGTTTACCTGGAGAGAGTTTTGGGGGTCAAGGCCTGTGTGGCCTGGTGTGTGACCAGGCCTTGTGGTGGATCAGAGCCTGATCAACCAGGATGTTGCTGTATGCAAACCAACTTATGAGCCACAGCCTGGCTGATCAGGAACTGACTTTAGGTGCTTGTCGAGTGCCAGGTTGAAGACTGCCAGGGGTATGTTGGTAATCACCTTTATGTGTGCTGGGAGGCAGTTGAAGAGTCTGGGCCCCTGACACTTATTGTATGGTCTCTTAACGTGCTAGTGACATCCTTGCTTTTCATTGGGGGGATGGTGCATCGTCTGCCACGTATTTTGCTTTTATAGTGAGTGATTTTCTTGTGGAAGTTTGGTACTAGTCCCTCTAGGATTTTCCAGGTATATATAATCATGTATCTCTCTGTCTAGTGTTCCAGGGAATAGAGGTTTATGAACCTCAAGCGTTCCCAATAATTGAGGTGTTTTATCTCCTTTATGCACACTGTGAAAGTTGTTTTTACATTTTCTAGGTTGGCAATTTCACCTGTCTTGAAAGGTGCTATTAGTGTGCAGGATATTCCAGCCTAGATAGAACAAGTAACCTGAAGAGTATTTACAGTGCTTTCACTAATACAGTGGTTTTCAATTTTAACTATTGTTCATTTATTCAGACTTACTACAATAAATATATTCATCACTTACTTTAAGGTAAAGATGAAAATATTTGAAGGTAAGTAATGTATGTATTTTATATGTATTTTTTTTAGGCTTAATTTTATTGATCACTTAATATATGATAGTATGGATATATTGTCAAGATTTTATATGCATTTAAATTAAAAAAAAAAAAAAGGACTGTTTGATTTTACAGGTATTTTTGCTTTACAGCGGTAGCCTGGAACCTAACCTCATATATACGTGGGGCTCTCTGGTACTTGACAGTGTGAATGTCTATCCAAACCATAACTCCTCCATGTATGCTTTGAAACTCAAATTTTGAGTTTTTGCTCTTGTTGAAAAATTACTTGACTGTATAATGTTAATTATAGATGTTGTAGTTTGTAAGATTTCATATTTTTTTCAGACAAGTTCGTACACGAGCGTATGGAAGGCAACAGAGAAAACGAGGCATCTTCATTTTTCTCGGTAACTGTTGCACTTTCCACAGTGTCAAGCAGGCAGCCAGCCAGCCACCTTTTAGGGGTATTTGTCAAGGTTGGGAAGAGGTGAGAAGAAACTAGAAATATCAAGTCATTTTTTTTGTATTTCTACAGGTAGTAAGCACTCTGACGTTAGAAGTTTGGTACATATTTTTAATACGACTTCTCGTCACTTAATGACTGAGTAACGGCAAAGTCAAGGTCACAAGACCCTATCGGTCAATGATTTATCTTCAATTGAGGAATTCCTCACTGACACTTGAAAAGTGTCACTGCTCAAAATTGAAACATTCAGTTTTATATTTGCCGGGAAATTCCTCTCGATCTATTTTTATTGACGGTAATACAGTGCAAAATAGGTCGATGATTTACTTGCAAGATATTCCAGGAGACGCGCACACAGCCTTGTGTGTGAAAATAATTTGTTTGAGAAAATTTTACTTTTTGAGTTTTTGCATAGAGTAAGAGTGATTTTATATAGCTCACACTTGCATCACTGGAGTGATTTCATTTCAATTAATGTAAAAGAGGAAAATTGAATCTGCAAACGAGCAAATCCATGTACTGGCAAGGTCACGGAATGGATTAAAGTCTGAGTAAGAGGTTCCATCGTAGTGTCACGCAGAGGAAGGAAGAGGGGTCGTCGAGTCGATTTGGACGATAAGACAGGATGGAACCAAACGGGATAACTGCGAGGGTGTATAAATCTTTAGTGGAGGAAAGGCAGGGGAGGGGTTATTATTAGGAAAGGTTAGGAGGAGGTTATGAGAAGGGATTTAGACATTGAGTGAGTGTTAGATAGGAGTGAGTGGAGATAAGTGGTTTTTGTGATGTGAAATGAGTTTGAGAGTAAGGAAGGTAACATTTAGAAAGAGACTGGGAAACTTTTTATGTTGAATTTTTTCTGGTGGTGAGATATATGTACTGTACTTACTTACATTGTGAAGGAGGAAGATTGTGGATATTGCAGTTTTGAATTGTGTAGTATGAGTGTGCATCTGATAAGACAGTGATGGAGTGAGTAATAATAGTGAAATTATTTATTAATTTAGGTTTTTAGACACTGTAAGTATAAGAGAAATGATTAATGTGTAATGAAATTGGTTTTAGCACATTATAATTGATATATATAAACATGACGGTTGTACATTTTTACCTTAATGCTTAGTGCAACAGGTTTAAATCAAGGAATAAATGTTTACAGAGTTGAAGTTGTAAGGAACAGCACCTGGTACGAGGCCGTTAAAAAATGTAGTACACACAGACAGCGGCCCTGACTGGGAATCTGCTGGCAGTCATTGATGTCACAGCGAAAGGACATTAAGTGAGGACCTAATGTACTTTGTTATTTTTTTATACATTATTTTTTAGAGATGATTAAGTTTTGAGGGGAAATAATTGACAAATTCATACTTTGAACATTTTATGAATAATTTGCAATATTGACAATGACTGACTGACAGTTGATGGGGTTTATTCATTATAAATGGAAATAGAGAATAATTCCAATTTTTTTCAATTTCAGTATAAAGTTGGCAAAGATTGGAGACAAGATTTGTACTACTCAATGCAATGTCATCATCGTAAGGTATACACAACTTGTTGAATGTGTATATATATATGACTGGCAGGTGGAAAGAGTGTTTTTATAAATAGTGTCATGAAAAGTTAAGTGATTATTCTGCAACTCATAATGTATGTTTGAAGATGCCAGTGTCTGCCATCTTAAAACGTGTGAAGGAAAGAACATGAGCGTACTCACGTAGGTTAGTTTTACCGTTCATGTTGCAGTTGTACTAGTAATAAACACTGCTCGAGTAAGAGAAGTGAGGAGCAGCAATGCTGGAGGAAATGTACTCGAGTCCTAAAATCCAGGATTAAGAGTACTGTAGTTGTATGATTCTGGACTAATAATATTGAGTCTTAGGACCCAGGAGTAATACTAGTTGAATAGTAGATCCCAGAACTCAGAGGGGAAAACATTTTCATAAATAGTTTATTAAGTGAATATAAATAATTTAGTCTTTTAATCCTAAGATAGATAGAAGTGAAACAAACAACAGAATAAGATAAGGTTTGTATTTCATCCTGTGAGACCTTGGTTATACCTCTTATTCCCAGGCTGTGTATGAGTATAGGTTTAGGTTTTCTTGTTTACATATTAGGCATATCCATGGGGAAGTGGAATAAGAATCTTTCTTCCGTAAGCCATGTGTTGTAAAAGTCAATTAAAATGTCGGGAACAATGGGCTAGTAACCCCCTTTTCCTTTAAAGATTACTAAAAAGAGTGGGAAAGTCTGAATGTGTGTATGTTATGAATGAGAAGAAGCTGGATGTCCTGGCTTTAAGTGAAACAAAGCTGAAGGGGGTGGGAGAATTTCAATGGAGAGGAATAAATGCGATTAGATCAGGGGGTTCAAATAGAGTTAGAGCTAAAGGAGTAGTAGCAATAATGTTGAAGGATAAGCTATGGCAGGAAAAGAGGGACTACAAATGAAAAGTGGGTTATAGTAAGAGTGTATGCACCTGGAGAAGAGAGAAGTGTAGAGGAGAGAGATTTTGGGAAATGTTGAGTGAATGCGTGGGGAGTTTTGAATCAAGTGTGAGAGTAATGGTGGTTGGGGATTTCAATGCTAAAGTGGGTAAAAATGTTATGGAGGGAGTAGTAGGTAAATTTGGGGTGCCAGGGGTAAATGTAAATGGGAAGCCTTTAATTGAGCTATGTGTAGAAAGAGATTTGGTAATAAGTAATACATATTTTATGAAAAAGAGGATAAATAAATATACAAGGTATGATGTAGCACGTAATGAAAGTTAGATTATGTATTGGTGGATAAAAGGTTGATGGGTAGGCTCCAGGATGTACATGTTTTATAGAGGGGCAACTGATATATCGGATCATTATTTAGTTGTAGCTACAGTTAGAGTAAGAGGTAGATGGGAAAAGAGGAAGGTGGCAACAACAAGTAAGAGGGAGGTGAAAGTTCGGGTGAGATATAAGCGACTATTGACAGAAAGGTGGGCTAGTGCAAAGATGAGTAGTGGGGGGGTTGAAGAGGGTTGGAATAGTTTTAAAAATGCAGTATTAGAATGTGGGGCAGAAGTTTGTGGTTATAGGAGGGTGGGGGCAGGAGGAAAGAGGAGTGATTGGTGGAATGATGAAGTAAAGGGTGTGATAAAAGAGAAAAAGGTAGCTTATGAGAGGTTTTTACAAAGCAGAAGTGTTATAAGAAGAGCAGAGTATATGGAGAGTAAAAGAAAGGTAAAGAGAGTGGTGAGAGAGTGCAAAAGGAGAGCAGATGAAACAGTGGGAGAGGCACTGTCAAGAAATTTGAATGAAAATAAGAAAAAATTTTGGATTGAGTTAAACAAGTTAAGAAAGCCTAGGGAAAGTATGGATTTGTCAGTTGAAAACAGAGTAGGGGAGTTAGTAGATGGGGAGAATATTTTGAGGAACTTTGAAATGTTAAGGAAGAAAGGGAGGCGGTAATTTCATGCACTGGCCAGGGAGGTATACCGTTCCGGAGAGGGGAGTGTGATTACATAAATGGGAATTGACACAGCTGTCCTGTCTAAGGGGCAGAAAAATCGGAGTGTGGAAATTAGGATAAGGTGTGGAGTTTATTAGTCAGAAGGGTTGTTGAGGTGGTTTGGTCATTTAGAGAGAGAATGGATCAAACTAGAATGACAGGGGGGGAAGAAAGAGGGGGTAAACGAGGTTTTGTGCATAAGGGGGTGGGGGGGGGCTTGGACTTTTGAGTCCTGGAAAATGGGGAAGTAATATATAATAAAACTTGTTAGTGCCGGACTATTTACTGAAATGACATGTTAAGAATATGATTGATTTTGAATATATATATATATTTTTAAATGTGAAATGAGAAAATGTTGAAAAATAGGAAGAAATTATGAAATTGAAAGTTCACGATTGCAAACAATTGACAAGACGGGTGGGGGGCCACAATTGGGTTTCAGAGCTATAAAAAAGTTGCAAGTAATGCATCAAAAACAGCACAGGGGGGGGGGGGCTCCTTGATGTGATGAAGAGGCTTTGGGGGCTAAGGAATTTTGTTGGCTAATTTACCCACCAATCTCTCTCTCTCTACCTTGGACTTTTTTGTAGCATTTACTTTCTTGAAAGAAAAATTCCTTTTGTAAACTGAATTTGTTGGGTTTGGAGGAGCTGAGAGGAGGGAGGGAGAGGAGTTTTAACATTGTTTGGACAACTTCTGGGGAGGAATATCAGTTATTAACAAAACATTTTTGTAGAATGACAAGATTTTCATGGGGACAGGGTTCGGCATAATAAAACTATATAAAATACCTATGAATATTCCAACAATCAATAAAAAATACTATTTTCAATTAAAATGTATATCAATCTTTTATTTTCTTTATCTCTTTACAATAAATTTCTTTAATTATGTTTGTTAGTTAATTTTTAAGACAGCATAAAAAGTGCCTTTGCCATGCTGCTCTACTAATTTGTGTAACCTCTCTATGTTTAAATTACTATTAAAAAAAAAATTTGTCTGACAAGTGCTATAAATAGTTCCAGTATCACTGACACCTAATTAGTAAAGTCAAATTTGAAATATGCAAGTACACATGGCCTCTTTCTTTATATGATAATGCTCAAATTTATGAAATACTTGCCATGGTCTCTTATGTCAATACAAATTCATAGTTGATTTTTTCCAATTATGTGTAAAGTAGATCTACATTTTTTTTTTTATTTGCTTCATTAGTGCTTATATTTTCCTTGAAACTAAATTGCAAGTGGTGGAGTATGTTTTGTGTAAATCTCGCGTATAGTATCACCACCTTTATGTATTGGTTTAACCCTTGCCATCTTTAATAATTTAAGGAAGGTATTAATTTCTAGGGACTTGTATACTATGCAAAAGGACATGTGCCACACTCTCTTGCACGATAATGGTGGGATATGAGATAGATTCCCTAAGTGACCTTATAATCTCAAGGCTATTAAAGACGTATTCTTGGTATTCAGGTTGTTGAATAGGAGTGTGATGACCTTACTAGTTAACAACAATTTGCTTTGATTATTTTATGGTTAGCAGTCAAATGGATTAATTTTACATATGCCGTGTGAATTTGAAGAATAATTGCAATATGGGTGCACATTACATTTGAAAATATTATTTCAGGTAATTTAGGAGGTATGACAGTATCTAAGGTGGTGGGGATATAATTGCAAATTTCAGTTTTATATCCTTAGAGATGAAACAATGCCAAGTGTATACAAGGGTCTAATTGGAAAATGTATATAAATTGATGTAACAAGTATTTTTCAATAGGGCATTATTAGCACTATGAGAAGTGGAGATTTTTGTTTAATGAGATTACTTGCATAATACTTTATCAAACAATACAAGTCGTGACAATATTATTATAATAAAAAAGAAGCGCTAAGCCACAAGGACTATATAGCGCAGTGGTGACAATAGAACTTGTGATTAGAGGATCACAAAACTTCAAAATGTCATGTTAACCATGCTCTGAAATTGAGATTGTCATAATTTTTATGCCCATCTTGTTGTACAACTATTAACTAAACAAAGACAAAACTCAATTTAAGCCACCCCCCCCCCCCCCCCACCAAATAAACTTTTCACACCAACTTTACTTCTTTTTCAGTGTTAGAAAAAATGAATTTAGATGTAGTATCCAATTTAATTAGGAAGGTCTTTACCTATAGTACAGACAAAAAAATTTATTTCAGTTTCACTTTATCTGTTTTTTAGGGGGATAAACTTTTCCACATTTTTCATTACGAACATGTTTAGTTATGTGACGCATTCTCTGTTAGATAAATTTTTTTTTTTTTCGTTGGTAAAAAATCATTAATCACTGCTTGCTTCATTGTCAAACTGACTTGCAAACATTTCTTATGAAGATATTTAAAATTATCAAATTTATTTGTTCCACATGTGGTCTTATTAATTCATTAACATTTCTGGTTTCTATATTCACACATTACCATTTCTCATTTTATTTAAATGTAAATAATTATTCATTTTCATATATTTTCATTATTACTAATTTCATTGACTATTACAATCCTTGCCCTATTCTATTCAAATCAGGATATAAATATTTTCCTTTAAACCAATAATTACATACTTGTACAAAAATCAATCTCAAACATTTCTGTAAAATATTAATTAGCTAACTAAGTAAATATTATTCAAATAACATTTCATATCTTATTTTCCTCAAAAAATAATAACTTTCAATCATTACATTATTTTTTCACAAACTTTCAATAAGGGATAAAATATTACAATTTTATTATAATTAACAAACCCTATATAAACTCAAAAAATATATTCATATTCCTGATTGGCTATTCATTTATAAAATTTAATCTATGCTCAAGTTCCCACAATTAAAACTGAATACTTACAAATTCCCCTTCATTATAATAACTTTATTGGTATCATATTTCACAAACAATGTTACTAACCATTTCACAGCGACAAATCAACCCATCCAGAGTACATGAATACCCGGTATTTCCAAAACGCAAGTCTCCACATAATGCCTCAAACACTACAAACATATACAAAACTCCCACATTATATATACACATGCAGTCATATTAACAATGAAAAGTCTGGGATGCAACCTTCATTGTTAAATGTACGTTTGTAGACATTAGTGAAAACTTGGTCTGGACACCAGCAGTATCTTCACTCTTTCAGTGAAGAAAGTCATTATGGCTTTTACAATGCTCATTCAATAATTCACCAAAACCTATTACACCTAATTTGCATTTAATAATTAATTAACTATCTTAAAATATTAAACATCACATTAACTCACTCCATATAAAACCTCTACATCACATATTGATCAATGCAACCTCCGCAAACACGCTTCCAACAACCTACGAAAAAATAATAAATTTTAGTAAACTTTACATTTTGAAATTTTTAAATATACATTTCTCCATAATAAATTTGTTTTAACTAATATTAAAAACATAATCAATTCTAACATTTCACATAACATATTCAAACTTTCATCAATATTTCATCTATTTATTAAACTAATTTGTTAATATTGATTTTTAAGATTAATGTAAAATTTTTCAACATCATAAAATATCTTTCAAATAATTCACTGTGATTCATTCTTAACATATCTTTACTACAATGTTTAACACTCAACATACTGCTTATTTAAACTACAATTAATGCTAGGCATAAAAGCCTCTTCAGCATCTTACAAACTTCTATCATCTTCAAATTAATAAGTACATTTACTTAGTGTTTATTTCTTAAACTAACCATAAGCACAGCCAGGATTCAACCCACAGTTATAGTCTCAAAACTCCAGCCCGTCGCATTACCCGATAACGACGTGTTGACAGCAATCCAGAGACTTCACTTACACTTCATCACGGCCACACTACTTGGACATTACTCTTTAAAAACTTACATTTGTCATCATTGTCATGCCTCTTCTAACCTTCCTATGGTGTACATATATACCTAGTTGAATGAATCTTATTGTGGCTACTTGGTCTAGTGGCTAACAACACAATGCAGTTTTGAGACTATGAAAGCACCTTCAATCCCAGCCAGGCATATGGTTTGTTTGAAATCTTGTCATTACAATTTCTTGAGTCCACTTAAATATAAATTACTAAACAATACTTAACTTTTCATTATTAGCTGCTCATATTCCCACCCTCTGCTAAATATTACTACCAATCAACCACCATACTAAGCTCTCATCCTCCATCAATCAATCTGAAATAAAAATAAATAAATATTAAATACTTATTAATAGTCAAAAATATTTCAATAAAACACCTCAATAATTTATTAAAATACATTACCAACATTTAACTCTAAAAATTAATACCCATCATCTTTCTTAAACATTGAAATTAAAATTTTTAATAAATAATAATCACACTACATATATACCCACCATTATCTCCAAATCAATTAATTATTTCCACTCCACAACTATTAATACCTCAAATCAAACAAATGTATACATAACTCCCACATTACATATACATTTGATCAAAAATTAATAATGATAAGTCGGGGATAAGACCATCATTATTTATTCTGTTTCAATCCTAAATATAAAAAAAGTTACTTTACTTTCTTACTTCTTCTAAAATTATCTTCCTCTCAATAACAATATTCTCCCTACATATACCCTTTAAGGCTACTCAATAAACAACTTACATAAATATAAAAATATTACTCAACTTATAAAAAAACATATACATACAGTAGCCTTCACTCAGTCTTCCCGCTAATATATCAGCACATTCCATCACTACACAACTCCAACTCCATCATTGATTCACTCATAATCAATAAACCACTAATAAAGCACCTTCACAAATCTGAAATAAAAAAATAAAATATTTATTACCAAACATATCAACAAATAACAATTTTCAACATGTAAAAACAATTATACACTTTTCAATATTAATTCCTTGTATTCGCTCCTTCTCCCATTCACTCAACTGCTAACTCTTCACAACCTACATAAACCTATCAATAAAAAAATTAATTATTAAAATCAAAATAAATGTTAACACACCTTTCAATAATAATTCCTTATACTCACTGCCTCTCCCAAATTCAATCAGTCAGCCAGATAGTAATCAAAACTCAGCCACAACCTCTACCAACCTGAAAAATAAAACATATCCACTAATAAACAACATAGACTATAAAAACAATTAGTCTATAAAATAAAAAAATATTATTAATTTCACATTTCTCTCATCAAATCCCTCAATTTTCATATATAAAATCCAATACACATTAAGACCTCAAACACCACAAATGTATACACAATTCCCAAATTACATATACACTTGTTCAAAAATTATAAATAACTCTACGATCCAACCCTCATTATTTACTCCTTGTTTCAAGCCTTAATACATCAAAAACTACATTTCTTGATCCTCAAACAAAATTTTTCTAAAAATCAATATTCTTCTCCATACATAATTTCAACTAATCTCTTCATTAAAACTTAAAAAATAATATAACTCACTCAATCTTCCCACTAAAATCTCAAACAAATATCTAAAAGATTAAATTTATTGTGTTATACAATTAAAACAATATTTCTTCAAACATTGTCAATTCAAAAATTAACAATAAAATACATACCAAATACATAAGAAGTAGTATAACCACCAATCCACACTTGCTGCCTCGCCTAAAATCCATCAACCGCTCAGTAAATAAACCACATACATTCTTCATCACCTGAAATAAACTAAATTTCTTATTAAACATATCAAATATAAATTAATATATTCTCACATCAAACCTACTTATAATCATTATCTATTTTATTGTTATTAATCAAATTTAATAAAACAATAAATTAAAATTTTTCAAAAATATATACATAACCACCATTATACAACTATAAACAAAAAACTATATTACACATATTAACACCTAAAATGTATAAAAAAACTCACATATTATACATACACTTCTTCAAAAATAAAACAATGACAAGTCTAGGATGCAACCTTCATTATTTAGTCAATGTTTAAACCCTTAATACACTCAAAATTTACTTTACTTACTTTCTTGCTCCTCAACCCATAATTATCTTCACCCCCCCCAGAACACCATTCTCCCTATATACCTGTAATGCTCCTAAATAAATAATTTACATATACGTAAAAATAACATTACTTATCTTAACATGAATCACCATCATCAACATCCCATATTTGTTTCCTCTGATAAAGTCCGTCATTCACTCACACTCCGCCATAAATTCATCATAAACCTAAAAAAAATTTAAAATCTCTTAATAAATATATCAAATAAAATTAACACACATTTATAACAACTATTATTACACACCTTTCCACAAGAATTCATTACACTCATCGCCGCTTCCAAACTCAATCACAAATAAAATAAAACACTTCAAATACATTGACATTTCTCTCAATAAAAATTTTCTTGTCGATATATAAATATTATCTATTTTAGTCCAATCATCTTAAATACTACTACAATCATTTTGGTATTTATTTATTAATTTTTTTCAAATTATATACATACCCGACATTACATCAAAAACAAAATAACAACTATTACTACTCTTCCTCCTCTCAAAGTATTAAGACCTCAAATACCACAAATATATACATAACTCCCACATTATATATACACTTGTTCAAAAACTAATAATGACAAATCTAGGATATGACCTTCATTATTTTGTCTGTGTTTCAAGCCTTAATACACAAAAATTACTTTTTATCTCAATTAAAAAATTATCTTCACCCCCACAACACCATTCTCCCTATATACTTTTAACGTTCTTAAAAAATTTTAACAAATAAATAAAATATTACTTATCTTAATACACGGCACCAGCAGTCACCCACACTTCCTTCCTATAACAAACTCCATCAATCACAATCGGTCACTAATTCATCACCAACCTGTAAAACAGTACAAAAATATTTCAAATATATAAATTTCTCACAAATATTTCCTATTGCATAAAAAATTATTATCTATTGCAGTGCTATCACCTTTCTTAAACACTAGAATCATTTCTGTTTGTTAATATTTTTTAAAACTATATAAACACCAAACATTACATCTGAAAAAATAACTACTACTACTACTACTACTACTACTACTACTCTCCAAACATTAACACCTTAAAAACCACAAACATATACACAACTCCTAAATTACATATATACATTTGCTCCAAAATTAATAAAAACAAGTCTGGGATACAAACTTCATTGTTTATTTTCTTTCAAGCCTTAATACAATAAACATTTACTTCGTCATTCATAAAAAAATTTCTTCACCATAAAATAAACCTTGCCCCTACAAACCTTTAACACTCTCCAATAAATTATTTACCAATACTAAAATAAATATTACTCATCTTAAACACACAAATAGACAACCATCCCTCACTCTTCGCGGTAAAATACCTTAACAACCTGAAATAAAATAAATTTCATTTTAACATTTTGAAACATTTAAAACAGTATCACTTACAATATTAATAAAATACACATACCACATAAATACCATTCCACAATAGCCATCTCTGCCAAAATCCCCCACTCACTCAGCCATCCATACTCTACTATCAACTCGCTTCACAAAACTAAAAAACGAAAATAAACGACTTAATAAACATCTCTCTATATATATATTAAACACTTCAATCAATTAATTTACAAAAACATCAAACATTACTCATCTTAATACACCTCCAAAACTTTCATCAACCTGTAATAAACAAAACATGAATAAAAAAACTTCAATTTTTTTTTCAAATTTTTGACAATTATACTCAAATTATATGAACAAAAAAATTATTATATTTCAAATTAATACAAAAATATTCAATACAAATGATAATGGCATCCACTTTAATTGGCAAGTACTTCAAACTTCACAAATAATAAATATAATGAGCATTAATAAATTGTCAACATACAAAATCAATTTGGTCTTAATGATGACTGCACTTCACTGCATAATTACCTTCAACATACCACTCATTCCCATCCTAATCAAATTACTTACTTTGCATTATTTTAATAACACGACATTCTCATATAAACATATAAAATATCCTTTTTCTATCAAATAGACAGGCAAACTACATCTCCAATCCATGACCACTTCTGGGTCACTAACTCACTCAATCACTCAGTCAGTCAGTCAGTCAGTCAGTCAGTCAGTCAGTCAGTCAGTCAGTCACTGACTCAGACACTTAATCAGAAATAACTTCAGTATTGTCTGATAATGACAATAACCTCATCTTAATATTGGAAATAATGACATTAACATGCAAAACAACTAAAACTTCTTGTCCAACTACAAACCAAAAAAAAAAAATATTTACATACGCCTAAAAAACAACCATCAAATTCATACGTAATAGCACCACCTTCCAAATAAATTAATTACCCAATTAATGCATGTCTACAGTAATTCATATAATTGCTGACTAGACAAATAATTCACAAAACTTGCAATCCCATTCATTAATAAATAAAACAACATATTTATGTAAATAATCCCTTCATCTCCCTAAAGATACGATTATTCTAGTAGTCAATTCCATTAACACACTACTTAAAATATACACGTATGCGTATTTCTACAAAACAATACATCACTCAATCTACCTGAATTATTAAAATTAAAAAAAAAAATTTATTAACTTTGATATTACACACACACACACCTCAGAGATATCTGAAATAATATTCTAAATACAATAATTAACATTTTAAAATCAATCAATTCCTCAATAAAAAAACAAAATATTAATAGACACAAATGACTGACTTCCTCCCTCAATGTCTACTATAAAATAATATAAATCTAAAAAATAAAAAAAATTTATGAATTAACATTAATTGCAAGTTCACCTAATATAAATAATACAACAAACACCTACTTCAACCTCAAATAAAAAAACTTTTAGAATGAGACAAATCGTTATAAAATATTCCACACTTACAGTATAAACACCAAGATTGATTCATTACCTATGTATCTCTCAAATTTAATTTCTTCTTACACATGATACAACATTATAAACATCAAACACAGATTCAACTTCCCTACACTTTTGATAAAGTCGTGATAAACTCATTTTCCATATCATTTATAGGCACCTAAACCTTGATTGATACACAATACTGCACTAATCTGTTATAGGATGAAATTCATAACTCATTTACACATCAAAATCAAATATTTTCCAATTTACAAAAATTAAAACTATCACACGATACAAACAAATTTTACTAAAAAAATAATTTGATTTATACTCTTAACAATTGTTTTTTCAAATATTCTAATAACAAATAACTAGAGGAAATAATCAGATTAACTTGCTTCTCTCCAACAAAAAAAAAAATATCACAAATTCATATTCTTAACATTAATTAATCATGACCTACATACAATTGATCACAAACCATAACATTTCTTTCAATGTATTATGAAATTACCAAAATAACTAAAATAATTCAATCAAATCTCCCTCAATCCCACATTTTCACTTCATCCACCTCATGTGACTCAAAAATTACCTACATACGTTAATTTACCATGTCCTGAATACGGGTCAAATACATACATACATACATACATACATACATACATACATACATATACATAAATACACACGTCATCTCATTTGCCAATATCATTTTTTTCAAACCATACTTCTACCTGCACAGATAATTTTTATTCACGGTTGCAAAATTAAATTAAATACAATCGATCCCAAATCCATAAACAATTTCAAATATCTCATTAGTTAAACAAATTAATACATTTATATCTATTATTTATTATTATCACATTGGCCAATTCCCACAAACGAATGGTGGCTCAAACAAAATAAAAACTAAACATCATTCACTCCATCACTGTCTTGCCAGAAGGGTCCTCTACAATACAGTTCTTAAACTGAAATATTAACACTCCTCCTTCAGAGTGCTGCCACTGTACTTCCCATCTCCACGACTCAACTCCAACCTGTCAGTCACTTTCCCTAAACCCCTTCATAAAGGTTACTTTGCTCACACTTCAATAGCACAACAACTATTAAAAACCATTTGTCTCCATTCACTCCTATCAAACACACTCACGCATGCCTGTTAAAAATACAAGCACCTCACACCCACAACCTCCTTTACCCCCTCCCAACCTTTCCTAGGCCAACACTGACCAATACACTCTTCAAATCACTCTGTTTGGCTCCATTCTCACTACACTTCCAAACCACCTCAATAACCCTTCCTCAACTCTCTGCATAAAAATTTTAGTAATCCCACACCTACTCCTAACTTCCAAACTACAAATTCTCTGCATTATATTCACACCACACATTGCCCTCAGAAATGACATCTCCACTAACTCCACCCTTCTCCTTGCTCAAACATTCATCACAACCATATAAGACCATTGGTAAAATTATACTCTCATAAATTCCCCTCTTTGCCTCCAAAGATAAAATTCTTTGCCTCCACACACTCCTAAGTGCACCACTCACCCTTTTTCCGCTCAAATTCTACGATTCACCTCATCTTTCATAGACATATCCACTGACACATCCACTCCAAAATATCTGAATACACTCACCTCCTCCATACTCTCTCCCTCCAATCTCATATCCAATCTTTCATCACCTAATCTTTTTGTTATCCTCATAACCTTACTCTTTCCTATATTCACTTTTAATTTTCTTCTTTGGCACACCCTACCAAATTCATCCACCAATCTCTGCAACTTCTCTTCAGATTCTCCCAAGAGCACACACTCATCACCAAAGAGTAACTGTGACAACTCTCACTTTAGGTGTGATTCTTTATCTTTTAACTCCACACATCTTGCAAACACCCTCACATTTACTTCTCTTACAACCTCATCTATAAATATATTAAATAACCACATTGACATCACATATCCTTGTCTAAGGCCTACTTTTACTGGGAAATAATTTCCCTCTTCCCTACATATTCTAACTCAAGCCTCACTATCCTCATAAAAACTCTGCACTGCTTCAAATAACGTACCTCCTACACCATACACCTGAAACATCTGCCACATTGCCCCCCTATCCACCCTGTCATACGCCTTTTCCAAATCAATAAATGCCACAAACATCTCTTTAGCCTTATCTAAATACTATTCACTTATATTTTTCATTGTAAACACCTGGTCCACACAACCCCTACCTTTCCTAAAACCTCCTTGTTCATCTGCTATCCTATTCTCCATCTTGATCTTAATTCTTTCAATAATAACTACCATACACTAACAGGTATACTCAACAGACTTATCCCCCTATAATTTTTGTACTATTTTGTCCCCTTTGCCTTTATACAAAGAAATTATGCATGCTCTCTGCAAATCCATAGGTATCTTACCACCTTCCATACATTTATTAAATAATTGCACCAACCACTCCAAAACTATATCCCCACATGCTTTTAACATTTCTATCTTTACCCCATCAATCCCACCTGCCTTACCCCCTTTCATTTTACCTACTGCCTCATAACTAGCTCTTCCTCACTCCTACAACATGTTATTCCTCCTTGCCCTATACATGAAATCACACCTTGCCTATCCTCATCAACATTTAATTATTCCTCAGAATATTCCCTCCATCTTCCCAGTAGTACCTCTAATTGAACATTTAATAACTCTCCTCTCCTATTTTTAACTAATAAATCCATTTGTTCTCTAGGCTTTCTTAACTTGTTAATCTCACTCCAAAACTTTTTCTTATTTTCAAAACAATTTATTGGTAACATCTCACCCACTCTTATTTGCTCTATTTTTACTTTGCTTCACCACTCTCTTAACCTCTCTTTTTCTCCATATACTCTTCCCTCCTTCCATCACTTCTACTTGGTAAAAATTTCCCATATGCTAACTTTATCTCCCTTATTACTATTTACATTATCATTCCACCAATCTCTCCTCTTCCCTCCCACACCTACTTTCCTGTAACCACAAACTTCTGCTGAAAACTAACACTACATTTTTAAACCTACTCCATACCTCTTCGACCCCATTGCCTATGCTCTCATTAGCCCATCTATCCTCCAATAGCCGTTTATATCTTAACTGCCTCCTCTTTTACTTTATAAAGCTTCACCTCTCTTCCCTGATGCTTCTATTCTCCTTGTATCCCAACTACCTTTTACTCTCACTGTAGCTATAACTAGAAACTCATCTGATATATCTGTGGCCCCACTATAAACATGTACATCCTCAAGTCTACTCAACAATCTTTTATCTACCAATACATAACCTAAAACTATTGTTATTTCACACTACATCATATCTTGTATAATTATTTATCCTTTTTTTCTTAAAATATATATTACCTATAACTAAACCACTTTCTATACAAAGTTCAATCAAAGGGCTCCCATTACCATTTACACCTGCCACCCCAAACCTACCTACCTACCATACCCTCTCTAAAACTTTCTCCTACTGTAGCATTCAGATCCCCTACCATAATTACTCTCAATTGGTTCAGAACTTCCTATACATTCACTTAACATCTCCCAAAATCTCTCTCTCTTTCTCCACATGCATACACGTTCATAATGACCCACTTTTCGTAGCGAACCTTTACTTTAATCCACATAAATCTTGAATTTACACATTCATATTCTTTCTTCTTCCATAACTGATCCTTTAATATTACTGCTACCCTTTCCTTTGCTCTAACTCTCTCAGATACTCTAAATTTAATCCAATTTATTTCCTACCCACCCCCTTCAGCTTTTTTTCGCTTTGGCCCAGGACATCCAACTTCTTTTCATTCATAACATCAGTAATCGTCTCTTTCTTGTCATCAATACTATATTAACACACATTCAACCATCCCACTTTTATAAAGTTTTTCTTCTCTTTTTTTAGTAAATATCTACAGGAGAAAGGGTTACTAGCTCATTGCTCCCAGCATTTTAGTCGCCTCATACGACACGCATGGCTTACAGAAAAAAAGATTCTTTTCCACTACCACATGGTCAATATAAGAAATAAAGAAGAATAAGAGGTATTTAGAAAAAGGAAAAAAACCTAGATGTATGTGCATCTCTTAAGTGTGACCAAAGTGTAAGAGTAAAAAAGATATCCCTGTTATCTAAAGTGTTTATTTGAAACTCTCAGGACAAATGACACTGAATAATAAACTCACACATAGAACTAAAATAAAAATTCATAATTATGTATATGTATGTATGTCATGTCAAATAGGCAAAACTTGTGATCTTGGCTTAAATAGTAACACTCATCTTGCCATATAGGACAAGTGAAAATTTGTATGCAATAATCTCGCCAAAATCATTCTCAACCTAACAAAAATATTAAATTTAAATGTGTTGATTTACTATTAAATTATTGTAAATAAATATAAAACATATTTACTTGGCTTAGGATAAAAGAAATTGTTCTTGTTATAATAAGGTTAAATAAGTTTTCTAAGATTCTTTGGGTGCAAAATTTAATTTTCTTTACATTAAAATTAATGAAAAAATATATCTTTAAACGTAAAAAACACAATTTTAAACAAAACTTTTTTAAAGTAGTTCTTCCTAATTGACCAGTTTTACATATTCAGCACGACATATATATGTATATATTTATATATATATATATATGTATGTATACATTTATAATACATATATATATATATATATATATATATATATATATATATACACATATACACATATATACACATATATACATACATATATATATAAACATACATATACACATTATATATATATATATATATACACATATATATATATACATATAAACATACATATATATACACATATACATATATATATATACACATATATATATATACACACATACACAATCAAAGGAGGGAATGGACACTTAAATGTATTCAAGTAAACAGATAAACAAAATATTACAAAAACAAAAAAGGAAATATCACGCTAACATCACAAGGTATTCAAACAAACACTAACAAAAATTATTGCTTTCAAATATACATATAAAACTAACATTACCAAAAACATACACAAGCCCAGTTAACAATAAGAACCGCTCACATCACTAACACTGATAAAAAAATTCCTAAACCTACTAATTCTCAATTTTAACAAAACAAATTAATACCCATATTCATGAAATAACATATGTATAACACAATAATAATAAACTATACAATATTACAATAACCACAGATATAGACCTCATATAAATATACAAAATAATACAAAAATCAACAAACCCTAATCAAATATTTCTTTCCAACGTTCTTCAAAGTATGCAAAAACTAAATTTGCATACCTTTACCTATTCAACATATCAAAAACTGAAAGACTTCCTGACAAATTGAAAATGGAAAATGTAATACCTATTTACAATGCAAGTCACAACTCCTTAACTTCCAATAAACCTCATAAATAAAAGAAATATGACCTCTATAACAACATTTATAAAATCAGTAAATAATGTAAGCATAACAGTATGTATATTACACTATTGGAAACATGTTTTTGGTCATCAACATACTATGTCCTAAAGTCAAATTATGATTGATGCTTATTTGTCTGTTCAATGAACAATGTTATAACTATGTCTAATACGATCATCAGAGTTAAATAGGGTAGGCAGAGGAGGGAGTCCATTGCTCACCTGCACAAAAATATCCTTAATTAATATGTATATTGGACATAAAAATGTGACGAGGCTTAATAAACTGATTTATTCAGTATTTTTTTTTCTTTAAGATAATGGGCATGTATGGCACTGATAACTCCTTTGAATATTAATTTTCACAATTCATATATTACATATCAACTTTTGTACATATGAGAATATGTAATATGCGAGTACATGACTGTATCACATGTAATAGTCTCATGGATAATGGCATCCATAATTATATAAATGGTTTTCAGTTATAGTCATAATAATAATAATAATCTTATATTCTTTTTCCTAAATATCATTTGTCATATTGACAATATGCATCTTATAATAAATGAAATTTTTTATTGTCAACAAGGTACTATGTTCAAGATTTAATTCATTTTCCTTAGTCGTTCCTGCATTCAATGAATAATGGTATGATTTTTTTTTTTTTATATTTTATTTAAAAAACAACATACACATGATACAACCCGACAATTAGCAAATCCAAAACCGTGACAGACAATGTCAGTACACACACAATAAACAAGAAAAAAATTTTAACATATTGATATAACAAAATTCTACCGTAAGAAACCCAACCCGTTTACGGGAAAAAAAAAAACATACAGACTACAAAATAGAACGTCGGAGTCATAAAACATGTAGGAATAAGTCCTATAATCATGTATATATGTATATACATACACATGCACATATACACATACATGTATGCGCACATATGTTCTTACAGAACAGACTGGATTATACTAAAGCAAACAAAAAAAACAAAAATTATCACTAAAAAAAAAAAAAAAAAAATAGACAAACTAAATATATAACATCCTAAATAGAAGTGGCAGACAATGTCAGGTACACACAAAAAACATTGTAACACATTGATATAACAAATTCTACTAAAATAACCAAACCAACCGACTTCCAAACAAACAGTCAGAGTCATTATAAAACATGTAGGAATGAGTCCTACAATCATATATATAGGTATATATATACGCATGCATATACACACATACGTGTATGTGCATTTGTTCGTACAAAACAAACTGGATCATACATAGAAATAAAACTAAATGACTTTTCACCAAATAAAATAAATAAATATTACATCCAATGATAGAACTATACCTAAGACATTGGTTCCCACAAACACACCTACACATAAAAATTAATGTCACCAATTAACACTCAATATATAATATGACCTTCCAGTCAAATGAAGGGTATATATAAACCCCATCAAATACTTTTATATTTTCGTACATAGGTCATTTTGTACCCATTCAATACGATAAAAAAAAAGAGACATATGACAAGGATGAATCTAACATCAGATTCGAATATATAAAACATATCCTCACAATATACATATAAATAGAAACCCCCTATATAAAATGGTTCTTATAACAATAATAGAAAAAACAGATAATCACATACTACTTTTGACTCTGTGATTTTACAAAATTCATAAAGTTCTATATACCCCAGAGCCCCCGACGGCTCCCTGAAAAAATACTTTACCCACATCTACCACCTTGCAAACCAATCAACCTTCCTCATCAGGCTTCCAATCACTCCAAGAGGACACACCACTGAAGAGACCAACCCCTTGCCTCTCACCCCGTCACCAAACGGAGTAGACGTTCAACAGTAAGTTCACAATATCCCTCCGGAAAACTAATTACCCACCTTCCCCCATGTAATTGTTTGTTCCTACAGGCTGTCCTATAAAAACACGCCGCCAACGCTTTTATCCTAATGTTTCCCTCCACCTCCCTCATCCCCAAAGAAACATGCAAGTAATCAACTATTACGTATCTGATAGCCCTCCCCACCTCTTTGGGTACCCCTCCCATATCTAACATTAAAGCCCTGAGGGTTGATATCTGTCCCCCCCCCCAATAAAAACAAAACCCTCTTCAACCACAATCTTACCACCTCCAAAACAAAACAAAAATATACTACATGAAAAGACATTTCAACTTCCCCACAAAAAACGCATCATGCCTCTCTCACAAAACCCATTCGTCTTGGCACCTCTTTCGATGCTAACGTCCCCGTAAGAAATCTATAAACTAATTCCCTCGCTCTTGCCGGTATTCTTAATTTACTAAATTCCACCCGTATCACTCTCCAATCATATGTGGGATACACTGCCATCCCTTGCATTGATTCCTGACAACGACCCACACCCACTGACCGTTTTACCTTGAGTTTTTTAACATTGCGTACCTTTAACATAAACCGCAACGTATCTTCACACTCCACTAACTCCCTGCCACCCCACCATTTGCGGATATGCCCCATCGCCTCCCCCACACGAAGACCCCTTTCCCCCCGCTGCCCGAATATACCTCTGCTTCACATATAGCGCCTTCACCCTAGACCCTAATGCCATCAATCCCAATCCTCCCTGTCTTACCACAGTCATTACCACATCTTTACCCAACCACGCCCTCCCAAAACCCCACACATACCTTAAGGCTCTTCTTTGTAATTCCATAATATCCTGACTTCTTAAGGGGTAAATTTCCGCCACTCCCCACACCTTACTATAAATCAGCGTATTTACCACTGCAACCCTTTGATGCAAGGTTACATCCCCGGCCCTTAGACTCCTGAGCCTACTCAAAGCTCTGTCCATTACCATTTCTGAATTAACCCTCCTGCTCTCCTGTACATCTGCTAAATATGAAATCCCACAAATATTTAGCCTATCTACAGTTATCCATCCAAACTCCTCCCCCAAGGTCCCTCCTACCCAATTGCCTACCTCCAGCAACCGTGATTTCTGCTTATTAACTCTCATCCCAGTAGCATTCCCAAAAATCTCAATTACCCTTCCCACTTTACTTAAATCTTCTATCTCATTAAGTAAAACAATTGTATCATCTACAAAACCAACAATATTCCCATAAAATCCACCTATCTCCCCCATCCTTCCCATCCCACCATCAAGCAGAACATAGAAAGGATTCTGCATACATGCAAAGAGTATTTGGGAGAGTGGACACCCCTGCCTTAAACCCCTCCCCATGCTTATTGAACTACCCAACCTACCATTTACCTGTACTCTCATCGATGCATTCTCATACAATGTCCTCACCCATCCAACCACCCTCCCTCCAAAACCCATTATCACCATACTCTCAAACAAAAAGTCCCTATCCACATAATCATAAGCTTTCTCCCAATCCAGACCTAGAATACCTCCCTTACTAATACCCTCGAGGAAATCCCGAATACGTCCACGACCTACCCACATACTCCTCCCCGGGATACCAAATTGTCCCCCGTGTATCACCGACCCCATGACCTTCAGTCTATTACCCAAAATTTTCGCAAAAACCTTCTCGTCTGCACACGTCAAAGATATTGCTCGGTAAACACTCGACTCTCTTCCCCCCCCTCTTCTTTGGCACCAAAACTATGACACCCGTACTTTGCGATGTGCCCAACTTCCCACTAGTTAACATATGATCCAATAGCCTAACAAAGCACTGCCTAATACACCCTCAATGTGCTCTATAAAAATCATTTGATATACCGTCTATCCCTGGTGTTTTCCCGGTACTCGTCCCGAAAACTGCCTCTTCCACCTCGACCTCACTTGTACCAACCTCCAACCCCCACTCTATCCTGCTCACTTAAAACGCTATGGAACCCCCCTTCAAAAATACCCTCCCAGGAACCCCCTCCCTCCAACTCCATTTCTCCCTAAACCAACTATCGGCATAGAGACTCGTACTTTCCGTATTGGATAGGACTCGACCCACTGGATACCCTCCCACCCCAGGGCTTGTCTCCAATTGTAGAATGGTGGTTACACTCTGTCGGTCCCTAAATTTACGTAAAATAAAACCCAGACGGCTTATCGCCCCACAATACATCCTCTAACCCCGCCCTAACCCTAATTGCATCAAACCTATCATTGTGTATTTCAGCGATCCTGCTCCGCAGACTGTCCATGTCGTCCCTCCTACCACCTCCCCCAACATAACAATCTTGCAACTGTCCCTCCAGATAATTTTGCAACCCAAAACGCCACCTCGCCTCTTCCCGTCCCCTAACCTTAAAAAAATTCGCTATTCCCGATTTTGCCTGCATTTCCCACCAATCTAACAGATCTCTCCCCCTTTCCCTAGCCTCCCAAAAAGACAACCACCAATCACTGAAAAAAGGCCCCTCCTCCTCCTCCTCCTCCTCCTCCTTAAGAAGCCTTACATTTAATTTCCAGTACCCAGAAGAAATACACACCACTCCATCCCACATCAAATCTGCTATTACCGCCCTGTGATCCGAAAACCCCACATCGAAGGATTGCACCCTCACAACATCTATACCCTGCTTAATATAAATTCTGTCCAATCGCGCTTCATATCCCCTACAGACAAACGTGTGCTCCACTAGGTATCCCCCCCTCCCCACCACATCAACAACCCCAATATCTCCCAATACATCCCTCAGCACACTCGGCACACAACCCGCCCCTCTCGGTTCGACATCACGACTCCTAATCACACAATTCCAATCACCACCTATTATTGTTATAGCAGGCAAACCTCTCAAGTGATACAGCAATACCTCTCTGATAAAATCTACTTTACCCTGGTATTGCTAGTTGTTGGCATGTAAACTCCTACAAAACTAGCTCCACTCTCACCCCAGACACCATCCACCCTCATGACCCTCCCACCCCCCCCCCTCTTCCCAGCCGATGACACACAAAGGGCTGGTCTCCTTTATCGCCACTGCTACCCCACCTTTCAATTGCAAACCACTGGCAACATACATCCAATATCCTTTTAACAGCAACACACAACCAGCCCTATGATTATGCTCTTGCAAAAAGCAAATATCTACATCAAACCGCCGTAAAAACCACTCCAACAAAACTTTCTTAACCTCAGTCTTAAGTCCATTGACATTAAGCGTGACACTTCTGAAAATTATACAAGTGGCGGCTTTCCCCTATGCCGCTGGGATTTACTCGCTGAACTTTTCACATTACGTATTCCCTTACCACTCGAGTTATCCTGTGCAGTCGCCTCCCCCTTCCCTCTCCCACTGTGCAACTCAGGCGCACCTCTACAACTACGTGGCATCGGCTCCACAACCACTGCCCGTGACTTCTCCCCCGGCCTCTGCCCCGGGGTAATAACCTCGTCTATCTCTGATGCCGTAGTTCTTTTTCTAGAACTTCCACTTACACACATCTCGCCCTCAGACGAATCCTCCTGGTGTACCTCCACGGCCACCACACGCTCCAGCCTTTTCTTACTCGAGTCTTTCTCCACAATTTCTTGTCCCTCCAGCTCTCCAACTTCACATAAACTGAGGACACCTTCTGCACCGGGCTCATCCCCATCCAAAAAATCCTTGATGACATCTGCCAGTAAACCCTCCCGAGTCGAAGCTTCCTGGACTAAAGACTCATCGGATAACGCCTTCGACTCCCCCGACTCCCCTGGGATAGTGACGCACGTCTCCTCCTCCGCCACCTCCCGGTCGACCTCCTTGCTCCAGAGATCGGGCCTCCGGCCCCCCGAGGCAACGGAGCGAGGCACCAAATCGCAGCACGACTGTTGAATCACAATCGGCATTTCCAGAATTCGAGGAGCCCGCCTCCTAGGAAACTGGGCTGCCATGTGCTCGTAAGAGCTGCACAGACGACATGTTTTTCTCTGACCCGCATAGTACACATAAACCTGTGTTCTACAACCGGTCATTGTTACATAGGATGGTATAGGCCTTGTTAAAGACATTTTAAGGGTGTAAGAACCTTCCGGCATTCCTTCATACAGACCATCCCTCCATACCCCCATGGTTGCAGAATGCACCGTCCCATAACTGCAAAAAAAATCCTGTAGTCCATACGCCGTAGCCTCGAAGGGTACATTCCGTACCTTCACCCACGTCAAGTACTTAGAAACGTCATGTAACACAACATCCATCGCTGAATTCACACTCGTGCGTTGTTCCTGGTGCTGCTCGACAATTCTTGTGTAGAAGCCGGCTCTCGGAAATTTCACAAAGATTCTTGTCAAACCATTAAGAGCGACGCCATATAATTCCTCGTTGGGGATACCGTACGTGTCCCTGATGATGTTAGGGACAAGTACGTTCGTCGTATCTCCACTTAATGTACCACGAACCAGCTCTATGCAGATAGTATTTACTCTCCGTACTGTATGTTCAGCCATTTTGATATCCCAAAATGAGCAGCGCACATCCACACTACTCAATGGTTGTTGATGTACTGTGGTAGCTCGCCTGAAAAACAGCAGAGGGGTGCTGGGCATAACCGCACTCCACCGTAGTCAGGCAGCGAATGAATAATGGTATGATTTGAGATAAAAAATGGGGAGAGGGGACAGAGGTTTGGTGTTGTGAGTGTACTGCTCAAACATTTTCTTATATGTACTTAATTAGTCAATATCATTGATAGAGCATAAGTGAAATTTGTTTTTAATTAGTATTGCTTGCACACTTCTGTTTTGGTATACACGTGTCCCTCAATATTCGCGAGAGTTAGGGGATCACAAGCCTCGCAAATGTTCAAAAACTATGAATGTTTGGTGCCCCATTATATTGTAGGGAAATATAATACAATACTACTTCCTTAACTTTTTCAACCAAATACATGTAAACGTCCTAAGTTGTACTAAATATATACATGTTTGGCTTTAATAACATGTATGTTATTAAATACCATAAACTCCACCAATGCCTTAACTACTGAGAGTCCCTACTACCCTCCCTCCGTGGTGAGTGTTTTGTTTGTTCATTATTTGCTATTTAACTATAGTATAAATAATGTAAACACATTCATGACTGCATATTGGAACAGCTATTTGAACAGGTATTGGACGCTGACATGTGTTTACTCTTGAACACAAAAAATAATCAAACATTTCTGCTACTGCTAATAATAACAATAGTAGTAATAATAATAATAATAATAATAAGATAATTGAAGAAGGAAATTGTACAAAAATAAAATGGAGTGGTTGACATATAGTAAATGTGGCTTTGTTTATGCTGGAGTGAACATTAGTCTCCCTGCTCTTCCAAATATTTCAAAATAATTCAACAGTTGAACAAGTAATAGAGGCAGTGCTATTTATTAACATGTACTATTATTATTTATAACATGCGTATATGTTAATATTAATAACATTTATAATAATAATAAATATTATTCATAATTTACTATTATTATTTATAATATATGTTAGTAAATATCACTGCCTCTACCATTGCAGTCGCACTCACTCTACAAGTATCAAAAAATAAATTCTTGTGAAATGTTTGGAAAAGCAGGGAGACTAATGTTCACTCAAGCATAAATAAACCCACACTGACAATGTATTAACCACTCCCTCATATTTTTGTACATTTTCCTTCTTCAATTATATCATATTATCATTAATTATTATTATTAGTATTATTATTATTACTACTACCGTTATTAGCATTAGTACAAATTTTGATTCTTTGCTGTGTTAAAGAGTAAACACATAAACCATACCCCCGGCCGGGATTGAACCCGCGGTCATAGAGTCTCAAAACTCCAGCCCGTCGCGCTAGCCACTAGACCAGCCAGCCACAATAAGATTCATCCAACTAGGTATATTTCTACACCATAGGAAAGTTAGCACAGGCACCTCTGTGACCACAAATGCAAGTTTTTACAGACGAATCTCCAGCTAGCGTGGCCGTGGCGAACTCTAGCTCAAGTCCCTTCACTGCCGTCAACATGACTTAAGAAATCGTAATGACACGATTGCAAATAAACCATACCCCCGCCCGGGATTGAACCCGCGGTCATAGAGTCTCAAAACTCCAGCCCGTCGCGCTAGCCACTAGACCAGCCAGCCACAATAAGATTCATCCAACTAGTTATATTTCTACACCATAGGAAAGTTAGCACAGGCACCTCTGTGAAGGGGCTTGAGCTAGAGTTCGCCACGGCCACGCTAGCTGGAGATTCGTCTGTAAAAACTTGCATTTGTGGTCACAGAGGTGCCTGTGCTAACTTTCCTATGGTGTAGAAATATACCTAGTTGGATGAATCTTATTGTGGCTGGCTGGTCTAGTGGCTAGCGCGACGGGCTGGAGTTTTGAGACTATGACCGCGGGTTCAATCCCGGCCGGGGGTATGGTTTATTTGCAATCGTGTCATTACGATTTCTTAAGTCAAGTAAACACATGATGTCACCGTCCAATACCTGTTCAAATAGCCATTCTAATATGCAATCATGAATGTGTTTGTTTACATTATTTATACTGTACTTTAATAGTAAATAATGAACAAATAAAACACTCACCACACTGAGTGGTGGGAGGGCTGGCTGGGTGGCTGGCTGGCTGGCTGGCTGGCTGGCTGGCTGGCTGGCTGGCTGGGTGGCTGGGTGGCTGGCTGGCTGCCAGTTGCAGGGATCGGTGGGAGAGTAGTAGAGACTCACAAGTGGCGGGAAACTTAAATATGATTTGGCGGTTGGCAATTCACAAATGTGTCAAGCCCACAAAAGCTGAAAACATTAATGTTGAGGGAAACCTGTAAAGTCATTTTACATGTATCAGGTGTATGCAGTGTACCAACATATTATTGTAACTTTAAATGATCTGATCCATTCATGTCTGGTATATTGTGTAATCTTTTTCACACGTCTTGGGGGTTGTACCCAGTCATATCAAGACAAAATTTTCTAAAGGCAGTGTAACACATACTTTGTTGTCATTATGATATTCTTATATGCGAAATATCTGACAATGCTTTTATTTATTTAGTGTAGTCCTAGTTTTAAATCAAAAATAATATTTCGATACACTTACACATCAGAGGCTATTGAGAAAACTTAAAACATAGAATAACACTATATATTTTTTCCTGGTTACAGGCATCACAGAAAAATATGAAACAGGTACCTTACATAAATGACAACAAATCAGAATGCGGCCACATCATAAGCAATATTCTTTAAGGTTCAGTGTTGGGCCCCTTCTTACTCTTTCAAAATTTACATAAATGACACACATGATAATAGCGACATAATCAAATTTGCTCATGAAACCAAAATACGCCCTAAAAATATTTCTAACAAAGACACTAGAGCACTCCACGACGATTCAAATAAACTGATGTAATACTCAGACAATTAGCACATGCAGTTGGACAGAAATACAAATTCCTAAATGTTTCTTAGCTACAAAAATAACCATACCACAAACTAAATGTAAATCTTATTACAATAATTTCTAAAAAATATATCGATTTATGCTTAACATTAACCTAAAGTATAAATAATACAAATCTTCAGGTTGTTCAACTATATATCCTTGGTTAGGCCTCATTTACACTATGCTGCTCAGTTCTGGTCACCGATCCCATGTATCACAAATCCTGGTATAATCATTTGCAATAAATACCAATTTACAAATACACGTAAACACTGATATTTATTAGAAAACGTTTCAGACCTGGAGCCTTAATCAATTCTAATATGCACATGTCAGTGTTTGCTTACGTGTCTAAACCATCACAAACCCTCCCTATAAGGATAGAATCAGATCATTGAATTTGCACTCTCTAAAGCCATATAAATACAAGGGATATGATACACTTTTACAAATGGAAAACATGAATAAATAAAACTTGTAAATGCCCTGATGAAAATATCTAGCCAAGACAGGAATTGCAACAATGCTTTCAAATTGTAACAATTCAAACTTAAGAAAAATACACGAAACAACTGTTTGGGTAATACACTTGTGGATGAGTGCAATAAACTCACAAGTACAATTATTATGGCTAAAACTTTATACAATTTAAAAAATAAGTTTCATAAATACACAAGTGAGCGTACGTGGGCGAGAGTCAGACCTGACTAGCTTGTGCTGCTGGGTCTAGTACCGTGCTATTTTCTGTAGTAAAGGTGACGAGACTGCGTGCATCATTGGGCTAATCGGGGGAGGGGGAAGAAGATGGGGGACGAGAGCTAGACATGGACCTCCTCAACATGGGTCAGTGGGGCTGTTACAGTGCTCCTTATGTTCTTAAATTTAAGAACATAAGGAGCACTACAAGCCTACCGACCCATGCACAGCAGGTCAATCCCCCCCCCCCCATAAACCCAATGACACACCCAGTCTGGTCAACTCCACTAAAGGATAAAGAACGGCACCAGACCCAGTAGTACAAGTTAGCCAGCTCCAACTCATACCCACCCATGCCCAATCAATCACTCTTATTTATCTAACCTATTTTTAAAACTATACGACGTTTTAGCCTCAATAACAGTACTCGACACTTTGTTCCACTTATCCATGACTATTACCAAACCACTGCTTTCCTATATCCTTCCCAATTCTGAATTTTTCACACTTTAAACCATTGCTACGAGTCCTGTCTTGGCTGTAAATTTTCAATACGCTGTTTACATCCCCTTTATTTATTCCTGTTTTCCATTTATACACCTACATCGTATCCCCGCCCAATTCTACACCTTTCTAAAGAGGGCGCATTCAGGGCCATCAGTCTACCCTCACACCAAATATTTCTAATACACGGGATCATCTTTGTCATCCTCCTCCTCTAAGTTTTCCAGAGCATTTATATCCATTCTGTAATACGGTGACCAGAACTGAGCAGCATAGTCTAAAAGAGGCCTAACTAATGATATACAGAGTTCAACAAATTGATGACTTCTATTATTTATACTTTTAGATATCAAGCCAAGAATTCTGTTACCTTTATTGCAAACTCTAATGCACTATTGTCTTCCTTTTACATTACTACTAACCACAACTCTTAAATCATTTTCGAAACCAATACTATTAACATCTAAATTATTTACTTTATATGTGGCATGGTTATTCAACTCTCAAACATTTACAACTTTGCATGTGTCAATATTAAACTGCATCTGCCACTTCTCCGATCATTGCATCAGTCTATTCAAATCATCATAGAGTGCTCTAATATCATTAAAATAAATTGCATGGCCTATTATAGTATCATCACCAAATTGCTCATGTCGCTATTTCTTTCCTCATCTATGTCCTTTACGTAAATTGTTAACAACAAAAACAACAACGGGCCCAACATTGACCGCTTGCGACGTGCCCCAATTCTCATTTCTCCCCATTTATGAAAATTCTATGCTGCCTATTTATCAGCCATGCCTCTACCAAGCAAAAATTTTCTCCTGTTCCATGTGCCTTAAGTTTCCTCAATAGCCTCTGGTGTGCAACTATCAAAAACAAAGTCTATATAAATAATATATTCATTACCATGATCTACCTCCTCAAACAAACAAACACCTAGTGAAAAATGTTAGGAAATTAACAAAACAGGAACGCCCCTTTCTAAAACAGTATTGAAATTTATTAGTCAATCTGTGCCTATCAAGATGTCTACGAATTGCTTCAACAATTATCGATTCCATAAATTTTCCCCACTATGGACCTAACACTTATTGGTCTATACTTCCAACCCAAGGACCTCTCACCTGCCTTGTAAATAGGTATTATTATATTTGCCATTTTCTACTTATAACGCATTATGCCAGTTTGTATGATATGTTAAAAACGTTAGCCAAAGGTAGGCCAAGTTCCTCTTTATATTCCTTTAACACCCTTGCAAAAACTTAATTCATCACGACCTGGGCATTTGTTAGGTTTTAGTTTGTCTGAGGACTGTCACTAGTTACCCCAATCGTACATGGTTTATCATCCTGTTCTACATAATTATTATTATTTCAGGAATATCAATCACTAGTATTTTCACAAGTGAAAACATCGAGTAAGTAGCTATTTATAATTTTAAACATATCCTTATCACTATCACTCATCTGACCAGTTAGTTACTCTCAAGTGAGCCAATCTTGTCCCTAATCTTATTTCTGTATACCTGAAACAACCCTTTTGGGTTAGTCTTTGAATCCCCCCCTGCCACCTTAGCCTCAAAATCCCTTTTTACTTTTCTTATTCCTTTATTTCTCTTTAATTGAATATATTCATTTCTAAACTGCCCATCCCCTCTTTGGATACGCCTATATACACCTCTTTTGACCAATAACATGTTTTAATCTATCGTTCATCCATTTACCATCACTTTTGTTACATCTAATTTCCCTACTCTCAAAAAAAATTGTCTGGACACCTACAACTATGCTCAAAAAGTCATACTAGCAACAAACATCACCTACCTGACCCATAGTCAGGACATCCCAATTTATCCCACCAAAGTCATTTTTAAGTAGCAAGTCGGCCAAGCGAAATTCTAGGACGGACAGACATTTCATTGCAGTTAGTTAGTTAGTTAGTTATCTGGGTAATTCCAAGATATATTGAAACTAAGACATTTGTCATCACTTTCCATAACTTCATTATTAACTACTGAATCTTTGTTGGCAAAAATCAACTAAAGCACATTTTCCTCTAATTGGTTGTCATAACCTGTTATAAAAAGTAATCCTGAACCGTGTCAACACTCACTAGACTCAATATTTCCTCTCATATTGGTCTAATCAATTTGTCTCAAGTTAAAATCTCACATTATCACAACATTTTCAAATCTAGATGCCTTATGAATTTCGTCCCATAAAAACTGCACTCCCTATCAATATTTGCGGGACCTATAAATCTCACCCAAAATTAATTTGTCAAATCCCTCGATAAACTGTAGCCAGAAAGATTCTGTGTTCCATATTTCTAATCTTATATCATGTCTAAGATAATTTCAATTCTCTCTGACATATATTGCCACTCCACCACCCTTCCTGTTCACCATATCACTGTGCAATACTTTATAACTACGTTGCATTCAGAAGGCATTTTTCTATCTTTCAAGTTGAACCACGTCTCTCTTATAATAATAATAATAATATCTATATTACTTGAAAGTAATCTTACCTCGTCCATCTCATTTCTTAAACTCTTACTATTTGTGCAGTAAACCTTAAACGACATAGTCACTCGTTGCCCTCTATCTCTCTTTGTTCATCAATTCATTTACAATTACTACCAACTTCATTTTCAATATTGTTTTTTAAATATATCACTGAGGTCTCCCGGTAATAACTGCTCTTTTTAACCCCAATGCTGCACCCTGATTGATTGATTGATTGATTGTTTCCCACAAACACCCACAACTCTATAATCTATCAGTTTAAATTCCTTTACTTTAAATATCATACTACTCCTAAACGCAACTACCTCTAATTCCTCACATCGAAACCCCACCGTTAATTCGAACAATTTACTCACCAAACTCCTACACACTGCAAGAAAACGTCAAACTTAACCCTGCTCTTATAGCTAAAACTAATTTACCACACAATACTTACATATCCAAAAAATCAAATATTAAATCGTATAAACACCATAAACAAATAACTTATTCCCCCTACAAAAGCAATTCTTCAACTGAATCTAACTCACCTTCACCTTCCACATTACACTTCTGACTAATGCCATTAATTATCCTTCATCATATTAATGCGCTATATTGGAAGTTAGCTTGTTACCTAAACTAACTCGTGCTATCACCACCAGAGCTCAAATCAAAGGTGTAATGGCCAACCACCAACACACCGACGACGCTCAGTTCAACAATTCTAGTGCTACACACAACAAAAACAAGTGATCCCGGTGCTTCCTTCCAACCTCTGCTCAAATTACTACTACAATTACTACACTTCATACACCACCTGACAGAATAACTTTACGTCAAAGCGGTTAACATCACATTCCTTGTATCAAAAATCTCTCGCTAAACCATAAAGGAACCTCTTACCACCACGGCCATGCAATACCACTATTATTAACTTGTCATTAGTCTACCTCAAGACATTATTTTAGTCGCGAATCTGTTACTAGAAAACATTACCACGTCAGTGTGTAGGCGTGCTTCTGTATGTATATTTGCATTTGTACTTTATGTACTCTTATATATGCGAGTGCTTCTACTCGTCCATGTATACTCAAAGTGTATATATACTCGCCTATTGGTGTCTGTGAGACCCAATAAACAATTAACGTTTAAAACAGTTCACCAAGCTTCGACATGTAAATGACTCCTTACTCTATAATGTGTTCAATAGTCATTAATTTTCAATTTACTTCACCTATCAAAAGTTTAACACCCACTCCGTAGACCCATTATCTAATTACGTCTGTAATCTTTTGACTAACTCGTCAAAATTTGTCATCAAAGGACTTCCATCTATACACGTGCTCCTATATACCATAATGTATGCAAATATTTGTATATGCACCAATAAACTTGCGCATAATCCTGTTTAACGTTGTTTCTGTGACATTCCTCAATATTCAAAATTCGTCTAATATTTTTAAACAAATGTGCAAACGTCTACAAGCCCATCTGTACTTTAATAATGAGTAATACATGTTCATATAAAAAACGCTTGACAGAAACAACAGTTGTGGCTGCTTGTTTGTTTCCAGACAGCTCTAATTGTAATAAAAACGCGAAGCATTTTTGAACCAGTAAATTAAAACTATTAATCACCACTATTGTCATAGACCCCCCCCCCCAAAAAAAAAAAAAAAAAATCATAAAATTCTCTAGTGGAATCGCTAAAACACACACTTCCTATATTCCATCCCTGTAGGACCCTTATAAGTTTAATACTTTCTTTGGCCCCTCAAGGAACGTCCCTTTATGTTGGTGAGGGGCTCTTGATTTAGGGAATTGGATCTGTGTTCCAGTTCCCCGAATTAAGCCTGAATGCTTTCCACATCCCCCCCCCCCCAGGCGCTGTATAATCCTCCGGGTTTAGCGCTTCCCCCTTGATAATAATAATAATAACAAACACTTTGATTATAATAACAATCTCCACTCAATCTCCCATGCATATTAAAACTGATTCAACGAAACTACATATACTCTTTCAAAGTCCCATTAATACATTACGCCCTTGGATACTCGCTCTGTTACTTAATTTCAACAAACTTCAAATAGACACCATTAACTTTAGACTCTGAAACATTGACGTCAGTCAGTCAGTCGGTCCATCCATCCATCCATTCATTCTTCGTCGTATACAATAAGCCACATATCTATAGTGCTTCCAACAAAATAAATTCTTCTATATCAATATTACCCATCATCTCCCGCTACGTCATAAATTATTACAATCTGGATGGCTAAAACTTCAACTACCTTGTTAATTATAATAATCTTTACCCATCGTCCAAACTGTACTAACATTATCCGTCCGGTACTACAAATATATAGGCAATACTTTTAATCTTTATTAGTAAATTATACAATATAAGCATTATAAAAGAACAGCAAATTATATTCTTTTTACTTTCATTTTCTCACAACCAAAATTATCACAATTACCACATCACAAACCCCAATGTCACAACTATGATATACGACCCCATTGTAACACTGTTATAACACGCCTTCTCTCCTGTAGCACATTAAACCCTTGTCTCTATATACATCAAACTCCGTAACTAATAAATTAGTCACTCGGCAAGAAACTAAATTATTCAGTGTCATCAATAAAATTACAATCATTCCCAGCATCAAACCAACTAAATCTAATCACTACCATCAGTAAACAGTCCATGTTCCCAACAGCAAACTTTCCCTGTCAACACGAGACGTTACCAGCAAATTCAAGTCATGCTAAATACACGTTATGCATGACGTCTTAACTTTCGCTGACCTGTACATAACACACTTTTTAAAATAAAATGAACGAGGCCAATACACTCGGTGAAATGTGGTAAACAAAGACACTCGATGAGGTTGCTTCACCAGCCTCGACATAAACTAAAATGACGTCACGCTGGGCATTGCTGAATGTCTACTTTGGTGTTTCTGGCAGGTAATCAGTCAGTCAGTCAGTCAGTCAGTCAGTCAGTCAGTCAGTGACTTAGTGACTTCCCCAATTCTCTTTTCTGCTTCCCTATTATTATAATAAAAAAGAAGCGCTAAACCACAAGGGCTATACAGCGCAGCAAGGAAGGAAGCGGGGATATCAAATGGCAAAAAAAGAGTAGGATTCTGCTTTCGTAACAGTTACTATCTTAAGGGCCATGAAATCATCACCACCAGATGTATACTTTTCAATCGTTACATACTACAATGGTAAAAAAATTAATAACTTCAAAAACAATTCCCTCAACTATTCGACAAATGATTCATAACATACCACTGCTATATCAAAAAAATACCAAATTAATCTTTCTTTGAATTACTTATGACCACGTGTGCACATGTAAACGTTTCATTACTTTGTATTATTATTATAATCAAAAAGAAACGCTAAGCAAGCCACAAGGGCTATACAGCTCATTACTTTGTAATTTCTTCAACATTACAGCTGTGTATAATCTCGCACATGACTCATTACCTTATCTAATTAACTTGTTGAAAACTTTGAACCCCACCATTCTGTAATATTTTTCATTACCACCCACACAATAGGTATGGATAGCAAAACAAAAATATTAATTATAATAAAGGGGAAAACACTAAACCTATCCATACATATATACATACCATCAACACTCCTACCTCTGCCTCTAGTACAAATCAAAGACCCCTGCCAAACCACTTACTACCATCAAATTAATTATGCCACTGCTAGGGATTATATTATAATCATATAAACACCGATTACAACGACATATAAAATACTAAAATTAACAAAAACAGAATAATAATGTTAATAAATAACAGGATCACAGTCACCTCGTAGTGACCAGTAAAGAACCAGTGCCAACCACTCTGACTCGACCCCCTCCAACTACTCAAATTTTCTTTCTTATATTTTATTTAAAAACTTCATGTACAATACATCAGTTACACAAAATCATAACTCCACAACTAATACAAGTCTTCACTATACAATACATGACCTAATTACATATTTATGACATGGAATCAATTCAAAGTTCATAACACTACCACGTATAATCATTATTAACCCTTTGACTGTCGAAAGGCCCAATCCTCAAGTGTCTCCTGGTGTCGCAAAATATTCGAAAAAATAAATTCTTTTTTCTTATCAAAATGTTTAAAATTATTTTTCTGATTGTTTTAGTCCCAAAACAAAAAATTTTCCTATCAGTACTTACCCAGATATAGAGGCATCAAGTTTGCAGAAAATCAACCGCGTATGGCAACAGCGGCGACTGCCGCTCACCCGGTAAACTTTGGTTTACTTGTATTTGAAGGTTTGTTGTTTTTTTCACTATTTTATTTTTTCACATAATTTATGTGCCCTGTGAGAACAAAGTAAGGTGCAATGTACATATATACACTCGTTGTATACAACACAATAAGCATACAAACGTAATTATCAACATATTGTTTACAAAACTTGTTTACAAAAACAAACAATACAAAAAATTGTTTATTACTATTGTTCTATAATATATATACCAATATACAGTCACTGAACATATTCCTAAAAATTCTGCAGCTTGTGCAACTCTTTGAAACATGGTGTCATACACAGTACTGTTTTACACTCCTCACACATAAAACATGGTGTCATACACAGTGGTATTTTACACTCCTCACACATAAAACATGGTGTCATACACAGTGGTGTTTTACACTCCTCGCACATAAAATCAGTGTGTGTGCATTTTTGTGCAAGTTTTTTTTTATGTGTAAAGACAAAACACCTCGTCTGAGAAGTTTTCTTCAAATTATTAGCAGGCAGTTGTGTTATGTAGTTATCCTAGGTAAATGGTCGTGGGTTATCATTCCTTCCTTTCTAATTTCCTTCATTCCTTTCCTACCTGGAGGCTACCTGGAGGGCATTCCACCTGTCCTTCTTTACTTTTTTCCTTCCTTTCATCTAGTCCTTCCTTCATTCCTGCCTTCCCTTCTTGCTTCTCATTTCTATAATATATATATATATACATATATAGTCACTAAATACTTTCATAAAATTGCTATTATCACCATTCAGCAAGCTTGTCTTGTGTGTGAGTATGTGGCTTATAATTGTTTTGAGTCAGGAGTCGGTAGCTGTCAAAATGACATATTGTCTCATTACTCACTCCCCCTCCCGCCTGTCAAAACAATGGGGTCGGATGCTGCTTCCCCTACATTCTATCTCTCTCTCTCTCTCTTTCTCTCTGTCTATCTCTGTCTCATAGGTACACATAAATACAAGTATATATAGTGTAAATTACCTAGGATACTTGGAGGTTATTCCAGGGATCAACGCCCCCGCGGCCCGGTCTATGACCAGGCCTCCCAATGGATCAGGGCCTGATCAACTAGACTGTTACTGCTGGCCGCACACAGTCTGACATACGAGCCACATCCCAGCTGATCCGGCACTGACTTTAGGTATCTGTACAGCTCTCTCTTGAAGGCAGCCAGGGGTTTATTGGCAATTCCCCTAATGCTTGATGGGAGGCTGTTGAACACTTTTGGGCCCCAGACACTCATGGTGTTTTCTCTTAGTGTACCAATGGCGCCCCTACTTTTTACTGGCAGCATTTTGCATCACCTGCCCAGTCTTTTACTTTCGTAGGGAGTGATTTATGTGTGCAGATTTGGGACCATTCCTTCCAAGATTTTCAAAGTGTAGATTATGATATATCTCTCCCTCCTGCGTTCCAACGAGTACAAGTCAAGTCCTTCCAAGCGTTCCCAGTAGTTAAGGTACTTGACAGAACTTATACGTGCAGTAAAGGGTCTCTGTACACTCTCTAGACCTGCGATTTCACCTGCTTTGTATGGAGATGTTAATGTACAGCAGTATTCTAGCCTAGAGAGAACAAATGATTTGAAAAGGATCATCATGGGCTTGACATCTCTCGTTTTGAAAGTTCTCATTATCCATCCTATCATTTTCTTTGCACGTGCAATCGTGGCACTGTTGTGATCCTTGAAAGTGAGATCCTCAGACATTACTATTCCCAGGTCCCTTACATTATTTTTCCCCTCTATTGTATGACCGGAGTCAGTAGTATACTTTGTTCTAGTTATTATCTCCTCCAGTTTTCCATAACGGAGTAGTTGGAATTTGTCCTCATTGAACATCATATTGTTTACCGTTGCCCACTGGAAAACTTTGTTTATATCTTCTTGGAGGTTAACCGCGTCCTCAGCAGATGACACCCTCATGCAGATCCTAGTATCATCCGCAAAGGATGATACGGTGCTGTGGTGTATATCTCTGTTTATGTCTGATATGAGGATAAGGAATAAGATGGGGGCGAGTACTGTGCCTTGTGGAACAGAGCTCTTCACTATGGCAGCCTCCGATTTAACTCTGTTGACCACTACTCTTTGTGTTCGATTTGTTAGGAAGTTGAAGATCCATCTATCTCCCCACTTTCCCAGATATTCCTTTAGCACATATTTTATGGGCTATTACGCCATGATCGCATTTGTCAAATGCTTTTGCAAAGTCTGTGTATATTACATCTGCATTCTGATTTTCTTCCAGTGCATCCAAGGCCATGTCATAGTGATCCAGTAGTTGTGAGAGGCAGAAGCGACCTGCCCTGAACCCATGTTGCCCTGGATTGTGCAGATTTTGGGAATCCAGATGATTTGCAATCCTGCTTCGTAGCACTCTTTCAAAGACTTTTATGATGTGGGACGTCAGAGCTATTGGTCTATAGTTCTTAGCTAATGCTTTGCTGCCACCTTTATGGAGTGCAGTTATATCCGTTGTTTTAAGTGACTGTGGAATTTCACCCATTTCCAAGCTCCTCCTCCATAGTGTACTTAGGGCACGCGATAGGGGTTTCTTGCAGTTCTTAATGAAAACAGAGTTCCACGAGTCTGGGCCTAGGGGTGAGTGCATAGGCATGTTGTCAATGTTGACAAAATGCTATACTCTGCTTGATGATGTGAGTAAACGTGATGACACAGTCTTATGGCTCTCTGAGACAGAGCTAGACGGATAGACAGGGAGCTTGGCAGACAGACAAATGTTTGTTCGTCGTTGTCTTCTCCTCCTTCTCTTCCTTCTCCTCCTCCTTCTTCTCCTTCTCCTCTTCCTCCTCCTGGCTCTTGACAGATGGACAGCTGCCTCCCTCCCTCCCTCCACCCTCGTTTACGCTCATCAAAGGTCAACTCTTATCAAATGTTATCTCCCCTTATCTTGTCACTGTCATGGGGTGAACTGTTTTCATGCCTCAAGGGAACATATTACATATTATTATTATTATTCCTCCTCCTCCTCCTCCTCCTCCTCCTCCTCCCTCCTTCCTCCACCTCCCTCCTTCCTCCACCTCCCTCCTTCCTCCTCCTCCTCCTCCTTTCCTCCTCCTCTTCTTCCTCTTCCTTCCTCCTCCTCCTCCTCCATTGCTTTTGGTCTCAAACTCCTCGAAATCATGAAATTGATCTTCAATGACACTTCCATCTATGTTAGAGCATCACATGGGAAGAGAAGAGTCCCAGATTTGCTGGGGAGTCACATATTTCTTACCGATAGACAGACTGGGAAAAATTTGTCAACGGTCTTAATGCTCACACCCCACTTAGCCGAGCATGGAGGGACATAAATAGAATTAAGGGTAACAGAACTGGGCAGATCGCGCACCCTCATCCCTTACATAGGGCGAATGAGTTAGTCAATGCTTGGGCTGCTACATCTAGCTATGTTAATCTTCACAATACCACACAGGCAAAATTAAATGACAAATATGATGCAAGGGAGAGACTTGTTTGCTTTATGCTCAGCAAGGCAGATGATTGCAACATTCCTTTCACTAATTATGAACTTGATGCAGCACTAAGGGCAACTCCACGTCGCCTGGTGAGGATCGTATTACTTACAACATACTCAGATTGCTGTGTCGAGTACCAGGTAATCCATTACTTGAATTATATAACATGAGCTATGTAACTGGGGAGCTCCCTCAATCTTTGACCAATAGCCTCATCATTCCAATTCCTAAGCCCAATCAATAAAATGTATTTCGCCCAATATCTCTTACTAGCTGCTTGTGTAAAACATTTGAGAGAATGATTCTTAATCGCCTATGTACAGAATCAAATAATTTTTGTCTCCCCGGTTACATGGTTTCATGTATGGAAGGAGCGTGCATCATTGCATAGCCACATTTCTCACTCTGCACACTGACAACTCATATACTACCTTCCTTGACCTTAAATCCGCTTTCGATGTAGCCAACCGACATGTAATCATTAGTGAACTTGCCAGAATGGATGTTGGAGGATGGCTTCTCCACTGGATTAAAAGCTACCTGTCAAACAGAAAATCGTCTGTGTTGTTCCAGGGACATACAAGTGTAACTAAAGACTTTGAATTAGGAACACCACAGGGAGGTGTGCTCAGTCCCACACTGTTCAATATTCTAATTAATGCATTACTTAATGCTATGCCTAGTCAGCCCCATCATTATATGATTAGTTTTGCTGATGATATAATGATTCACACCACCGAATTCTCCAATACCCAAAACATTCTTAATCATGTACTAGCCTCGTGTCAGGACCTGGGGTTGATAATCTCTACTGACAAAAAAAAAGATACTCAATAGGCGTCCTCCTCGACAGAGAGGCACAGTTCGTCAGATCAAGTTGCATGATGGGTCTCTTCTAGAATATGTAAGCAGATACAGGTATCTAGGCTTTGAGGTTCCACTACTTGGACCTGTTGTAACAAGACTTTGTCGCCAATACAAAGAAAGACTAAGAGCACTTAGAGTTGTGGCTGGGTTTCACCCCAGGTATGGTGCTAATGTTAAAATTGTGAAAATGATGTATCTTCCTTATATTAGATCATTGGTTGATTATGCTGCGCCACTACTTGCTCTTGTGTCTGGCTTGGAGGGCTGGAAAAACTGCAGAATGAAGTAATGAGGATCATTTTAGGATGCCCTCGTACTGCCAAAATTTTAAATATGCAAAAAGAACTTGATATTCAAAGCATCAGAGATCGTGTTACTGAAAGAAATATCCTAATTGGGGTTAATTAATATGCTCAGACAAGCTCATTCAAACCCCTGCACAGAAGCCATCCAAACTTTCCTCAGCACTGGTGAACACTCCTCCAGATGGATCGAAAAAACTGGAACCGACCTCCGCATGAATCAGATACATGATCTATGTCAAGTAAGGCAACAGCGGCACTTCTCCACTCCATGGAATATTACCCCATTCCAAACTACCATTCCTCCATTTCCCCCCAAACTACTTCTTAATTATTATTATTATAATCAAAAAGAAGCGCTAAGCCACAAGGACTATACAGCGCTGCAGGGCAGGAAGGAAGTGAGGGCATCAGGTGGCAAAAGGGAGATGGATGAGCAACAGGTTACGGATAACAGCGGGGCAGTGGATGGTGAAAGGGTAAAGGGCAGCAAGAGACTGAACCAGAAAGGGCTGAGGGGAGTGCGAAAAGTATCATCAGAGTTTGTGGAGTAAATCAGTCGTTGTCAAGAAGTCAATGAGAGAGTCAGGATTAAAGGAGGGTCCATCAGCAAGAAGGGAAGGTAAAGAGAGAGTAGTAGAACGAAGACGACGTTGGAGGTAAATTCTGCGTGCTCGTTGATAGAGAGGGCAGTCTAACAGAATGTGGCTAATCGATACTGGAACTTGACACTGCTCACAGACAGGAACAGGGTGCCTCTCCATGAGATACCCATGAGTAAGACGAGTGTGGCCAATGCGAAGGCGGGAGAGAGTGGTCTCCCAACTTCGGCACTGATGACAAGAAGACGGCCAGTAACCTATGCTCGGTTTAATAGAATGAAGTTTGTTACCGAGCAGAGTTGACCAACGTTGTTGCCAACGGGTGCGAAGGTGGGTAGCTATTGCAGCAAAATAGTCCAGAAATGGAACACCTCGATAGGAAATTGGTAGGTCATATACTGCTGACCGCGCAGCAGTGTCTGCCTGTTCATTGCCCTGTACGTCGACATGACCAGGGACCCAACAAAAAACAATATCTTTATGTTTGGTAGAGATACGGCGTAGCCAAAGTTGGATACGGAGAACTAGGGGATGAGATGTATCAAAGTTTCATATAGCCTGTAGAGCACTAAGGGAGTCTGAGACTACTACAAATGATGACACAGGCATAGATGCGATACGAATAAGTGCTGCAAGAATGGCATACAGTTCAGCAGTAAAAATGCTAGCTGAAGATAGTAAATGCCCTCGTACGACGCTGTCCGGAAACACTGCTGCGAATCCGACGCCGTCTGAAGACTTAGAGCCATCTGTGTACACAGCGGTGGCATGAGAATGGGAGTGGAAGTGATCAAGAAAAAGAGAGCGGGAAGCCACCGTAGGCAGTTGAGCTTTCGAGCAAGGGAGTGAGAAAGAACAGACCCGAACAGCTGGAACTTCCCAGGGGGGTAGGGAAAAGTGAGATGCTACATGAACATATAAAGGTGGTAACTGAAGGGAAGACAAGAGTGAATGTAGGCGAAGAGAAAAGGGACGGAGCAAACAGGGGCGGCGAACGAATAAAGAATGTCTACTAATATCGGTGACCATTCTATAAATGGAAGGATTGTGTAGATCGTGAGAGCGTACATAGTAACGAAGGCAATGGGCATCACGGCGATCAGACAAGGATGGAACATTTGCTTCTGTATAGAGGCTCTCAACAGGGGAAGAGCGAAAAGCACCAAGGCACAAACGTAAGCCTTGGTGATGGATAGAGTTAAGGCTAGAGAGAGTAGCAGGAGAGGCCGCGGAATAAATCTGGTCACCATAATCGAGTTTCGATAAAACGAGGGCTGAATGTAGGCGAAGCAGAGTTCGACGATCAGCTCCCCAGGAAAGATGAGCAAGGGTTTTAAGAAGGTTTAGCCGGCTGTGACAAGTTGCCTTCAGAGAGGTAATGTGAGGTTTCCAGGTTAACCGACGGTCAAAGAGAAGGCCTAGAAACCTGACTGTATCACGTTCGGGGATACGGGAGCCATAGAGATACAAAGGATGATCGGAGATAACAGAGCGTCTAGTGAAAGTAATTTGGTGAGTTTTGGTACTTGAAAATTTAAACCCATGTGTGGTGGCCCAAGTGGAAACACGGTCGACCGCATGCTGGAGAGAAACTGCAATAAGGTGACAGTCAGCGCCTGCACAAGCAATAGCGAAGTCATCAACATAGAGTGATGACCAAATATTGGGTGGAAGAACAGAGGCCAAATCATTTATAGCAAGGAGAAAAAGTGTTGTGCTTAGAACACATCCCTGAGGGACACCTTCAGCTTGGACGAAGTCCGGGGAAAGAACATTATTGACTCGAACACGGAAATGTCTGTCAGTTAAAAAGTTCTTAAGGAAGGATGGTAGATTGCCTCGGAGGCCTAAGGAATGGGCCTGGGCCAAAATATTATACCTCCAAGTTGTGTCATATGCCTTCTCAAGGTCAAAAAATATGGCAATAACTGAGTGATTATTCGCAAAGGCATTACGAACATACGTATCCAAGCGTAGTAAGGGGTCTATGGTAGAACGACCCTTACGAAAGCCATATTGACTAGCGGAGAGACTGTTGTGAGTCTCTAAATACCACATTAAACGTCGATTTACGAGGCGTTCCATCACTTTGCAAACTGCACTTGTAAGAGCGATGGGGCGATAGTGGGAGGCATCATGTCCTGTAGTACCCGGTTTGCGGAAAGGGAGAACAATGGCAGATTTCCACAGCTGGGGAAGAACTCCTTGTGCCCAAATAAGATTGAAGAGGTGTAAGAGGACTACAAGGGCTGACCGATGTAAATGTTGTAACATACGAATATGAATGTCATCAGGCCCAGCTGCCGATGATCGGCAAGCTGAGAGCGTTGCCTCCAGTTCTTGAAGTGTAAAAGGCACATTATACTGTTCTTCTCCGAGAGAAGAAAAGTCCAAGGGTACTAACTCTCTGGCAGACTTTGAGGAAAGAAACGAGGGGCATAGATGGAGCCCTCGGGAAATACGGACCAGATGTGTGCCAAGTTCAATGGCAACGTCGAGAGGGTTTGCTATATCAACACCAGTGACCCGTAGAACAGGAGCCGGGTCAGGAGAGTATTTACCACTCAATTTCCTCACTTAACTACTTCTTAAATCATAACCAAAACTTCGCCTTGAAGCCAAACATGAGGCCTTAAGCTGTATTGATAACTTAGTCACACAACACACACACACTCTCGCAAATTATTTACGCTGATGGTTCTGTTCACCAATCCACTGGTGCAGCTGGTAGTGCTGCTGCTGCTGCTGTTGTCGTAGAGTGATGGCTCTCTTAAAGAAATTGAAGCACGCATCAATAATTGGGCCTCTACCCTTCAGACACAACTGTTTGCCATACTCCTTGCACTGAAATACATCTATGTATCAAAGATTGACAGTTTAATTGGAATTGATTCTCTGTCATCCATAAATGCTCTCAACTCATTAAGCATAAATTGTGGCATGCTTGTGTCAGAAGCCAGACACAGGTATGGTAGGATTGTGGACAGTGGAGTCAGAGTGCATATGCTGTGGATTCCATCTCACATTGGTCTTCAGATGCATAATACAACTGATAAATTGGCTAAGCTGTATGCTTTCAAAGAGGGAGTAGATTACAATCTTGGCTTGTCAGGTAGTAGTTTGAGAACAATAATACGAAAAGAACTTCAACTGAATTTTATGGACTTAAGGCTCAGGGAGATTGACACCAGTGAGTCCATCTATCATCACTCTATCATGCAGGAGGAGCCACATGTCTATGGTGCATCCAACAAAATAAGCAGACTCTTGGATGTCACTACTGCCCAGCTCCGGCTGGGTTACAAGTATCTTTGGCAGGTTAAATCATCATCATCATCATCATCATCATCACCACCACCAGATGTAGACCAAACGAAATGTAAACTTTGCCAGATGGACTATTGTCACACCCTGCGTCATTATGTACTGGAGTGTGATAAAATTAATGAATTTAGAAACAACTCACTCAGAAATGTTCAAGAAATGGCAAAGTATTTTATCCACAGTGGTATATTGCAGACCATTCTGGAGAAATACCATGACTTTGCTAGCTGTAAATAAAGTATTACCACATGTGTGCATGTGTGTGTGTGACTCAACAATCAATATTTGCACCAATAACTCATTACAGTTATGACCGGGTGTGGAAGTGTGAATTGCTCACTACACTATAATTTGTTCATGATTGTAGCCATGTATAAACGTAAGTAACCATTCTTACAGTATTCATTACCTTTGTAACTTGTGAGTTCATTACCTTGTACCTAATTCAGCCATCCAAACTTTGGGGCCCAGTCCCTGGATCCATTACGCACCTCTGTAATCTGTAAATACCTTTGTAACTTGTCATGATTGTGACTAGACCTACCCGGAGTTCATTACCTTTGTAATTTGTGAGTTCATTACCTTTGTAAATTGTAAATTCATTACCTCTGTAACTTGCTCAGCTATCAAAACTTTTGAGTCGTCCCTGGACCAATTATGTACCTCTGTAATCTTTTGACTACCGCACACAGGATGGGTATGGGGTGAATAATAAATATATTAAACTAACTAACGCTAGACATGCTGAAAAAGGACGACTGAAATGGTATTCCCACAATGCACCACTGGCTCCCCGATTTTTTTTATATGCTGCACACTAACCATGGAGACCCATTCTCTCACATGTGGGCCTACCAGCTTTCTCCTGCTTGATTTGAAGCCGCTAGAATTTATGCATATAGATACGTCAAACACAATGCCACAATGGATTCCTCAACTGGCATAGGATTCCCATGGTTAGCCTCAAACCCTTCAAAATCCCTTTGGTCTACACATTCTGGCCACAGTTTCTTCCAAGTAGAGTTCAAGGTCCTCTTAGTCACTCCCTCCCAAGCCTTACCTATAAGGTTTACACAATTGAGGATATTAAATTGATCTCTCCAAAACTCTCTTAAGAGTCAATTGAGTTTCTAAAGTCACTACAAAGCACCTTTCAAACAGAGCTTTTGTGTACAGTTTTTTCAAGTTTGCAATAACCTGCTGGTCCATGGGCTGCAGGAGAGGAGTGGTATTAGGAGGCAAAAACTTCACCTTAAGGAAGCTCATGTCCCCACAAAATCGCTCTGCCACGTCTGTAGGATGACCAGGGGCATTGTCTAATACCAGGAGGCACTTAAGGTCTAATTTCTTTTCAGTTAGGTAATTTTTCACAATGGGGGCAAATGCTTGGTGTAACCAGTCATAGAAAAAGTCCTTAGTGACCCATGCCTTACTGTTTGCCCTCCACAGCACACACAAATTACCCTTGAGGATATTCTTTTGCCTGAGCGCCGCTCTGGGAGTTTCAGAGTGATACACTAATAAAGGCTTCACTTTGCAATCACCACTAGCATTGGAACACATGACAAGAGTAAACCTGTCTTTCATAGGCTTATGTCCTGGGAGTGCCTTTTCCTCCTAAGTAATGTAGATCCTGCTTGGCATTTTCTTCCAAAACAGGCCTGTTTCATCACAATTAAACACTTGTTCAGGTTTCAGTCCTTCACTGTCTATGTACTCCTTGAATTCTTGCACATATTTTTCAGCTGCTTTGTGGTCCAAACTGGCAGCCTCACCATGCCTTATCACACTATGTATGCCACTACACTTCTTAAATCTCTTAAACCAACATTTGCTGGCCTTAAATTCACTCACATCATCACTAGTTGCAGGCATTTTTTTAATTAAATCCTTATGCAACTTCCTAGCCTTTTCACTTATGATCACTTGACAGATGCTATCTCCTGCTATCTGTTTTTCATTTATCCACACCAATAAGAGTCTCTCAACATCTTCTATCACTTGCGATCTCTGTTTCGAAAACACAGTTGAACCTTTGGCAAGAACAGCTTCCTTGATTGCCGTTTTCTTGGACACAATAGCAGCGATGGTTGATTGGGGTTTACTGTACAACCTGGCCAGCTCAGAGACACGCACTCCACTTTCATACTTAGCAATGATTTCTTTCATCTCTATAGTAATTCTCACCCTTATTCCTGTAGGGTTGGCACTAGAACCTTTCTTGGGGCCCATGGTCACTTATTTTGCAGATAAAATCACCAAAAACACTGTAATAATACGAAATGTTCCGATTGTGTGCTTGGATGTTACGGCGGAAGCTGCCTGGTAAACAATGCCACCTGCAGAACATGTGAGGCTGGCTCAGACCGCACATTAGACGCGTCTCGAACGAATAGCGTTGAGCAGGTTTTTTAGCGGTTTGCGAGGCAAAATCTTAGCGATAAAATCTATCGGTATGCGGATTTAACGTTCTGTCAACGGTATGCGGGGGTCCACTGTATTATCAAAAAGAAGCGCTAAGCCACAAGGGCTATACAGCGATGTAATGACCAAACTTTCAACAAACCAACAACTCAGTCACACAATGCCATCACATCCATACACTCTCAAGCACAAATAACTTACCGTAACTACAAAACGTGTAACTTATTAACTCTCGCCTTCCGCCCTAACGTTCCTAACGTACCTTAGGGTGCTACCGCCAGTTGACTCCAACCCCTCTCCCCCCCTCTCAGTCGCAGTAACCGCTGTACTGTAACACTCCTATAGCTTGCAGGAAAAACGGTACCCCACCTCCCACCATAAACGATTCTATTCCTACAAGATGTTCTATAAATCCCTGCTGCAATCGCCTTAACCCTAACTGCTCCCTCGGTTTCCCTCATACCCCATGATATATATAGGCAATCAGCCACCACATACAATATTGCTCTTCTTACCTCCCTTGACACTCCACTAACTTCCAAGGTTAAAACCCGTACAGTCGAAAAATTTCCCCCCCTAAGAAACCCTGAAACACTCCCTAACCACATACAAACCTCTTCCAATTTTTCACACACAAAAAAAAAAAAAAAAAAAAAAAAAAAAAAAAAAAAAAAAGTTTCTTCTACACCACAACGCAAATAATTCACCTCACAATTCACCTCTTGCCAAACCCATCCTACTTAAAACCGATTTTGATGCTAAAATTCCCATGATAAATCTGTACACTAATTAGCAAACCCTCGGTCACAACTTGAGCTTACAAAAACCATCCCATATTTCCACCCAATTATACAGCAGGAATACATATACACACCCCCTGCACAATTTCCCTATGGAAACTTATCCACATCATCTGCCCCACCCTGATCCTTTCAACATTTTTCAACTTCAACAACAAACGCAACATGTCCTCACACTATTAATTCTCTGCCACTCCACCATTTACGTATATCTACCATTACCTGACGCACCCAGACTCCCCTCTCCCCACCCTCCCTAAGGAACCACTGCTTTACATATTCAGCCTTGGCCCCAATGCCAAGAGACCTAAACCCCAAAGGAATCATTCACCGCTTGACCTGAGCAGACTGCAGACGTGTGACTACTGCCCTCTGCTGGCCATTGGAGGAGACTTATATTTTCACAACATGGCGCAGTCTGTGAGAAGACGTATGCACACGGTGTGCCTTGAATTGGTGCGTGGTGCAATAACGCCTCAGTCTGCACAAGTGCTTTTACCGAAAATTATCCGTGACACCTGTGGTGTTGCGGATCAAGAACTGGATGGTGTGGCGCTAAATGGTGCCTGTCGTATTTTCGTCAAGTTGAGATCAGCGAGAGTGTATGAACGGCTGGTTGACAAGTACCAGGACAGGAGCGTGGACGTTAATTCGGCGATACGTGTTCGACTCGTCGACGTGTCTAGGAATTACACGTGGGTGAAAGTCCGAAATGTGCCATTTGAGGCGGACGAGACTGATCTGCGGAATGCATTTGAACGGTATGGACCTGTACACCTGACTATGGCCGGTAAATGGACGGATGGGGCGTATGCCAGCTTGCCGGATGGTACGTTCGCGATCTACGTGACGTTGAGGCATTCCATCCCGTCTTACGTCATACTGGACGCATTTAGGACGCAGGTAATGGTGTACTACGCTGGGCAGCAGAAGACGTGTAGGTTATGTGGTGCGTGTGATCGTATGGCGGCCCAGTGTGGGAGATGGCAGAGGAGACAGGACTTAGGTAGTGCGATGGTGAAAGAACCAGAACCGGAGGTGGGTCATGCTGATGAGTCACCTGTACATAGAAGTGGAACTTCCTGGAGTGAGGAAGTGGAGCGCGACCTGCCACTGGTGGGTACCAGCCCATCACTGTCACAGTTAGTGGGAAATGAGGCATCTGCCTTGGAGAACGGGAAGACTGTGCAGATTGGTGACTTGCGGGTAGAGGAAGGCCTACTGGTGAACGTGAAGGACAAATCCTTTGAGAAGAAGGTTTCTGAGGATAACTTGCGTATGGTGAGGAGTACTGTTCAGATTGAAGATGAGCAACTTGGAAGATTGGCGAACATGGCAGATGACTCGCCAGGAGTGGTGGAAGTGATTGAGGTGAATGCTGACATTCAAAGGGAGGCACCCAGTGAGTTAAAAATGGATGCAGAGAGTGTCAACCGTAAGAGGGCGGCGACGTATTCCGACTCGGATGACATTTTGACCCCGGCACGGACATCGGGGAAAAAGCCGTGGGTTCGTGGGAGCTCTAAAGGTACGCCTGGTCCGGTGTTGGATCAGGGGAAGCCACAAGTGGGCAGTGGAGAGAAAAGTCGACGAAGCAGACACACTGGAAGCGTGTCGGTGAAAGGTGAACTGGGGCACAGGGTGAAATCACATAAGTAGGCTTCCGGTGCATGACAGTGAATATTAATGGATTGTGTGCGAGTGAGAAGCGTATGCGGGTAAAGGGATTTTTAAGACGTTATGCTATAGACATTGTTTTTGTGCAGGAACATAATTTCAAGCTGGGAAAGGAATTGGAGGTGGATGGGTACAGAGTGTTTGTTATGTATTCGGAGCGAATGAAGGGAGGGATGGGTATCCTGATCCGAGAGACGAGCCCGTTTGTTGTTCTTAGGAGTGAAGGGGGGGGGGGTCGTGTGTTAAGAATAGATGGGTGGTGGAGAGGTGAGAGGATGTCAGTTGTTTGTGTGTATGTGTCGGTTGAGAATGTAAGGGTAAAGAATGAATTTGTGAATAACGTATTGGTATGTTATTTGCGGTCATTACCGTCAGTGACAATAGCTGGTGGCGACTGGAACTGTGTGGTGCGAAGGAAGGATGTGGAACCGAGAGGGGCAGGGTGTTTTTTGGCAGGTTTAGGGGATCTATTGAGAGGTGTGGGATTGAGGGATATAGTTGATGGAGGGGATTGCAAGATAGAGCACACATTTCATAGACAGGGATATGTTGCACGATTAGATAGGTTGTATGTGACAAGGGGAGTGAGGGTGACGCGGGTGCAGACGATGAATGTCGTTTATTCACATCATAGGGTGGTTTATGCTGATTTAAATTGGGACGGTTTGCCCAAGAGGTATTTGGGGTACTGGAAGCTGAATGTACGACTACTGGGTGAGGGGGTGGAGGGAGGGGATTTTGAAAGTTTGTGGGAGGACTTATGGGGTGGGGGTAAGAGTGCAAGCGATTTATTGGGGTGGTGGGATGGGGTTACGAAGAGTAGGATCAGGCAATATTATGTGCGAAGGGGAAAGAATGAGGCATGGATGACATATGGGCTTCAACAGTATTTAGAGGGGCAGTTGCAGGGTTGTTATCAGAGGGGTGCTGTGAAAGGTGTATATCCAATGGAGGAAACTGAAACGTTAAAGTGGCAGATAAGGGATGTGCACAATGAGAGATTTGACGAGGCGAGGGTGCAAGGTGGGTTACAGGAGGCAATTTGGGGTGACAGGCCGTTAGCCTGTTTGTTACGGGGTCAGCGGAGACGCAGGTTGGCAATAGAAATTGATAAGCTGGTAGTACACGAGAACTTAGGTGGGTATACGAAGGGTCAGGAGTTGCAAACTACTACTGAGGGTATGAGTGGTTTTCTGGATAGTTGGTTTGGAAAATATTTGCAGAGTGTAGGAGTGAACAGTGAGGATTTAGAGAGATTGGGAGAGAATGTATCTTGTGTGCTGAGTGGAAGTGATCGTATGGCATTGGGAGGGGATATTGAAGAGGGGGAGGTATGGAGAGCTTTGGAGAATATGGCAAGAAGTAAAGCGCCAGGTATAGATGGGTTACCTTGTGAATTCTATGTAAAGCATTGGAGTGTGTTGAAGGATTTTTTAGTGAACCTGATGAATGTGATGAAAGGTCAGGGGAGGATGGGTGAGTTGCAGCGTACCGTACTGCAGTAGTAGTTTTGATTCCGAAAGGGGAAGGCCCTACGACAGTGCAGAACTACAGGGCGTTGTCGTTGTGTGCTGATTGTAAGATATTCGCAAAAATCTTGGGGAACAGGCTCAAGTGCGTGATAGATAGGGTTGCTGCGAGAGGTCAGTATGGGGTGCCTGGGAGGACGATGTATGAGGGACATGGAATAATAAAAGATTTTGTGGAAAGTATGGAGGGGGAGAATAAAGGGGGGAGGTGTCTTAGCATTGGATTGGCAGGCTGCGTATGATTGCGTAGAACGAGAGGCACTGTGGCATATCTTAAGGAGGCAGGGTTTTGGGGAAGAGATGGTACGTTGGATTGAGACTTTGTATAATAGGGTAGGTGTACGTGTGCAGCTGAATGGGAAATTGGGTGAATGGGTTTCAATGGGTAGACGCATAAGGCAGGGTTGTCCTCTGTCTCAACTGTTGTTGTTTCCTTGTATACAGGACCCTTTTTACAGGGCAGTAGGGCAATGTTTAGGGGTGGATCGTGGTGTGGAGAATGGAGCGATGGGAATAGGGTATGTGGATGATACCACAATTCTAATGAGCAGGGAGGAAAGTTTACATGAAGTGGAGGATGTAATTGGTGGTTTTGAAGGAGTTACAGGTTTAAAAGTGAATGTGGAGAAATCGAAATTATTGGTCTTAGGGAATTCGGCAGGGAGGGCGCGATGGGAAACAGCTGTGCGTTGGTGTGTGCTGGATAGTTCTAAACGTGTGTGGGATAATTTATATGGGGAATGCCGGGGAGGCACGGATGGTTAATTCTGGGAGGGTAGTGGATAGATTGGTGGGTAGGTTAAATGTTTTGAGACCCATGCATTTGACAATACATCAACGTGTAATAGTGGTGAATGTACTGTTATATAGTATGGTCTGGCATGTGGCAGCAGTATATCCGTTGGCAGGACCAGACATAACTAGAATGCTAAAAAAGGTTTTTCGTTATATATGGGGTTCTGGGTGTGACTGGTTGGGTAGAAGTGTTGTTATGCTACCGGTTGACAAAGGTGGATTGGGTTTAATACATATAAGATTGAGGGTTAAGTGTATATATTTGAAGAGGGGGGTTCTCCGAGTGGACGGTCGTGTGGGGAAGGGTGTGCCAGCATTATATGAGGAGGCACGAAGGTGGTGGGTAGGATCAGAGATGAAAGAGTGTGAGGATGTGCTGCGAGCTTTATTGTATGTTAGAGATCCGTCTAGGATACGGGTAGGTGTTCTGGAGCGTGCTGTAGGGGTGAGGGTGATTGCACATGTTAAGGGCATATACCCAATGTATGAATGGGGAGACATTTGGGTAAGGTTGCGGTTGGTGCGCATCAGACCAAGAGTGAGAGAGGTAATGTTTCGTTTCCTTCGTAGAATATTGCCGTCTGGTGTGGTGCTTCGGGAGAGAGGGTTGATGGTGGAGAATGTATGTACGGCGTGTGGGGATAGGGAGACAGACAGCTTTTCATGTAGTATATTTTTTGTAAAAATTTGGAGTGTATACAGGAGTGGGTGGGTGGGTGGGATTTTGAGGAGGGTGGGTGGGGGATGGATATCGGTATTAAGGGCATTGAGTTTAGATGTGGGAGGTGTGGAAGAGTCTGTGCAGCGTGCTTTTGTGTACATCATAACTGATTTTGTTTTCGTATCATGGGCCATGAGGGGTAATGGGGATTGGATGGTGCGAAAGAAGGTATTGGCTGCAACAATGTACAAAACACTTAGTCGTAATAGGGGGATATATGGAAGTAGATGGAAAAGGGCTTTTCCTGAAGGATATCGAAGTATGAATGTCAGAGGTTTGTTGGCGGAGTGAGGGGGGGGGGATGTGTTAGGAATTTCAGGGGTTGCACCGGGCTCGTCTCAGAATTTGGGAATGTATGAGGAGTTCCTTGATATGGTGTGAAATGGTAGTGTAGTTGTGAAGTGTGTTTTAAGTAAGTTTGTGGTGGCTCGTAAGTGAAAAGTTCTTAAGATTTATATGGACATGGAATGAGCAATATCTGTGTGAATGTGAATAGTATACGGTCATACTCAGGATGGTATACTGATGTATGTTATGGATAAGTTAAATTTGGAATATGTTGTAATGTATTATGAGGATTGGTGGTTGTATTAAAGCGAAGGACATGCGGGCGTGATAAATATTTTGTGTACCAAATGTACTGCTCATAATGAGATAATGCAATGTGTGTGATTTTTATCATACATTAAGTGTATATAGCAGTATGTAAGAGAGAATTTCATGTACTCAGTATGGGTTGTATATTAGTATTCGGTGAAGTTCAATGAATATTATTGACGTGATGGGTATATAAAGACGTTTCATGTACAATGTGTTAAGTAGAGTTAGGATGGTGAGCCAAGAAATGCTGCGGTCTGTAGAATAAGAATATAGTACTTGTTTACGTTAATGTTTAATAGTAATGACTATGTATATTTTATTATAGGGTAGAAGAAGTTTGTTACTTTAAAAATGGAAATTATATTTGAAAAATATTACTAAATATACGTGACTGTGTAAGTTCACTTGTAGGATGATGTAGTGTTTGTTCACTTGTAAGATGAATGTAGTGTATGGAAGTGAGGTGGGACAAATCATTTGTTATATTATACTGTGTTTAGTTTTTCTGTGGTGAGGTGTGCAGATTGTTATTTTCTAACCATTATTTGTTTCGTAATATACTGAGGTGTTATGTATTATGTATTTGATATGAAGTTTAATATACAAAAATAATAAGTGTGTAAAGAATTTTTGGATAATTGAGAATCTCTTCGTACATACAGTTTTATGTAAAATGTAAATACCTGTGACATTCTTTGGGTTATATTGCATATTGTGTTTATGGCTGCAATTTTGGATGTAATAAACCCACCTGTATTTGAAGCCGTGGGCTGTCTTTAGTTTAGTTCTTATGTATAAGTTTAGTGCTAAGGTAGAGAATGTGGAGTTTTCTTTTGTTATATATAATGGATACGTTTCATTGCTTACATTACCTACATGTATAATTGTGTATTGCGTTTTTCAATAAAATAAAAAAATAAAAAAAAACCAAAGACGGACATGTCTTCACAACCTCCCTACTCAACCAATCTCTCCCGTAACCACAAACATAACCCAAGACCCTTCTCTGCAGCCCCTAAATATCCACGTCCCATAACGGGTATATCTTGGCCACACCCCATACCTTACTGTAAACAATCGACTTAACCACCACTTCCCTCTGTTGCAAGGAGACATCCCCAGCTCTTAATCCTCAGACAGTCTAAAGCCTTTTTTAACACCAATTCAGAATTTACCCTTCGACCCTCCCTCTCTTCTGCCATGTACACAAACCCACATATTTTACTTTGCTCCACGACTGACCACCCATACCTTTTGCCCTGCCCTGTTGACGCACATACCAGTCACTGCCCAAAAAAACTCGACAACCCTACCCACAATCTGCAAGTCGTCATTGTCCTCTTTTAACCCTTTGACTGTCGCGGCCGTATATATACGTTTGCGAGGTACCGTGTTTGACGTATATATACTCATAAATTCTAGCGGCTTCAAATCAGGCAGGAGAAAGCTAGTAGGCCCACATGTGAGAGAATGGGTCTGTGTGGTCAGTGTGCACCACATAAAAAAAATCCTGGAGCACGCAGTGCATAATGAGAAAAAAAAAACTCCGACCGTTTTTTTTAATTAAAATGCCGACTTTGTGGTCTATTTTCGTATAGTATTTGTGGTTGTATTCTCGTTTTCTTGGTCTCATTTGATAGAATGGAAACTATATTATAGAAATGGAGGTAATTTTGATTAATTTTACTATAAAAAGAACCTGGAAATGGAGCACAAAGTACAGGAAATGTTTGATTTTTGCCGATGTTCAAAAGTAAACAAATGATGTCATTGTCCAATAAATGTCCAAATAGCCATTCTAATACGCAGTCATGAATGGATTGATGTAATTTTTACAATTATTACAGTATTGCAGTAGTCTGCATAACAGTAAATCTTCTATTTTTTGTTTGAATAAAATTTCAAAATAAAAAGCAAGAGTAATATCACAGGGACCTGGAGACATGACTGATGAACAAAGAAAATGTTATTTTAGAGCCAGGAATGTCTGCATTGTTCATTCTGGACCTTATTTTGAAATTGTCGTATTTTTTAATTTTCGTGAAATTGGCCAAATTGCAAATTTCTGACCATGTTATTGGGTAGTTGAAATCGGTAAATGGGCAGTTTCTTGTACTCAATCGATAGAAAAAATAGAGTTCTGAAGAAATAGTTATGAGTTTGATTGACTGGAATAACGGAATTAGCCGAAAATAGGGCTCAAAGTGGGCGAAATTGCCGATTTTTAAATATCGCCGAAGTCGCTAACTTTGCGAGAGCGTAATTCCGTCAGTTTTCCATCAAATTTCGTTTTTTTGGTGTCTTTACAATCGGGAAAAGATTCTCTATCATTTCATAAGAAAAAATAATTTTTTTTTTTTCGAAAATTTTGCGACACCAGAAGCAACTTCAGGATTTGGCCCTTCGACAGTCAAAGGGTTAACAAAATCGTGGTATCCACATAACCGACTACACCCACTGCACACTTACTACCCAGTACCCCACATCCACCAGTTCATAAAATGGATTTTGGACACAGGCAAAAAACAGCTGAGACAGAGGCCCCCCCCCTCCCTCAAACCCCATTCCATACATAAAGGCTGCCCTAACTTACCATTCACCTGTACTCATACCATTGCTGAGACATACAAACTGTCAACACATCATACTATCCCCTCCCAAAATGCTGCCTCAATAAAATAAGGATTAATATATCCCTGTCAACAGTCAAACAGTTTCCCAGTCAAACCCAAAGACACCCACCCCCCTTGACACTCCCCCAAAAACTCCATAACACACCAATGTCCTTCCCTCATGCTCCTACCTGGTATGCCCAGCTGTCCCCTATGAATAATTATTTCCATAACTTTTCTCATCCTGTTACCTAGGACTTTTGCAAACATTTTAGTCTGAACACATAAGAGATATAGCCCTATATGCACTCAGACCCCTCCACTCCATAAGCATGTAATTCAATACCTCAACCAAGCATTGCTTAATGCTTCCCCAATGCATCCTATAAAATTCATTCAATATGCCATCTATACCTGATGCTTTCCCTTTACTCATCCTAAATATCGCCTCCTTGACCTACTCCACACGTATCCTACCTTCTAGTACCCTCCGATCCCTTTCACATATAACTTTCCTGAAACCCCCCCCCCCCCCATCAGACCACCCTCATGGACCCCCCCCTGCTCTCCACCAGAGCTTTTCCTCAAACCAAACATCAGTATAAAATCTCGTGCTGTCCATATTAAAGAGTAACTGACCGGGCAGGTATCCACCCAAACCCATGCATACTTCCAAACGCAACAGCAGGAATGTTGCCTGTTGTCTAAACCAAAATTTCCACAGGACACAACCCAAATGTTTATCGCCCCATAGCACCACTTCCATGCCCGCCCTGATTCTAACGGCATTGAAACGCTCCTTGTGAATTTCGGCAAGTCGATTCCAAAGATGTTCGATGTCTTCATACCTACTATACTTCCGCCCCAACGTAATAATACTTCAGTTGCCCCTCAAAACAATTTTGTAGCCCATACCTCCACCTCACCTCCTCCTTACCCCAATTCCTATAACAACTCTCTATCCCAGGTCTGGCGCGCATTTCCCACCATTCCAACAAACGTTCGCCTTCCCTCCGCGTTTCCCAAAGATCCTTCCACCAATCCTGAAAAGTGCACCCATCCCCCTCCCCATCCAAGAGCCACACGTACACTTTCCAATAACCGGGATAAATCCGCATCGTTCCGTCAGAGTCCAAATCCGCTAGCACTGCACGGTACTCTGAAAACCCCACATCGAAGGTCTGTACGGGCCCAACTCGAATTCCCTGTGTTAAATTCTATCCGGACGCGCCACGTAGCCTCTGCAGACGAACGTGTGCTCCACCCCCCCCCCACACGTGTGGTGTGAATATAATGCAAACAATTCATAGTTTGCAAGTTAGATAACAGCAAGTGCAGAATTGCTAAAACTCTTGTCCACAGGGCTCTGAAAGAGTTGTTGACATAGTTTGGACATGAGACAATGAAACAAAACTGACTTCTACAGTCTATAAATCTGTAGTGGAGGGAAAACGAGATACGAGTCACCCTAGGAAAGGTTAGAGAGACAGTATAAAGGCAGTTGTGTGTGCAAGGGGCTTGGACTTCCAGCAAGCATTCGTGACCATATTTGATACGAGTGAATGGACACAGACGTGCTGTTAGAGCATAAGCAAACTAACATTTACAAAAACGATTCAGGGAAATTGGCAGGCCAGACTCAAGTCCGGGAGATGGCAAGTACAGTGTCTGCACTCTAAAGGATGGGTGTTAGGGGAGGGACCAGTAAAATAATTTTTTTTTTTTTTTTTTGAGGGGGGGGGGAGACCTATTTCAATGAGATTTTGACAGTGCATTAAACAGCATAAAAAAAAACATATAACCTGTGTTTGTTTTGACTATTACCCTTCAAGTTAGATAAAAAAAAAAAAAATTATGCATAATTTCATGGGTCCTATCACTTTCCTCATTCTACTAAATTCTGAAAATGTACAATATTCTAGTTAACCTCAGATGAAACATAAAGGCTAGATTAACAACAACCCAGGACAGTTTAGCAACAATATCAGTACATTCCATAAAAAAATATTGTTCAAGTTCTTCTTTCTTGGAGGTAACTGGAAAAATTCATTAACAAAATCTTCACAATCTCGCAAATCCTCTCGGGGTGTTTGTAGAACCATCATTCCTCAATAACATCTGCAAAAATCATGACAATCCAATGAATACTTAACCACATAAGATGAATTACAATGTCAATAATTTATTACCCAGTTTTTTTTTTTTTTAATCTAAGCAAGTGGCACACCAACTCTGTGTGCTACACCCCTCCAACCTTCTTTACAGCCTGCCAGCTACTAATAGACTCACTCTGTCTATGTCTGTCTGTCTGTCTGCTATTCGCACACAATTTGCCATGTACAATATTTACAATGAAATAATCATAAAAATCGTAATTTTGGGAAGAACAAACAAAAAAATTGCTATTTGCAAACATGTATTTTTGTTGACAGTAAAAACAAAAAAAATAAATTTAATGAAAAATATACTTAGAAATATCATACAAACAAACTGATTACATCAAAATGTTGCCTAAATTGGGTAACATTTTTCACTAACAAAATATCATTTTCCATATTCTTTCAATTTTAATGTCCTGATCATTGAAAAAACTCACCCCTCCCTTAATTAATGTCACAGTTCTATAAACTGTAATGTAAAGCACCCCACCGGCAAGACATTCATCCGGTCGATCCTGATTAAACTTTTTCTTCTTCGAGCCGCCCTGGCTTGATGGGAATCGGCCCGTGTGTTAATAAAAGAAAATAAAAAATAAACGACCCCTGTAAAGCACCCCACCGGCAAGACATTCATCCGGTCGATCGTGATTAAACTTTTTCTTCTTCGAGCCGCCCTGCCTTGATGGGAATCGGCCCGTGTGTTAATAAAAGAAAATAAAAAATAAACGACCCCTGTCTACCAATCAGTTTAAGGTCCTACTAAACAATCACATCATCACCCAAAATTAACCACACAAACCATACCTAATACCCACCAGTTACTCAAAAGATACTACTCCCATTGTCCTAAGGATTGCTCAACCACTTACCCACTACAAAATTAGATAATTGCCTAAATTTCATTGTTTTCAACACTACTAAATTGTAATATCTACATCATACTGTAAACTGTTTTCAATTCTTCTATTGCAAAGATAAACATATTTATTTTGAAAAAATTACACTGATGTACAAACAGATATAATAATTAGGTGTACATGCCAAAATCCCGTTTGTATGCACAAGACCATTTCAGGCAAACTTAGAAATTAACTTAATATTACCAAGAAAAATAATACACACTTCATATACTCATTACAAGAGTTATAGTCGGTAAATTACAATTGCATATTCTGTCAGGTAATGCTACATGCTTTGGATAAATCTAGTAGAGACTTGTGGCACTATTCAATTACTGTACTTAATAAAGATTACAATATTACAATGGAACAATTTAAAACAATTTACAATTGTGTATTACACTTTAGTACTACGTATTTAAAACAATACAATTTTGTATTACTGTGGAACAATTTACATAATGGTATACTGTATTATAATCTGCTATTTACAATAATAGAAAAATAAACATGCTAATTGCAAAGTACCAAGTGGTTCAGCATTCATCAGCACAATATGAGTAGCTTTTGAGAAACTGGTAGTGATTAGGTATGGTTTGTCTGGTTAATTTTCAGTTATAACGTGTTTTCTTATTGAGGCCTCCAACTCGTTACCAGACGGGGATCCTCTGCCGTGTTCCGGCTACGAATTCCATGTCTGTGGACCTTTTACGTGCACGACAGACATTTTGGCACGGGGAGAAATGAACACTAGGGATATCGAAGGGTGATCTGTGTCTCGTATTACGGTTGTGTTCTGTTATAGTTATCGAGGAGGACTTTGAGCAAGACGAGTATTTACATCGCAATGTAGTGCTCTGGGTAGGCACCGGACAATAATAATTGTGGATGCTTTGTATATTTAGCAAGTTAAGACTCTTGAAAACAAGTACGTACTGTGTGTTGTCTAATGCACAAATTAGTAGTAATCAATTGCTCCACAGCCTTTTCCTGGGTTATTAAAGGTTTTATGTAATTTCTGTCCTTGAGCCCCATTCACAAATAGCAGACCATAATGCAATTATTATCTATTAGACTTATCAACGCCATGTAGCATTACCTAACATAACATTCAATTCTCTTGTACCCAATTTAATGTATCTAATGACCATATGAACCATTATTGCTTTCCCAATCGTAAATTAACAATTTTCAAGTTTTGTCCAAAATGCTCTGCATACTAAAGGAGCTGTTGCCATGTATACCTAACTATTATATTCCTCTGTACAATCATATATTATATCAATATTCTAATTTGTTCAAGAGTAATACAATGATGGGTGAAAAGATTCAAGCCACTCATTTGCACACTACTGGTTACATTTCCCTATTTTTTTTTTTTTTAGCTAATAATCATGGTAACCTCAGTAAGATCTGTTCATATAAGATAAAGGGATATTGGCAACTTTCCATCTAGATAATCATTACATCAGGCATTGATAACTGGAATTTTACTAGAGAGATTTCATCTTATAGTTGGGAACAAATCATTTATATTGTTAGCTGTATTAATACGCTGGAGTTTCAGTTCATTTGGCTTAATTAGTACAATAACACTAGCTCTATTTGGTTTGAGGGTGCCCAGGATCTCGGTATGCATCTTCCGCATCTTTTTAATATCTCCTCGCCTTTCAGTGAATTGCAATAGTACGGCTGCTTAGACCGAGTAATTTGGCGAGGACCGACGTACTACGGTGTTTGATAAACTCTTTGAGCCCCTTCTGTATTGTCTTTCATGATGGATCTAGCAATGCTCTTAGTAAGCCATGGGCAACTTACTTACTCTTTTGTTAGTGATCTGTTTAGTTTTTATGAGACAACATTTGTCATATACTCTATGTATTTTCTTTACAATATAGTGTATTGTTCATATTGTTAATCAAGTCAGACACAGGTTGCTCATCTGTTTGTTAGGCCAAACTTGATGTTAAAGTCTCCTGCTATTGGTTGGTGCTTATTCAATTGTGTACCTGTAATCAGTGTTATTAGTTTAGCACTAAAAGCTGATATATTAGTACGAGGCATCCTGCATATGACCTCAACGGCTATAGGAATTTTTTTTTTTTATTTTTACAAACAAATTTGCAAATATATATTCACCATATTCATCACTGATAGATATAGTGTTGCTACATGATAGTGCAAATGTCTATTGTGTCTTAAGCCACATTTCAGTAAGAATACAGTAGGTTTTCTTTAATGAATCTACAAGTGCCAAGTCATCATAATAGTGTTTGCTTAGGGATGTAATAAATACATTAAATAAACACAAATTAATTAAACAAAATACAGTGGTCCCTCAATAATCGTCCGGCCTGAAAGTCGTCCATTTCGGAAATAGTCCTGTTATTTCGTCTAAACATTGGCTCGCAAATGGTCCGGTAACTCGCTAATAGTCCTTCATCCGAGACGCGTACTCACGCTCTGAGCCGCCTCGGCCTCTCTTCCCAGCCAGTGTGCCATTCTTTACCAGTGAGTGACAGTCCCCTCACTTGCTCCAAAGAAAAAATATTTCATAATATTCCATTGACTTTAGTGCTTACAAGTGCTAAATAAGCTACCATGGATCCAAAGAAAGCTCCTAGTGCCAAGCCTTTCGTAAAGAAGGTGAGAAATACGCTTGAATTTAAGAAAAACATCATTGAACAGTATGATAGTGGCGTACGTGTGGGCGAACTGGCCAGGATGTAGTATAACAAATCCCGTACAACCGTATCTTCCATCATAGCTCTCTTTTTACATTGCTTCACCACTCTCTTAACCTCTCTCTTTTTCTCCATATACTCTTCCCTCCTTGCATCACTTCTACTTTGTAAAAACTTCTCATATGCTAACTTTTTCTCCCTTACTACTCTCTTTACATCATCATTCCACCATTCGCTCCTCTTCCCTCCCGCACCCACTTTCCTGTAACCACAAACTTCTGCTGAACACTCTAACACTACATTTTTAAACCTACCCCATACCTCTTCGACCCCATTGCCTATGCTCTCATTAGCCCATCTATCCTCCAATAGCTGTTTATATCTTACCCTAACTGCCTCCTCTTTTAGTTTATAAACCTTCACCTCTCTCTTCCCTGATGCTTCTATTCTCCTTGTATCCCATCTACCTTTTACTCTCAGTGTAGCTACAACTAGAAAGTGATCTGATATATCTGTGGCCCCTCTATAAACATGTACATCCTGAAGTCTACTCAACAGTCTTTTATCTACCAATACATAATCCAACAAACTACTGTCATTTCGCCCTACATCATATCTTGTATACTTATTTATCCTCTTTTTCTTAAAATATGTATTACCTATAACTAAACCCCTTTCTATACAAAGTTCAATCAAAGGGCTCCCATTATCATTTACACCTGGTACCCCAAACTTACCTACCACACCCTCTCTAAAAGTTTCTCCTACTTTAGCATTCAGGTTCCCTACCACAATTACTCTCTCACTTGGTTCAAAGGCTCCTATACATTCACTTAACATCCCCCAAAATCTCTCTCTCTCTCTCCTCTGCATTCCTCTCTTCTCCAGGTGCATACATGCTTATTATGACCCACTTCTCACATCCAACCTTCACTTTAATCCACATAATTCTTGAATTTACACATTCATATTCTCTTTTCTCCTTCCATAACTGATCATTCAACATTACTGCTACCCCTTCCTTTGCTCTAACTCTCTCAGATACTCCAGATTTAATCCCATTTATTTCCCCCCACCGAAACTCCCCTACCCCCTTCAGCTTTGTTTCGCTTAGGGCCAGGACATCCAACTTCTTTTCATTCATAACATCAGCAATCATCTGTTTCTTGTCATCCGCACTACATCCACGCACATTTAAGCATCCCAGTTTTATAAAGTTTTTCTTCTTCTCTTTTTTAGTAAATGTCTACAGGAGAAGGGGTTACTAGCCCATTGCTCCCGGCATTTTAGTCGCCTCATACGACATGCATGGCTTACGGAGGAAAGATTCTTTTCCACTTCCCCAAGGACAATACAAGAAATAAAAAGGAACAAGAGCTATTTAGAAAAAGGAGAAAAACCTAGATGTATGTATATATATATGCATGTGTGTGTCTGTCAAGTGTGACCAAAGTGTAAGTAGGAGTAGCAAGATATCCCTGTTATCTAGCGTGTTTATGAGACAGAAAAAGAAACCAGTAATCCTACCATCATGCAAAACAGTTACAGGTTTCTGTTTCACAGTCATCTGGCAGGACGGTAGTACGTACTTCCCTGGGTGGTTGCTGTCTACCAACCTACTACCTATTTTTAAATTGGTATTTTTTTTAAATCTGGGTGAACTGGCCAAATAACTGTCTTCTGTGCACTGTTTAGGATAGCTGTAATAACTGAATGTATCATTTCTTGTTCTCAATTGACAGAACGAAAAGCAAACTAGCGAAATTGCTAGGAACTTGGTCGAACTGAGAAATGAAATTAATTTACAATAGGACTCAAATTCAGTGAAATTGCTCCTGCATAAATTGCACCCAGAATGCTAATTCTGCACCTGCATCTGCTATCAAATTTCATAATTTTGGTGTCATTACCTTCAGAAAAAGATTTTCTACCATTTCAGATTTTTTTTTTTTTTGAAGTGGATGACAATGGAAGCAATATTAATTTTGGGGGTCTGGATGGTGAAAGGGTTAAGCAGAGCCTAAGAAAAATTAGCAGCATTCAGCTTGTAGTAGCCAAAGGTGAAGCAGAAAGAACACAGAAAATTGTACACTTTCACTCACTACTCCTGGATTTGAAGTTGACTTCCAGTAATACTTCTGCCACCATAATGACCACCCTGTCACCCATCCAAACACAACTAGTTGAACCCTCTTGCACTTTGCAGACCACTTCAACTGGCAGAGTAAGGGCCTGCTCCATAATCCTCCGAATCAAAATTTAACAAATTGTGAAAAATACGTTATGCTAGCCAAATAATGGAAAAGCTACTTAAGTCCTCCCACCATAATAGGGTGAACCCTCAGGGAACAAATTATTGTTAGAAAGAGCACATAGTCTTACTTGAGGAATCATTTAGGTCTTCAATGTTCCTTATCTCCATGTAGTTCTCCATAGCATTATCTCCACATAGTTCTCTGTTGTATTATCTTTGTGTAGTTCTCCATTGATCCTTGTATTTCATCTCAATACCTACCCAATGACTCTTGGCTCATCACAGACTACATTAAAAGGATGAACGAGGTTACCATCTCTGATCTACAAAAAACAAAAAACTTCCTGAAACTTTAACCAATGTTAATATTTAAAATACATTTAATATTGTGAAATTCAAATATCAAATGTTCTTGGAATACAGTAAATCCTCTATTTAATGGACTAATCAGAGGGAGTGGGTGGCCAGTAAATAGAGGATTTACTGTACTACAAGAGCATTTGTCTGAATTTCACAATATTCAGTTCATATTAAATAGTAACATTGGTTGGATAGAGAAAAAATTGTGTTGATGTGATTGTAACAATTAAGAATCCTGCAAACAAAGGACTTTGTCCAGTGTTTCTAAATCTAGTAACCCAGAGGATTTGGTTCTGTATTTCCAAAGTACATCCAGTGGATGGTTTACTTACTGCACTGCAATTAAATTCCTGAAAATTTTGTGTTAAACTGTCAATTTCTGTAAATAGCATTTTCATATGGCTTCTGACTAATTTAAGTACTGGTATACTTTACAGTATATACAAGCATTACAGCATACTCTTATGCAATATCCTTAAATAATATATAAAAATAAAATTGGTATACATTCATCTTAATCAGCATTCCTAAAACTTTAGTAACAAGTTTCTTATTTCTGTCACAAATTTATATCAGTCATACTTTTACTATAAACATTTATCCTTTTTATTTTTAGTGATTTGGATAACTGGCCAAATTACATTATTCCTCCTAAGGAAATGGCAAAACAATTCCATACAGCTCTGCAAATGTTCCCTCCCCTACCTCTGCAAGTGTCCTTACAATAGTCTCCTCAAAATCCCCAATATAACTACAAAATCCATAAATATTCAACAAATCCCTATTTTTCCAAAAAAATCCTTACAATACTTGTGGGACAAAAGCCTCAGCCTAGCTAACCTGATAATTTTCTAGTAAAGGACAAGTCTATTGGACAATATGGAATAATTTAGTGTTAGAAAACACACGTCCATACTTGGGTTGCAGTACATCACACTCAAGAAGTGCTCAACCCTCATGGATCATACCTCCATAATAATCCTTGTGTCTTCTCTGTATTTACAATTTATACCAAGAAAAAGTAGGAATTCATCAAATCTGCTGCAATCACAGAATGAATCAGGTTACCATCTCAATCATATGTAAAATAAAGCAAAACTCATTAGCAGTGGTGGTACTAAGAAGGAACGGGCATAAAGAGGGGCTGAAGCCCCCCCAAATAAAAATACTAATAATAATACTCCTTCATGACAGGTCCCCTAGCCCACTCTTCTAACCAGATTACCACTCTTAACTCCCTCCCCTTTATATAAAAATATGTGGAGATGCCCCAGTTCATTAGCTATGAAACTTTCTGTTAGTTTAAACAAAATTTGCAATCCAGTGTAGGATGGTAGAGTGCTGGAACATGGTTGAACACACTGCACAGGGCAATAATAAAAGTATGCTATTGCAGAGGTCATTGTATCCGAAAAGACCTTCATTTTGCAATATTTAACCGAGGCTTTACCGCCCATACTGAAGCTTCATCGAGCCCAGAAAAAATGATAAAACATTTCCACGTATGTCTATGAATTACCACTTGGCTTATTCCACTGTCTATCTACTCTACCTGAGAGGAACTTGGCATGCAATCATCAAATCAAATTTTACTGTCCAAATGGCGGCCAACTCTTAATAACGGACCAAGTCCATTGGTTACAGAATTACCCCATTATTATTACAAACACTGCAAAACAATCTCATCTCCATCCACCACAAACACTATCAGTCACCTGCTCCCCCTATTAGTTTGTTAAATTGGAGGTTCACTATAAATCAATAGCTAGCCAATTAACTCAAATAACTAGCTAACTAAATGTCTAATAGGTGGACAAATAAATATATACATTTATTTAAATACCTACTATGCTCCAGTTCCCTAAATTGAGCCTGAATGCCTCTTCCCCCTCAGGTGCTGTATAATCTCTACAGGTTAAGTGATCTCCCATGATAACAATAACAATAATAATAGTAATAATAACTAAATATCTTAAAAACTAGTTAGCTAACTAGCCAAACAAGTTTATTTAGGTATAGGTACACAAGTACAGATACACCAAGTTAAGTGATTACAATTATTGTACATATAATAATGTATGTAAATTACCTAGGATAACCCCAAAAAAGTCAGATGAAGTGACTTATTTCCACTGGGGTTCTTGAAATATACAGGTCGGCCATCACTAATCCGGCATCATTGGGACCTGTAGTGTGCCGGATTAGTGAGTTTGCAGGATTACAGAGTGGTTAGGTTAGAATACACAATTAACCTATCAGTAGAGACTCCTTCTGCTACATCTCCCTCATTTTCATCAGTGCTGTCTCCTCCACTGGCTTGCTGCTGTGGATTTACGACCATCTGCACAATTTCTGATTCAGTATAATGATGAAATGTGAAATTATGATAACTGATTGCCGGATTACTGATGGCTGACCTGTATTATTATTGAAAGCCTAGCTATAAGATACAGTAGAAATCTTTCACGATTACATCCTTAAAAATTAAAATAACTACGTAACTCAACTGCATGAAAATCATTTATAATAAAATGAGGTACAATGTAAGTAAAATGACCTGAGTTATTTACATGAACATTAAATAGAGATTAGATTTTGCCACCAAAGTGGCTAGTTTATTGTGCACCCCATATCCATCCTGTGGACGGTAGCGCGAGAGCATATGGATACACAAAAGGCCTAGGAACTAGGCCCCAAAGGGTTAACAGGAATACATATGGATTTATATCTACATATCTATAGTTCACTTATCTGTTACAAGCAAATTTAGGAAATTTGCTTAGTATATCTGGTATCTTATTTTCATTAGTAAGATATCTTGACATGTCACATAGGTTATTATACTGTCTGTCTCTGTATTCTTCAATAAGTGGACAATTAAGCACATAGTGTTCAAGAAAGTGACCATATGCCTGATCACATAATTTACATTTAGTTTGATCATCATCTGTGTCTCTCCCAAACTGCCAGAAGTACTTGTAACCAAGCCTAAGCCTGGCCACTACAACATCAGTCAGTCTGTTCACATTGCAAGTTGCTCCATAAACATACTTATCTACATTCATGTTTTCATAGTGGGTTATAGATCTACTCAGGCTTCTAACTGCATTCCTATAACAATCATTTTCATTATTTACTTCTCTCCTAATATTATTCCTAATGCTAGACACAGTTATACCAAAGTTATATTCTACATTCTCCTTCTAGGTACTCTTCTTGGCTAACATATCAACTTTATCATGAAGGAGTAATCCAATGTGTGATGGGATCCATAGCAATTGTACATTAATTCCTTTGTCCCTAATTTTTGAGTATCTATACCTGGCTTCTCCAATGAGCATGTTGTTGGAGTCATTATGCGAGTCAAGAGCCTTCAAAGATGACATAGAATCAGTAATGATGATAGAGTCAAGCTCAGTGTCATAGGTTAGCTTTAGCGCCATTAGGATTGCAAACAATTCAGTTTGCAGTGTAGACGCCCAGTTGTTAATTCTTATGCCTAACTCAACAAATTTATTATCGTTTTTAACAAGGGAGGTGGCAACAAGAGCAGATGCAGCCCTGCCAGAAGACTCCTGTTTAGATCCATCAGTGTATATAACTTGTGATAACTTATTACTACCAGCTAGGTGAGAAATTTCTTCTTGAGCACTTGCTCTAACAAGAGATTTAAGGAAGGGATTACTAGCAATGAGCTTCTTGGGAGGGACTTGCAGGTATGTGATATTAAATGAACATATCTTCCACGGAGGTGTGAAATGATCTTGTTGCCTACAGTGATACAGTTCATGCAGGTTATAAAACTTGATGTAATTGCACGTTTTCACAATCCATTTAGATCTGTGTGTATTTACCTCTAGACACTTGGTAAGATTCATTGTGACAGTGTCTGGTACGTTTCTCAACATTCTAATACCGAGTACAGTGTTAATCTCAATAATCCTATCACTGATACTAGAAATACCAAGCTCCTTCCTCATGTTAAGAACTTTTGTAGATCTGGGACAGCCAAGAATAATCCTGAGAGCTTCATTTTGCATTAACTCCAAGGGTCGGAGAGAACTTTCTCTAGCCAGTATCAACATGGGAGCAGCATAATCAATTAAGGACCTAACATAGGCTATGTACATCATTCTTACGATTCTCACATTAGCACCATAGTTGGGGTTGTAACCAGCAACAGCTTTGAGAGCATTTAGCCTAGCTTTGCATTTTTTTGTTTAGTTGTGGTATAGTGGATTTGTTAAAGGGTACATCTACACCAAGATATCTGTAAGTTTTAATGTAGCTAATGATTTCACCCTGCAAATAGATGGATGGGGGATGTCGTTTGCTTGTTAATATCTTTGTTTTAGAGGAAGATATTATGAGGCCTAGTCGATTACAAATTGCTTGAACTTCATTAAGAATGGTACTCATCTTCTTATGCCCTGTTGTATGGATCATTAAATAGAGACAATCAGCTTACTATAATAAGTACACAAATGTTAACCACACAGGAAATCACTCTCCTCCCATTCTGTAGCTTCATTCATTAGGATCCTTTCAGTTCTTCCTGAACTGAATCATGCTAAGACTGCTTTTGACACGCTCAGGCAATCTATTCCACTTCTTATTGTTATATAATAAAAGGTGTTGAGGTCTGACTACCTACTGTTGGCACCACATAATTTGTGCAGTTCCCCCAGTACATACTGGTTTTAGTTCCTAACCACGACAAAATTCACATTAAGATATTCTGGGCACTGTTTGTCAGTAATTTTGTAAACATGATTGAACTTCAGCTGCTTTACTCATCTTCAATATTCAGTATGTCCAGTTGTTGTAATTCATCCAGGCCTACATGATCTCTTGTCCCCAGGCCCAGGATGAATCACACCATTTTGTTCTGAATGATTTATAGTCTTTCTTTTTTTTTTTTTTTTACAGCAGAGTTCCATGAACAAAAAAGAATAATCAACACAACATTGTATAAGAGCTAGACAGGGTCCTGCAGACCTCAGTAGATACATACTTCCTGTCTGAAGAGGAACTTTAACCTGTCATTCACTTTTATTTTACTACATTGTTCCCTATCAATTTTCCTGATATGCTTGGGTCAAAGGGGATTCCTAGACATTTCGCTGATGATATTGAAGTGATAGCTTCCCCATTACACTAGACATTAAAAATATTTACTCTTCTCAGTTTACTTTTTGTGCCAGAGTATGACTTCTGTTTTACAGAGGAGTAGTGATAGTTTGTCTACTAACCATTTGCTGCAGGACTAGTTCCAGTGATAATACATTAGCTACATCTTCTAGCTAATTCAATAACCACATAATAAGCTACCTAATTAGCTAAACAGCTATCAGTATAGATAGCTAAATGAATAGCTGTACAGCTAAATTTCCAGATGTAAAACTAAATAGATGGTTGTACAACTAAATAAATGGCTGTACAAATAGCTAAATGTACAACTAAATAGCTAGATGTACAGCTAAAAAGCTAGATATACAACTAAACAGTTTCTCTTTCCTCTTTATATCAAAAAGTTTCCCAATGCCACCCATCAGGTGTCAGGTACTCGCCTCGCACACCTGAACATCTATGGTTCAATCCCTGGCATGGGTGAAAATGTCGGGCATGTTTCCTCACACCTGCTGTCCCTGTTCACCTAGCAGTAAGTAGGTACCTGGGTGTTAGTCGACTGTTGTGCATCGAATCCTGGGGTGGAAGATTAAAGGACCACAATTTAAACAGACAGACAGTCCTGGATGACTGTGTGTCTGGGTGGCTAATCCTCTCTACCCAGGGTTAAAAATGCCAACAAAATCTTAACTTTAGCCAGAACTCTTAAGAAACACTGATTTTAAACACTATACTTAATGCTCTAAGTCATTTTTGGGAATGAACCATGTCCACAAATTAGACATCAAATTAATGACACAAAAATAGAAAAAAAGAACAAGGGTACATATATTCCTAGGTCTGATCATAGATAAACAATTAAGATTTAATAGAAACTTAATAGAAATAAGTCACTTTGTATGACTCTGGGTTGTCCTGTGTAATTTACACGTATGTTACTATGTATGATAATCAGTACTTATGTGGACCTGTGCTTACGTAAACTTACTTATCCTCATATCCGACTCATTTAAGAAGGTACAGTATGAAAAACTGTAGACATTCTCCAAAATTACGCCAGTCTCAGCCTGGATATAAGTCACATTGTCTAACTTTTTTTGGGTTATCCCGGGTAATTTTGCACTATGATAATTGTACTAATGTGTACCTGTAACCAAATAAACTTACTTGCTTGTTTACTTACACTAACACTACCATCATCTACCCATACCTCAACTAGGGTACTGGTGGCTAGGATTCTAGTTATCATACAACACAAGCAATATTTCTACCTTATTGACCCTTTAGGTTTAGCACTTCTCTGATTATAATAATTTCTACTTTACAAGAGATGATGAAGTTCTTAATCACACTCATACAAACGTTTATATTTGATTAATAAAATTACTGAAATGTATACTAAGTGGTTTTCTTTTGTTAATTTATTGAGGTAAAAGTGCAATTATCATACATAATTTATCAGCGTAAATTACCTAGGATAATCCCAAAAAAAAGTCAAGGTACCTTATTTCTATCAGTATCCTTACTTAGTGTGTCTAACAACGTTTTATTAAATATAAACTACATTATTTATGTACCACATAAGAATAAATAAAAAATAAATCTGAGTTTTAAATGAGCTTTTCCTGTCAAAAGTTTATATAAACAAGTGCAGACGACGGTCCAACAAAACAAGTTTATATATTGTGTTTTCCTATAACTTAACAATGAAACTCTTATAACAGATGCAATATAAGCTTACCATTCTTCGCCGTTTCCTAATAAATAATACTTGACAAGCAGAGACTGTTGAACAGCTTAAGTAAAACTCCAGCAGCCTTCCTCAGCGTCATCCCCATGGCAGCCATGATGGACAAGGTGATGAAACATCCACCATTACCATGACAACCAACCATGATTGCCATGGCAACCAGCCACGCTACTCCCCTCTTACTTACACGTGTTCTTCCTCAGTGGGCTGTATAGTCCTTGTGGCTTAGCGCTTCTTTTTGATTATAATAATAATAATAATCTTCCTCAGTGGGAAAATATAACTTCAGGCTATTGAACAATACCTACAAGTGATTTACGAAATAAGTTTAATATGGCCAGCAAAAGCCATCAAGCTAAAATAGATAGAGAAAGCCAACAGGACGATGATGAGCGAAGGGAGACTGAAAACTTCTACACACGTGTTTATGATGAAGCTGTGGCCAAGAAAACTCAACTTGACAATACCATTATTGAGTAAGATTTTGTTATCATTAGTGATTCAATCTGCTTAGTGTAGACGATAGGCTAAAGCCTATCGTCTGCACTAAAGTCATTAATGCTGCATGCAACCAATACACTACAAATTAAGAATACTCTAATTCCTAATAAAGTAGAGGGATGGGGGTGGTTAAACTCTGAACATATACAGTATACACTGAGAGACATACACCTCCCTGTGTATATACGTATCATATAATTCACTATAATGCTCCTGTAGCTCAGTGGCGGAGCAGCAGGCACGTAAATAAGACACAACACGAGGTTTATGCTATTTTACCGTGACAACGTTTCGCCCATCATAAACTTTATCAATTCTCCAAACTGAGAACTGATGATGAAGGCCCTAGTGGGCGAAACGTCTTCTCGATAAAATACCACAAACTTGAAATTATCTTAATGACGCAAACAATAAGGTCAAAACTGGAAGAGTTATGTTGCTCAAGGGTAACACCTGACTCACAAGTGATAACCAGTGGAACAACCTGAATTCGATTTTCAAGTAGATCAAGACTTATATATAAAATACAAGTAGAAGTATAACATTACCATACAGGTGGAAATATAACATTACCATACAGGTGGAAGTATAACATTACCATACAAATGGAAGTAGGCCATCAATCAACTGCGGAATGACGTGTGTATACACACAGTTGATTAATTGATGACATATTTCCACGTGTATGATAATGTTAAAGTTTCATATTACGCAGAGAATCCATAACTTGGAGATTAGGAGGTGCAGGATTACTAAAAGTATTATTCAGAGGGCTGAAGAAGGGTTGTTGAGGTGGCTTGAACATTTAGAGAGGGTGGAACAAGATAGGATGATTTGGAGGGCGTATAAATCTGTAGTGTAAGGAAGGCGGGGGAGAGGTCATCCTAGGTAAGGTTGGAAGGAGTAAATGAGGTTTTGTGTGCGAAGGGCTTAGACTTCCAACGAGCATGTGTGGGCATGTTAGATAGGAGTGGAGGCAAATGGTTATGACGACGTGCTGTTGGAGTGTGAGCAAGGTAACATTTATGAAGGGATTAAGGGAAACCGGTTAGCCGGACTTGTTGAGTCCTGGAGGTGGGAAGTACAGTGCCTGCACTCAGGATGGGTTGTGATATGTTGCAGTTATTGAATTGTAGTGTCGGCACACTTCTGGCAAGACTGATTGACTGATGATGAAAGTGTCTCCTCTTTTTCGGTCACCCTGCCTAGGTGGGAAACGGCGATTAAGAGTCTGGGCTAGGAGCTGAGTCCTGACCTCGGCAAGCACAACTCGAGTGTAACTTAGTACACAACATTTCCTTCCCCTTAATTCCACAGACACATGGTAAAAACAAAAGTGCATATTTCTTAATGAATATACTGTACATTTTTGGTATTAAAGTATAGTGTACAGGCTTAGTATGCAGCCTTAATGATCCACTTGCAGTTCATTACACAAATAACCCGCACATAGGAGAAGAAAAACTAATAACGATGTTTCGGTCCGACTTGATCATTCACAACTCAGTGTGACTTGTGAATGGTCCAAGTCGGACAGAAACGTCGTCATAAGCTTCTCTCTCTCCTACGTGCGGGTTTTTTGTGTATTGTTCCAGTCACGTTATTGTGCCCTTTTGTTCTCCACTTGCAGTTGATATTTAAATTGTCTGTACAGGCAGACCTGCGAGGTGGGAGGTGGCCGCGTTGAGAGCCTCGCCCGCGTGTACAGCACTGGAGGTGAGGGGAACGCCTCCCACCACGCTGCCTTCAATGCCTCCCTCAGCGCCATCCACCAGCAGAGGCAGCGAGCATACACTCGCTACGCTGCTCTTGTGCGTGCTATCCTCACCCACGAGCCAGACCTCCAGGTAGGTCTACATGGTTACGTACCTCCAGGTACTTTGGTGGATAACAGGTAATAGTAGTCTCCAGATACATTGGTGGATAACAGGTAACAGTACAATCTCCAGGTACTATGGTGGATAACAGGTAGTAGTACAGTCTCCAGGTACTGTAGTGGCTACCAGGCACAGGCCTCCAGGTACAGGTCTCCAGGTACTGTAGTGGCTACCAGGCACAGGCCTCCAGGTACAGGTCTCCAGGTACTGTAGTGGCTACCAGGTACAGGTCTCCAGGCACTGTAATGACTACCAGGTACTGGGGTAGAAGCTACCAGGTGGAGTGGTACTGGTCTCCAGGTATTGGAGTAGAGGCTGTCAGGTACAGGCCTCCAGGCACTGGAGTAGAGGCTCCCAGGTACCGAAGTGGAGGCTGTCAGGCACTGGAGTAGAGGCTGCCAGGTACTGGCCTCCAGGCACTGGAGTAGAGGCTGCCTGGTACAGGTCTCCAGGTACTGTAGTGGCTGCCAGGTACTGGAGTGGAGGCTGCGAGGTACTGGAGTAGAGGATGCCAGGTACAGTAGTACAGGTCTCCAGGAACTGAAGTAGTGACTTCTAGGTAGTGGTACAGGCCCCCAGGTACTGCAGTACAAGTTGCCAGGTATAGTAGTACAGGCCTCCAGGTACTGGGGTGACATGCTGAGATCTCCATATACTACGATAGATGATAGTCTTCATTTAGTAACCGATACTGAGTACAGTGGAACCTCTACTTATGAGTTTAATCCATTCCCTGACCTTGCCCGTATCCCGATTTGCGTATGCTGAGTCAATTTTCCTCATTTAAATTAATTAAAATGCAATTAATTCACTCCGGCTCTCAGGAGGCACGACAAAATACTTCAATATTGCACTAATATCAACTCTATGGCTTATTTATCTATCACCATTCCTCTAATATGACATAATAAACAATGTAAATAACATAGAAACCTGATAAATACTCTAAAATAAAATACTATGTCATGTGACAAGTGGTGTCGGCCATTCCCTACCCCAAGCTGCCTTGTGGGCGAGTGGGGTAGACCTCCTGCCATCCCCTGACACTCGACACCACCATTCTAGGTTTCGTGAATAGTATGTGTTCAGTTCTGCTAATATCTCTTGTTGAATTGTGAATTGTGTTTTGATCTTTTAATTGCCATACCTGACTTACTGACTTGACTGACTGACTTACTAACTTGACTGACTTACAGACTTGACTGACTGAATGACTGACTTACTGACTTGACTGAATGGCTTACTGACTTGACTGAATGACTTACTGACTTGACTGAATGACTTACTGACTTGACTGAATGACTTACTGACTTGACTGACTGACTTAACTGACTGACTTGACTTACTGACTTGACTGAATGACTTACTGACTGAATGACTTGACTTACAGACTGACTTGACTGAATGACTTACTGGCTGACTTGACTGACTGTTATGCAGACTACTGCATTATTGTAATAATTGTATAAATAATGTCAACCCATTCGTGGTTGCATGAGAGACTGGCCAGGTGGACATGTATTGGACGGCCAAAGAATCGAACATTTCTGCTTTGAGCTCAATTTCAAGGTACTTTTCGTTGTGAAAACAATCAAAATCATATCTATTTCTGTAACATATCTTCCATTCTATCAAATGAGACCAAAAAACGAGAATACAACCATAAAAAAACATACAAAAATATACTGCTAAAGGGCAGCTAATGGCTGAGAAGTGAACTCTGTTATTTATGGTCCGATTTCCTTCAATTCTGGTGTACGTTAAGAAGCATCTTTCCATCATACATTGCCCAAGTTTAAATAAGATAGTCCAACAAACAACTGAGATCCAATTCCCTAGATCAAGAGCAACAGCCCCTCACCAGCATCAAGGAACCTCCCTTGATGCCAGCTCGCATCTTGATATTTCGCTCACGCCTGGAAGCAAAAAATCGACCGAGTGACTGCTCGTATCTTGAGCTCACATGCTGGGGCACTCGTAAGTAAAGGTTCCACTGTATTGGCTAATTGTGATGCTATCAACAAAATTGTTGATAGCATGTCACCCACTCTCATTTTCTCTCCTTTTACATTCCTTCACCACTCTCTTTATCTCTCAATATACTCCTCCTTCCTTGTATCACTTCTACTTTGTAAAAACCTCTCACATACTAACTTTTTTTCTTTTACTACTCTCTTTACCTCATCATTCCACCAATTACTCTTCTTGACACCCACACCCACTTTCCTGTAACCACAAACTTCTGCTGAACACACTAACACAACATTTTTAAATCTACCCCATACCTCTTCAATTTCATTGCCTATACTCTCACTAGTCCATTTTTCTTCCAATAGTTGTTTATATCTTATCCTAACTGCCTCCTCCTTTAGCTCATAAACATTCACCTGCCTCTTACTTGCTGATTCCATTCTCCTTGTATCCCATCTACCTTTTGCTCTCACTGTAGTTACAACTAAAAAGTGACCTGATATATCTGTTGCCCCTCTATAAACACGCACATCCTGAAGTCTACCCATCAGTCTTTTATCTACTAGTACATAGTCCAACAAACTACTATCATTATGCCCTATATCATATCTTGTATACTTATTTATCCTTTTTTTTCTTAAAATATGTATTACCTATAACCAAACCCCTTTCTACACAAAGTTCAAAGTCATTTCATTGATTCAGACTCTTTAAAATGTCTAGTTATCAGGTTTAATGCTTACTTTCTGCATGATGCTCTTGCTTAATGAATCTGTAACAGGAAAAAATAATAGTGTTCTGGTGCTTATTTTACCTTCATAATACCATTATTTAACTTTATAAAACCTAGTTTAAATCTGGAGGTGGGCCCCGCTTCACAGTGCTTGTTTACGGTGTTTTGCTAATGTAGTATACTTGAATACCTGAAGTGGTTTTCAGTTAATATTCATTCTTCATTTATTTAGACTTCCTACAGTAAATATATTCACCACTCACTATTAGCTAAGGATGAAAATATCTGAAGGTAAGTAATGTGTGTACTGTATATACTCTTTAAGGCCTAGCTCCATTGCTCACTTAATATATGATAAGGATTAAATATTAAGGATTTTATTTCTTTGCACAGTTTACAATGTGTAATTACAAATTTGATTTGCTAAGTACAAAGAAAGCCACTATCATGCTGGGGCATTTTGGGCAGACTTAAACCTAATGCTTAACAGACTACTTAATACTAGGCATATATATCATAGCTGGTTCAAATTGTACATCATTTTTTATATTTCAATACAGGTAGTTAGTGATTTAGTAGTAATTGAATTAACAAGTAATTGAATCTGAAAGCGAAAAAACCCCAAAAGATGCTGTTTCACTTTACAGCAGTAGCCCAGAACCTAACCTGCTGTATAAGCGAGGTTTGCCTGTATTTGTGTATTTTATATACACTGTATCATAACTGTTCATCAGCTCCCATCCTCATCCTCATATCTGACACAGAGATGTAAACCACAGCACCATATCCTTTGTTGATGTTACCAGAATTTGCACAAGTGTCATTCATTCACTGAAGACACTGCAAATCTCCAACTGGATATTAACCAAGTCTTTACATGGGCCTCAGACAACAACATAAATGAAGACAAATTTCAATTACTCTGCCATGGAAAACTCGAGGAAATAAAAACCACGCAACAGAGCGGAAAACTATTGTGAAGGACCTGGGAGTGATAATGTAAGAAAATCTCACTTTCAAAGATCACAACAATGTCTCTACCACACCTGCTAGGACAATGATAAGATGGATAATGAGAACCTTCAAAACTAGGGATGCCAAGCCAATGATGATTCTTTTTAAATTGTTTGTTTTATCTACGCTGGAATACTGCTGTACACTAACAGCCCCTTTCAAGGTAGGTGAAACTGCAGACTAGAGAATATGCAGAGAATTTCCATTGTACGTGTAAGTACAATAAAGCACCTCAATTACTGGGAATGGTTGAAGTCCCATGACCCATACTCTTTGAAATGTAGGTGTGAAAGATACACATCATAATATACATTTGGAAAATCCTAGAGGGACTAGTTCCAAATCTGCACACGGAAATCACTCCCTATGAAAGCAAAAAACTTGACAGGTGGTGCAACATCATCCCAATGAAAAGCAGGGTTGCCGTGAGTATGCTAAGAGACAACACAATAAGTGTCAGGGGCCCAAGATTTTTCAACTGCCTCCCAGCATACATAATGGGGATTACCAATAGACCCCTGGCTGTTTTCAAGAGGGAGCTGGACAGGCACCTAAAGTCAGTACCTGACTAGCCAGGCTGTGGTTCATAGCTTGGTTTGTGTGCAGCCAGCAGTAACAGCCTGGTTGATCAGGTCCTGATCCACCATGAGGCCTGGTAATGGACTGATCTATGGGGGTGTTGACTCCTGGAATACCCTCCAGGTATAGTATATATAAAATACAAACATAATTTGGGAAATCTACAAATAATTTTACAGACAGTAATATAAAATAGTACAAGAGTTCTGAAGGCACATAAATGTTGTAGTTATAAATCACTGACAAATTAAGTAGTTATTGCTTACTTTCACTTATATTTTCCTATTCTCTTTTTCCATTTTCCTGCTGGTGTGCTGTGGCAGGCTCAGGAGGAGCGTCGCAAGGAATGTGAAAGAGTGCTGCAGCGACAGCAGCAGGAGGAAGGCAGCCAGGAGGAGGAGGTGCACCGCCTACAGCAGTTGATCCTCGCCACACGTAAGGCCACAGCTGCCACAACCGCCAAGGTCGCCACTTACTCTACCTATAGGGTCAGTTTCTTTATAGATATACATGTCATTACTTTTTTGCATGGTTGTTATTTTTTAGTTACCAGTTATCAAAGGCACTTGGCTTATTTTGTGTGAGTGCACTCACCTGTTTGTAGTTATAGGAGTCAATTCTCAGATCCTGGCCCAGCCTCTTGACTCTTCACTCTCTAGATTCACTTCTTCTTAACCTTGTGGGCCCTTTCATACCTGCTCTTAAAACTGTGTCTCATGGGCCCTATTGTACCTGCTCTTAAAACTGTGTCTCATCAGCCCTATTGTACCTGCTCTTAAAACTGAGTATGAAGCCTGGCTCCACAACATCCTCACTAATTCTACTGAAGAAATACTTCCCAACATCCTTGTGGCTCATCTGTACTTTTAATTTCCAGTGGTCTCCCAGAATTCCATTTTTTTTGCATTTCCCTGCTAACCTTATCAGTTCTCATAACAATTTGTATCCAAAGACACTAAAGCTGACTCCAGTATCTCTTGAACGAATTTACAGGAGTATGTGGAGCGGAGTGTGTCCACATTTGGCACAGAGGCTGCCACAGTCGAGGGTGTATGTGGTCGATTCCGTGACGTCTTGACCTTGCGTCTGCAGCTGCTTCTAATGGTTAACCATGCCCTCCAACAGTTGCACCAGGCCCGTCGTCAGCTACTCATCTTCGTACAGGTAAGCCCTACTCCAACCACTCCTCAGATGTGTTCTAGTTGCTGCATGATTAGAGAAGACTATCCCCATATCCCACAAGTCCAGCCCACTCTACCTCAATACACACAAGTGGCAGTAGAGCTGCATGTCCTGGTCTAACAATACTCCAATCTCCATTATTAGGGTCACAATATTGTAAGAACATAAGAAGGAGCACTATAGCAGATCTACTGGCCCAAACTCCATCCACTCATGTATTTGTCCAACCTATTTTTAAAACTACACAACGATTTAGCTTCAGTGACATTACTCAGGATAGGAGTTTCTTCCACTCGCTCACATATTATCCACTGCTAGTTCCTCATCTTGCACATAATCCTAGCTGTCAAAGAAAGCTTTCAGTACAGGATAACTATGAAGATTGAGACACTTATGCGGCATATGGGAATCTTTATTCAGGAAACGTTTCGCCACACAGTGGCTTCATCAGTCCAATACAAAGAGGTAGGCGTAAGGAGAGGAGGAGAATGAGGTAATCAGTCCCTCAACCTGGAGTCGATGTGTTCAGTCCATCAATCTTGTAGAATATACAGCATAGGGCCGTAGACGTGGCTTATATACTGTAGTGAGGTGACGTGAAGCAGGTGGAGGCGGGGTCATAGTGGTACCATCCACTAGTCGAAGTAGGTCTTCGTCCAAAGGTTGAACAAGTGTTGAAGAATTCTTTGTAACAAGATCCCATGATGCTGCAGTGTCTGACAGTTGTGATGAATGGTTTGAAAAACCGACAAGTTGAATGGACTGAACACATCGACTCTAGGTTGAGGGACTGATTACCTCATTCTCCTCCTCTCCTTACGCCTACCTCTTTGTATTGGACTGATGAAGCCACTGTGTGGCGAAACGTTTCCTGAATAAAGATTCCCATATGCCGCATAAGTGTCTCAATCTTCAACTTGTCGGTTTTTCAAACCATTCATCACACACACAGGATAACTATATAGGGTATCCTCTGCACATTTTTTTTTTTCCTGGGAGGGTGTTTACACTGGGGTACTTGAGTATCTTCACCGTCAAGTGAAACTATCTTGTGTTTGAGATATCCTATAATGCCTGAACCTTAAACAACCTGATGAGGGGGTAGTGATCATTCACTAAGGTGACTGATCCAGGTATATGTCTTTGTGATCTGAAAAAGCCTGCTGTATAGGAGGCAATGAAGTTAGGACAATCAAGTCTAACAAAAATGCTGCACCTGTGTAAAAACTTCATATGCATACAATGCCCTAAAATATGGGACTCTCTGCCTGAAAATCCCAAAGATCCCCTGTCTGCCAACCACTTCAAAGCTATTATTCAGGAAAAATAAAAGCACTAATGATGCAATTATAAAAATGCTAGACCTGCTTTACACAGCATTGGAAAATAAGGAATATCCACTAGGAATTTTTATTGACCTAAGAAAAGCGTTTGACACAGTAGACCACGGCATCCTACTCCACAAACTTGACCACTATGGTATAAGAGGCCATGCGCTTGCATATTTTAAATCCTACCTTTCTAATAGGTATCAGTATGTCACCATTGAAGACACAGCCTCATCAATACGGCCACTTGATACTGGAGTTCCACAGGGAAGTGTCCTTGGACCCCTGCTCTTCCTCATTTACATCAGTGATCTTCCAAACGTATCCCAACACCTGAAACCCATTCTCTTTGCTGAAGACACGACTTATGTCATCTCGCACCCTAATCTTGCCACCCTCAACACCATTGTTAATGAGGAGCTGCTCAAAATATCAACTTGGATGACAGCCAATAAACTTACACTTAACACTGACAAAACCTACTATATTATGTTTGGTAGCAGAGCAGGTGTTGAGCAACTTAACATTAAGATCAACAATACTCTAATTGCCAGACATAATGAGGGCAAATTCCTTGGCCTATACCTCAACAACAACCTAAATTTCAGCACCCATATCCAACACATAACAAAAAAAGTATCCAAAACGGTGGGGATCCTCTCCAAGATACGATACTACGTGCCGCAAATTGCCCTTCTCACACTATACCATTCACTTATATATCCATACCTCACCTATGTTATCTGTGCTTGGGGTTCAACTGCAGCAACACACCTAAAGCCAATAATAACCCAACAAAAAGCCGCAGTAAGAACAATCACTAAATCCCATCCCTGGCAACACACCCCATCACTCTTCATAGATCTAAACTTACTACCTGTTCAGAACATCCACACTTACTACTGTGCAATCTATATCTACAGGACCTTAAATTCCAATATTAACCTTGACCTAAAATGCTTTCTTGATAGTTGTCACAGGATCCACAGGCATAACACCAGACACAAACATCTCTATGACATTCCCTGTGTTCGACTAAACAAAAATTCAATGTATTTCAAAGGACCTAAAATCTGGAACACCCTACCTGAAAACTACAGTTAGAAAACATCTTATCTCCCTGATCCACCCCGACAACTAACTACATGATAGCCACCTGGTGGTTCACAATTACACTCACCCACTGACTATAAACCCAGAAATACTAATCTTAATCTTAAAATAATAAATCCCAACTAGTCATAAGTTTGCCTATGATACTCCAATATAGACACTTTGTATTGTGCCAAAACAAAAGCATTCACATAGCTAAATTCACAAATTATGATGTAGTCACTTAGCCTGAATACCATAATCTGTAAGGATTTAATGTTAAGAATTATTCTAAGTCTGCTCGAAATGCCTAGCCAGGCTAGGTGTCCTAGTGGCCCCCTCTGTAATTAGTATTTTATAACATGTAAGCCACACAATACTCAAAACCTGTAAACCCTACATTGTAACCCTTATAGAGAATAAACTTGAATTGAATTGAATTATCAAAAAGCACCTCATTATCTTAATGATCAAAACAGTAATATACTACATCCAACAAAACCTGAAACCCTGTTATTCATCCAATTCTGTCTCTGTTCTTCTTCCAGCTTTCCGTCAACTCCTATATATTATTACTGTCTCATCATATTTGTATTATAATTCAAGTAACTACTACCACTCACTCTGCTCAAACTTGACAGTTATATCTTTTTATTATTTTATTTATTATCACACTGGCCTATTCCCACCAAGGCAGGGTGGCCCGAAAAAGAAAAACTTTCACCATCATTCACTGCCGGTTTCACTACAGTTTTAAACTGCAACATTAACACCCCTCCTTCAGAGTGCAGGCACTGTACTTCCCATCTCCAGGACTCAAGTCCGGCCTGCCGGTTTCCCTGAACCCCTTCATAAATGTTACTTTGCTCACATTCCAACAGCATGTCAAGTATTAAAAACCATTTGTCTCCATTCACTCCTATCAAACATGCTCACGCATGCCTGCTGGAAGTCCAAGCCCCTCGCACACAAAACCTCCTTTACCCCCTCCCTCCAACCTTTCCTAGGCCAACCCCTACCCCGCCTTCCTTCCACTACAGACTGATACACTGTTGAAGTCATTCTGTTTCGCTCCATTCTCTCTACATGTCCGAACCACCTCAACAACCCTTCCTCAGCCCTCTGGACAACAGTTTTGGTAATCCCGCACCTCCTCCTAACTTCCAAACTACGAATTCTCTGCATTATATTCACACCACACATTGCCCTCAGACATGACATCTCCACTGCCTCCAGCCTTCTCCTCGCTGCAACATTCATCACCCATGCTTCACACCCATATAAGAGCGTTGGTAAAACTATACTCTCATACATTCCCCTCTTTGCCTCCAAGGACAAAGTTCTTTGTCTCCACAGACTCCTAAATGCACCACTCACCCTTTTCCCCTCATCAGTTCTATGATTCACCTCATCTTTCATAGACCCATCCGCTGACACGTCCACTCCCAAATATCTGAATACATTCACCTCCTCCATACTCTCTCCCTCCAATCTGATATCCAATCTTTCATCACCTAATCTCTTTGTTATCCTCATAACCTTACTCTTTCCTGTATTCACTTTTAATTTTCTTCTTTTGCATACCCTACCAAATTCATCCACCTATCTCTGCAACTTCTCTTCAGAATCTCCTAAGAGCACAGTGTCATCAGCAAAGAGCAACTGTGACAACTCCCACTTTATGTGTGATTCTTTATCTTTTAACTCCACGCCTCTTGCCAAGACCCTCGCATTTACTTCTCTTACAACCCCATCTATAAATATATTAAACAACCACGGTGACATCACACATCCTTGTCTAAGGCCTACTTTTACTGGGAAATAATTTCCCTCTTTCCTACATACTCTAACTTGAGCCTCACTATCCTCGTAAAAACTCTTCACTGCTTTCAGTAACCTACCTCCTACACCATAAACCTGCAACATCTGCCACATTGCTCCCTATCCACCCTGTCATACGTCTTTTCCAAATCCATAAATGCCACAAAGACCTCTTTAGCCTTATCTAAATACTGTTCACTTATGTGTTTCACTGTAAACACCTGGTCCACACACCCCCTACCTTTCCTAAAGTCTCCTTGTTCATCTGCTATCCTATTCTCCGTCTTACTCTTAATTCTTTCAATAATAACTCTACCATACACTTTACCAGGTATACTCAACAAACTTATCCCCCTATAATTTTTGCACTCTCTTTTGTCCCCTTTGCCTTTATACAAAGGAACTATACATGCTCTCTGCCAATCCCTAGGTACCTTACCCTCTTCCATACATTTATTAAATAATTGCACCAACCACTCCAAAACTATATCCCCACCTGCTTTTAACATTTCTATCTTTATCCCGTCAATCCCGGCTGCCTTACCCCCTTTCATTTTACCTACTGCCTCACGAACTTCCCCCACACTCACAACTGGCTCTTCCTCACTCCTACAAGATGTTATTCCTCCTTGCCCTATACACGAAATCACAGCTTCCCTATCTTCATCAACATTTAACAATTCCTCAAAATATTCCCTCCATCTTCCCAATACCTCTAACTCTCCATTTAATAACTCTCCTCTCCTATTTTTAACTGACAAATCCATTTGTTCTCTAGGCTTCCTTAACTTGTTAATCTCACTCCAAAACTTTTTCTTATTTTCAACAAAATTTGTTGATAACATCTCACCCACTCTCTCATTTGCTCTCTTTTTACACTGCTTCACCACTCTCTTAACCTCTCTCTTTTTCTCCATATACTCTTCCCTCCTTGCATCACTTCTACTTTGTAAAAACTTCTCATATGCTAACTTTTTCTGCCTTACTACTCTCTTCACATCATCATTCCACCAATCGCTCCTCTTCCCTCCCGCACCCACCTTCCTATAACCACAAACTTCTGCTGAACACTCCAACACTACATTTTTAAACCTACCCCATACCTCTTCGATCCCATTGCCTATGCTCTCATTAGCCCATCTATCCTCCAATAGCTGTTTATATCTTAACCTAACTGCCTCCTCTTTTAGTTTATAAACCTTCACCTCTCTCTTCCCTGATGCTTCTATTCTCCTTGTATCCCATCTACCTTTTACTCTCAGTGTTATATCTTCTTACTGTGATTTTTTTTAATGAATTAACTGAGTAAGTGTTAAGCATAACAGCAAAAATTTCATTTGTCGCTGTATGTCATAAGTTATTTTAAAGCTGCCCAAAATACTCTGCATTTTGGGCATTCTATAAAATGTGTTGCTAACATCACCTTTTCTGTAAACTATTCTTTATGGAAAAAATATTTATTATATTTTATTTTTTTTACTTTTCCTTAAGGGGACCCACTATACATATTTCCTTTCAGGGGGTATACCTATATACGTATTGTGGCGGGAGTTAATTGTAAGCCCACAAGTTTAAATTGTAAAGTGGACAAGTTCAAAATGTTAAGTGGGACAATATTTCCTTTCAAGAAGGACTAAACCACTGTCAAGTAGTGAGAAGGAATACTGTATTATGAAAGTCAATAGTAACTTCAAGGTCACCTTACTACTGGCTTTGAAAATCTTCATATGTGGCTTGATGAAGGTCTAAAATACTTCCAGTTTTTGGCTAGGTAAGATTTGTCAGGAAACAGGACAAGTGTTTCCTGATGCGGGTCTTAGTCAGATGATGACCCACCACTGGGGCTTTTGGTCATCTGACCAAGGCCTTCTGCTGGCTTACTGGTCCACCCCTTTAAAAATTAGGTTTATAATAAAGTCCAAAGGTTCCAGTTTTCATTTACAATTTATGGGTTTGTGATGTGACAAGAGTTTTGCAAGAGAGGTGATGTTATAGTGCTACATGACAGGTGATGTTATAGTGCTACATGACAGGTGATGTTATAGTGCTACATGACAGGTAATGTTATAGTGCTACATGACAGGTGATGTTATAGTGCTACATGACAGGTGATGTTATAGTGCTACATGACAGGTGATGTTATAGTGCTACATGACAGGTGATGTTATAGTGCTACATGACAGGTGATGTTATAGTGCTACATGACAGGTGATGTTACAGTGCTACATGACAGGTGATGTTATAGTGCTACATGACAGGTGATGTTATAGTGCTACATGACAGGTGATGTTATAGTGCTACATGACAAGTAATGTTACAGTGCTACATGACAAGTAATGTTATAGTGCTACATGACAAGTAATGTTACAGTGCTACATGACAGGTGATGTTATAGTGCTACATGACAAGTAATGTTACAGTGCTACATGACAGGTGATGTTATAGTGCTACATGACAAGTAATGTTACAGTGCTACATGACAGGTGATGTTATAGTGCTACATGACAGGTGATGTTATAGTGCTACATGACAGGTGATGTTATAGTGCTACATGACAGGTGATGTTATAGTGCTACATAACAGGTGATGTTATAGTGCTACATGACAAGTAATGTTACAGTGCTACATGACAGGTGATGTTATGGTGCTACATGACAAGTAATGTTACAGTGCTACATGACAGGTGATGTTATAGTGCTACATGACAAGTAATGTTACAGTGCTACATGACAGGTGATGTTATAGTGCTACATGACAAGTAATGTTACAGTGCTACATGACAAGTAATGTTACAGTGCTACATGACAGGTGATGTTACAGTGCTACATGACAGGTGATGTTATAGTGCTACATGACAGGTGATGTTACAGTGCTACATGACAAGTAATGTTACAGTGCTACATGACAGGTGATGTTATAGTGCTACATGACAAGTAATGTTACAGTGCTACATGACAAGTAATGTTACAGTGCTACATGACAGGTGATGTTATAGTGCTACATGACAAGTAATGTTACAGTGCTACATGACAAGTAATGTTACAGTGCTACATGACAGGTGATGTTATAGTGCTACATGACAGGTAATGTTATAGTGCTACATGACAAGTAATGTTACAGTGCTACATGACAGGTGATGTTATAGTGCTACATGACAAGTAATTTTACAGTGCTACATGACAAGTAATGTTACAGTGCTACATGACAAGTAATGTTACAGTGCTACATGACAAGTAATGTTACAGTGCTACATGACAGGTGATGTTATAGTGCTACATGACAGGTAATGTTATAGTGCTACATGACAGGTAATGTTACAGTGCTACATGACAGGTGATGTTATAGTGCTACATGACAGGTAATGTTATAGTGCTACATGACAGGTAATGTTATAGTGCTACATGACAGGTGATGTTATAGTGCTACATGACAGGTAATGTTACAGTGCTACATGACAGGTGATGTTATAGTGCTACATGACAGGTAATGTTATAGTGCTACATGACAAGTAATGTTACAGTGCTACATGACAAGTAATGTTACAGTGCTACATGACAAGTAATGTTACAGTGCTACATGACAGGTGATGTTATAGTGCTACATGACAGGTAATGTTATAGTGCTACATGACAAGTAATGTTACAGTGCTACATGACAGGTGATGTTATAGTGCTACATGACAAGTAATGTTACAGTGCTACATGACAGGTGATGTTATAGTGCTACATGACAAGTAATGTTACAGTGCTACATGACAGGTGATGTTATAGTGCTACATGACAAGTAATGTTACAGTGCTACATGACAAGTAATGTTACAGTGCTACATGACAAGTAATGTTACAGTGCTACATGACAAGTAATGTTATAGTGCTACATGACAAGTAATGTTACAGTGCTACATGACAAGTAATGTTACAGTGCTACATGACAGGTGATGTTATAGTGCTACATGACAGGTAATGTTACAGTGCTACATGACAGGTGATGTTATAGTGCTACATGACAGGTGATGTTATAGTGCTACATGACAGGTGATGTTATAGTGCTACATGACAGGTGATGTTGTAGTGCTACATGAGAGGTGATGTTACAGTGTTGCATGAAAGGTGATGTTACAGTGCTACATGACAGGTGATGTTATAGTGCTACATGACAAGTAATGTTACAGTGCTACATGACAATGTAATGTTACAGTGTTATAGTGCTACATGACAGGTGATAATGTTACAGTGCTACATGACACGTTATGTTACAGTGCTACATGACAGGTGATGTTATAGTGCTACATGACAGGTAATGTTACAGTGCTACATGACAGGTGATGTTATAGTGCTACATGACAGGTGATGTTGTAGTGCTACATGAGAGGTGATGTTACAGTGTTGCATGAAAGGTGATGTTACAGTGCTACATGACAGGTGATGTTATAGTGCTACATGAGAGGTGATGTTACAGTGTTGCATGAAAGGTGAGAGTTAATGAGTACTGTTATATTCATGGGGAAGTCATAAACCCATGAGTCTTACAATACCTGGGAAGGGGAGCTGTAATTCCTTGGATAATCATGGCACTCCCCAGCCTCCCATTAAGAGAGTACTTCAAGTAAAGAGTTTAAATTGTCTATGCAGAGTGAAAAGGAGCGCGAGGGACAGGCATTACTGCAGCTGTACCGGGAACGCTCAGCTGGGTGGATCTCATCTCGCAGCCTTGGAGAGATGGAAGCACATCTTACCGCCTTACAGACATCCTCCACTCACACCCACACACACCTTACACGTGTACGTCTTGCCCTCGTCAACATGTACAGTGTGGCAAGAGCCTACCAGCGCTCTCTGCCACCTCTGGGACCCCGCGCTGCTACCGCCACTGTCTTAAAGCGCCTTCACAACTTCCTCCTGGATGCCATGACTGTCACAGCTGCTGCCCACACAGCCATTCAACCAGCATCGCTAAGACCCAGTGCTGCCAGCCTCAACCACCCCACTAAAAGAGAAAATATTCCTGCCAGGGCCACACAAAAAGACAGTGTCAAAAAGGAAAGCCCTGCCAATAAATCAGGTAAGGAAAATGCCAACAACAAACCAACCACAGTCGAAGTGGAGAGTAAATCTGAAAGTGTCAGCCGTAAGGGTTCAGACAAGATAACTAATGTTCACAAGCTAGCCAGAATGGAAAGCAGTAAGGCCCTTAAAAAAGACAGCATGACAGATCCATCAATTTTGAAATCGACTTCTGAAAGTGATGCAGTTTAAATTGCCAGTGTAGAAAAAGAAGAATTAACCAAGCTTCTTATTCAGTGAATGAGTGATACACCCATTAAAAAGTAACATTAATGAAGCAGAAGCCTGACTTTTTTTGTATCTATTCCCTGTTTCCTGGCAACAAAAGTTGTCTAACTATGATAAGGTATGGTATGCCCATATTGGAGGGAAGAAGCCTGTTACTTTTTGAGGTTTCACAATTGCCAAGTATAGAGGTGTGTACATGCAGCCAAAGTCATGTGCTCAGCTTGCTTGAATGACATCCATAGTTGCTACCACTTGAATTCATAACCTTTTGTAGTTCAGTGATTAGTGTACACAGTGACAAGTGTCTCATTTACGCATGTTGTATACAGCAATGAACTGAATAAAGTGGCAGCTACAGATGTAGGCATTTTGGCTATATTTTCATGCATTTAGGATAAGCTAAATTAGGTGTTTCAGGTCAAGCTCAGTTTTAGGGTAGAGTTCTACATGTAACAGCTTACTCAAGATATGGAGGCATACCCAGCTACAGTGGACCCTTAGTTAACGATGCCATCGGATAGCGATAAAATTGGATACCGATACGTTTTTGCGTCAAAATACTGGCTCAGTTAACGATAAAAAACTCTGTTAACGACAATCGTCCAGAACGTGCCTGCACGGCCTGAGCCGCCCGGCCACTCCAATGTGGCCAGTGTGCCATTGTTTACAAGCCAGTGCACACGATTCCACATGTACATGCGATACATTTTGTATTGTTCCATTGTGTTTAGTGCTTGTAACTGCTAAGCCACCATGGGCCCAAATAAAGCTTCTAGTGCCAGCCAGCCCTTTGGTAAAGGGCTGAGAAAGAGGGGAGAATGTGCCTTTTTCAGTGACTCTGCAGTATGTACGATACTAAAGCAGAAGGAGTCTATAAAGGCTATAGCGGCAGCCAGCGATAAAGCGTAGCATTAACTGTAGCAAGTAAGTTAAGCGATTAATCGATAGAAAAAGGACAGCACGAACCTAACTCCTCCAATGTTGTTGGAGTTATGTAGGGTGACTGACAACACCGCCATCTCTACCGCCTCCACCACCACTATGTATGGCTTATGCTCTCAGTGGCCCTTATACACCCAACAACAACAACAACACAGCAACACTCGTGACATACTTAATGACATATTTTATTCATTCTAGAGTATATGTCATGTTTCTATGTTATTAATATTGTTTATTATGTCATATTAGATGAATTATGCTAGATAAATAAGCTGTAGAGCTGATATTAGTGTCATATTGAAGGACTATAGTCTCCCAACACAATTCCTAACATATGCCAGAAACAGACTTCTCTGGAAAACTTTTTTGAGCAACAGGGGCCCAGTGGCTCTCAAGCTGGTCCTAGTGGCATTAAAAAACAAAGGAGGGAAGTAACTCAGGATAAGGACTTGGTACCTGAAGTCTTTATAGAGTGGGATTCCCCTTCCAAACAACCGTAAACTTCTCCATCCTCTCCCCTCCTCCCGTCTTCCATACATCACCATGTCTTCAATAAAGGTAAGTGTTATGTTATTATTGTTTTATTCTTCATGTATCATTGTTTTCTGTGTAGGGAAATGTATATTTCATGTAAAAAAAATTATTTTGTTTAATACCTTTGGGTGTCTGGAATGGATTAATTGGATTTCCATTATCTGTTATGGGGAAAATTAATTCGGATAACAATAAAATCAGTTAAGGACAAGCTCTTTGGTACGGATTAATATTGTTAACTGAGGGTCCACTGTATATTACTGGAACTACTGAATACTCCTGAGAGAACCACTTTGTTAATACCTGGACAATGTAGTCTTGAAGATTCAGGTGAAGCCAGCCAATATTCAGGCTTTAACTATAGCACCGGAGTGTGAAATCTTCATGTCGTTCAGCCACAATGAAGAAAATATGTAGTATTTTGGTGGAAATGGTTTCAAAGCCTGGAAGACCAACATTCAGAACTGAGAGATGATTGTGTACTGTAATGTAATCTTTTTTTCTGAATAAATATTTTTTATCAGTTTTCTACTAATAATCTTCTTGTACATATTGCCCAAATTCAAGGAAATGGCTATTATTAATGTAAGCACAAAAGATCTCTTCAAGGTATTTTAAAAAAAGTGGTGCCAGACCTCAGAAAAAAAAAAAGAACTTGTGCCAAGATAGTTGCATCTGTGACCTTTTATCTAACAAGATAAAATACTGCCAAGTGGTAAGCTTACTTCACTTCAAAGGTAACAGCCACAACAGTGCTGTTCACCAAAAGCTTTACATATGTAAGTTTGAAAAGTGTGACAGGCTGACTTGAGGTCACTGGGAATGGCATTTAGATTAATTATTTAGGTAATTGGTGCTTTCAATATAAAGTCGCCATCTTTTAAAATCTGACCAAGCAATGTTCTTTTATCATGGTTTGATATGCCTAGTTCTCTCAGTAAAAATAATAAGACAGACCTGGTATTATTACTCTTGTAAACAAACTTTATTTCTATAAAGTGGACTACAGTATATTATACAATTAGGGTGATTATAGAAAGCCTCTTATTATGTAAGGCATAATAAAGTCACACTTAATGTGTGACTTTACATGAAATTTTATAGATTCTTTCACTGACACACAAACTGCAAGGTGTATAGGTTACAAGTCAGCTTACACACAATACAAAATATTAATTCCAGCCTCCTGACCTTTCTTATGCACTTTAAAACTAAGATTCTTACAGTGAATTGTTTATCTAATTCTTTAGATAACATTGATGGAGCTCTATAACACCTGTTTAGGGCCAGGAAATCTCTCTCCAAGTTTACACAAAATATATTTTACAGAAATAAAGACATAAACACAAAAATCAAAATTAGTTACATTTACTAGAGTTACAATAAACTTATTAGAATCTTACAATCAAAATTTTGTATATTCTTGTGAAATTATTTATTACTCTATTGTATGGCAGTATTGTATTTTATTAGAAAAGTAAAAGTGAATAATGTAGGAAATAATATGAATACATAGTACAGTATTACCCTGAGATTCTCAGCAAACTCCACAAAAAATGTTAACTGACAACATTATATCATACACATCTTTTTTACTCTTAGGGATTTTGCTACAAATCCCTATCACAAACTGAAAAAAGTTACTAAAAAAAAAAAAGTATGCAATTTGCAGTAAATAAAAATTATACAGCACTTATGTAAAGCTTTGGTGAAAAATAATGGCCATTATTTGTATTGATTTTTGTTTGAAGATTTACAAATATGTTAATCTTCAAAAAATAACAAAAGATAAGCAAAAATTTCAATAAATAAACATTTTGTAACATAAATGAGACAATAAAACAGTAAACCGAAAAATCTGCTTCTTTTTATACTATATACTAGGTTGGAATACACTATTATATAAGAAAGCTTTTGGGGCAATTTATGTTAAAAAAAAAAAAAAGGAACTATGACTGTATTACTGCACATAGAAGAAACATGTACAGTAATACAGTGTACAAGTTGTAACAATAGTAATACAGTGTACAAGTTGTAACAACAGTAATACAGTGTACAAAATTGTAACAAGAGAAATACCTGTTGTGATCACATGCTTTATAATTACAGTGACCTTAAGAGATCTGAAATCTATGTAGAACTAAATACATTTCTATTACACAGCCATTGTGTTATACAAAGGACAGATGTAAGTAATACTTTGAGAAATTATCATTCGAAATGCTTAAAACATGTGTAAAATCAGTTTACAACTAATATTTCATTTTACGATATTTTAACTAAAAATGCTTAAATTGTTATCATCCATTTGTCAGCTACAAAGACATTCCAGTACTCAAGTTTATTATATTGTACAACAGAAATAATACTACTTGACAAATGCAAAATATCTGAATGGAGTATGTCAAGCAAAGGTTCAAAATAATTTATTATACATGATTAAATGTCGAGTAGGAAATGCTATGACAAAACAGTCACCTAATAGGCATCTGTTTTAGAGCATTTGTCTTAGCTGAAAGAACCAGGGTTTTATTCACAATCTGGGCAAAACAAAATGGTAAGTTTCAATACACTCAGTGGCCATGTTCACCTGCAGTAAACAGGTAAACACTGATCCAGGGATGAGTATCAAACTATAATTTGCTGGTGAGAACAGTGTACTGAGGTGAACTTCCACAGAATAAACAACTGTGTTTAATGCTGAAGAACTTTAACTCACATGGCTAGAGATTGTATTAATACTGGTAAAATTACCGACAATATGTTAAAGTAAAGGACACAAGTGCGACTAATGTGACATTTTATTGTGGCAATGTTTCGCTCTCCAGGAGCTTTGTCAATGGCTTGACAAAGCTCCTGGAGAGCAAAATCTTGCCACATTAAAATGTCACATTAGTTGCACTTGTGTCCTTTTACTTAACATGACTAAACATGACTTAACATGATTAAACTATGTCCAACATATGCCTTACATCAAGGGACCAGACTGTGCCAATGTATGTCATACTGTGTATGCCTTCAAATATTCCATCTACTGGCAATTTAGGTCTTGGCTCAAATGTTAGGGTCACCTTCCACTTCCTCACGTCTGGGAAAAAAATTAAAACGATGAAGGTGCATGCAGCACATAATGGACAATAGTGCCTCAGTAACAAACATGGTGTGGAAGTGACAGGAGGATGATTTATTTATTTCAAATTTATTACAATTTCATGATACTAAGAATGGAATTCAGCCAAAAAGCATATTATTTAGATTTAACTTATTATAATCCAAATTTCAAAAAGTACTAAAACTTGAAATAAATGGAATATTATATGATTTCCTTGTACATAATGCTAGAAGACAAAAAAAAAAAAAGAAAAAATTAACAGAATATTGCAATTGAGACTATGGTTATGCACATTTACACCAACATTACTGACACATGATCACTTAAAACCAACTTTACCACACCGTGAAACATAAGCTTTCTTTCGATTTCAGTTTCCTTTCTTCTGTGGTTCTATTTAACCCTTTAACTGTCCAAACGCAGATCTACGTTTGCTCACGTAGCTGAACGTAGATCTACATTTCTTTTACATTGTTTCTTATGGAGAAAATCAAGGTCGGAGAGCTACGCGTGCAAACGTAGATCTGATGAATGGTTTTGAAAACCGACAAGTTGAAGAATTGAGACACTTATGCAACACATGGGAATCTTTACTGAAGAAACGTTTCGCCACACAGTGGCTTCATCAGTCCAATACAAAGTAGAATTGGGTAAGGAGAGGAGAAGTTTGAGGTAATCAGTCCCTCAACCTGGAATCGATGTGTTCAGTCCATCACTCTTGTAGGAAGTGCAGCATAGGGCCAGAGAGGTGGCTTATATACTGCAGACAGATGAGGTGAAGCAGGAGGAGGTGGTAATCAGTCAGTTTTCAAAACCATTCATCACATCTGTCAGACACTGCAACATCATGGGATCTTGGTACAAAACTTCAACGCTTGCCCAACCTTTGGATGATGACCTACTTAAACTAGTGGCACAGTGGGACCTGCCACTAGTGTAAGTAGGTCATCATCCAAAGGTTGGGCAAGCGTTGAAGTCTTTGTACCAAGATCCCATGATGTTGCAGTGTCTGACAGATGTGATGAATGGTTTTGAAAACTGACTGATTACCTCAAACTTCTCCTTTCCTTACCCAATTCTACTTTGTATTGGACTGATGAAGCCACTGTGTGGCGAAACGTTTCTTCAATAAAGATTCCCATGTGTTGCATGAGTGTCTCAATTCTTCAAACGTAGATCTACGTTTGGACAGTTTAAGGGTTAAAAAAAAAAAAAACACTTTCAATCTATGAGGATTTTTTTTTTTAAATTTTACCATACAGGTATTTTTATTTCTGTGTCTGCCACAGTTTAAGGGTAAAATCTGAGCAATAAAGCCATGGCATGCGGAATCTTTATCACTCCAGCAGGTAAACCAAGAAGTTAATGATTACAAACAATCTGATTGCTTGGTCATATTTACTCACCGAGCAGCTTGAGTGGCAGAGCAAGTTATCATGGGCCATAATGATGTTCATCTGACCCAACAGGAAAAGGTTTATCATTCAGATATTGCCGTCATAATAAAAAAAAAATACAGTCACATCACTAACTGGCAATTTTCTAGCTGACACAGCAAGAAAAAACAATCAAGATTGCAGACAGCTATACAGTATAGTATTGTAATACTCAAGCTATTGTAATATTTCATTTAACCCTATCAGATAGAAGGGGTTTTTATATGATGCATATTACAGTAAAAATGAGGTGAGTTTTCACACCTGAAGGGAATATTTAGGCTTATTATAAATGGATGAATATTTTGAACAAATCCTATAAAATTTTAGTGAGTGGGCCTTCTCTGTGACCCCCCTTCCCTCCTACACATACATCATAGTTCTGAGGACAGAATATTCTACAAAGTGAAATGGAGACGAATGGTTTTTGGGACTTGATGAGCTGTTGGAGTGTGAGCAGGGTAATATTTTGTGAAGGGATTCAGGGAAACCAGTTAGTGAACTTGAGTCCTGGAAATGGGAAGTACAATGCCTGCACTTTAAAGGAGGGGTTTGGGATATTGGCAGTTTGGAGGGATGTTTAAACTGTCGTATCTGAGAGCCTCTGCAAAGACTGATTATGTATGAGTGATGGTGAAAGTGTTAAATGATGATGAAAGTTTTTTCTTTCTTTTTGGGTCACCCTACCCCTGTGGGAAATGGCCGACGTGTTAAAAAAAAAATCTAACATATTACTGTACAGTGGAACCCTGAGTTTCGAACAGCTCCCAACTCAACCAATTATGTAAGTGTATTATTGTAAGTGCTTTTGTAAGTGTATATTTGGGGGTCTGAAATGGACGAATCTAATTTATATTATTCCTTATGGGAATAAATTTGTTTGGTAATGGCACTCAAACAGCCTTCTGGAATGAAAAAAGTTCGAAACTGTGAAAGACTTATTTCAGCATCAGAAGCCCCAGCTGGTCCCACCTGGAATATATCACATCACAGTCATGGTGTAAAAGAAAAAGGCAACTGACCTTTCTAAGTTTCATCTGTTTTTTCTTCCAGTTTGCATCAGAAATGAACAAACACTACAGTATACCAGTCATTTGCAGTAATTTGTGTATCACTTTATCTATCATTGAAATGTAATAGAGTGCAAAACTAATATGCTAAAATGGCTTAACCAAATAGACTTACATTCAAAAGGTGCTTTTAGTTGAAACAATGATTAAATGAAACTTGTATCTTCTCTGTGAATAAGGAAAACAATGTGATACTGGCACCCTTCTGGCAAAACAGTAACAGAATGAGTGATAGTGAATGTTTTCTTTTTTGTTGGGTAACCTTACCTTGGAGAGAGACAGCTGGTGTGCAAAATAAATATACATGGGTTCTGAATACCATTCTTTGAAACTAACAATTATGAATTATATATAACATGAAAGTTATTGCTAAATTTAATTATGATCAGTAGATACGAGAAAAAGTGCAATCAGACATACAAGTGCTCTTTGGTAGACTTTTGGATCACTTTGCATTCTTTAAGGTGCTTTTCATATTCATCTCTTGCAAGAAATACTTTTCCACAAGCATAACACACTGTTAAAGGAGACAGGATAACCTGGCATGGTCGTAAGGCATTCTTATTTTTGTTTGGTGTTTTACATTCAAAAACATCGTTAGTTTTAGCCTTCAAAGAGCTTATTTCCATGGACTCCTTGAAGCTTTTTTGTTTATTATTCTTCACTGGAGAGTTCATATTGTATCTCCATGGTCCATTAAGTTTATCTGAATCTTCATTAAGTTTTTTCTTTGTTAATGAACTGTGGACATGCCAAAATTTGAAAACATTTGTTAAACATTCGTCTTTTCCGGATGAATCAGAATAAAAATCTACGTCATCCCCCCAAAATTCGGACATGTCATCCACTGGTGTAGTGACCAAAGTCTTTGGATCTACTGGTAAAACTGAGTCTTCAGTGGAGTTATATGATGGCAAATGATGTTTTGTGTTATCATTTGCATGTGTTAAAGATTTGTCAGAACTGAGAATCTTTGATGACCAAGGATGGGAATCATTAACCTCAACATTTAACAAGTCGTTTTGAAGTGAAAATGTTGGCAGCAAGTCTGACCCATCATGAGTTATGATGCTACACTTCTTGGAAATTTCTACTGGAATTTGGTCTGAGCATTGAAGAATTGGCAACTCATTTTCATGATGCAATGGCAATGAATTTGTTTCAGATGTTTCTCTTAATATTGAATTACTACATGCTGATGTTTCTGATACTTTTCTTAATTTATTCGTGTATGTCTGTGTAGGCATAGTGAGCAAGAAACTTGTTGAAGGAAAAGAATAAAATTTCCTGGTCTGTGGCTTGACACAATTTGTACATTCTGCTGTTAAACAGCAACCTTCTTCAATAAGCTTCATTTGTAATTGTTTCTCAGAAGCAGATTTCTCAGAGGTTATAGAGGTGTCTTGACTTTCATCTTTTTGTGACCTTGAGAGTGTGGGTGAAAGCTCATCTGAGAAAATACAGTCACATAAATGTGAAAATGAGTATGGACTATGAGAGGACCTTACCAGAGGAGTACAACTATTCTCACTTGATAATACTCTCAAGGGATAGAGATGTACTGGGCAATCTTTCTTGTGGTCTGCCTTCAATACTTCAGATTTTTCTATCTTATTTCCTTCCTTATCTGAAAGAGATTAGAAAGAATCCTTCAATATCAGGGGGCTAATGTACTGAATACTGCCATGCACAAATTCTATTTTCATGAGAGAAAAAATTTAAATGTGTTAAACATTACCTTTATTTCCAATGGAATATAACTCTCTTGCAACCTTTTCAGTGATTTGCTGCATCTATTAAAAAAAAAAAACAAGAAAAAGAAGACATAAATATTCCACAAGACAAAAGTTATACTGATCAAATAATCACCAGGAAATCCTGGCTATAAATGCACAACTCTCAAAATCATCATTAGATAAACAATTAGTACATGATCATCCATTACAGCGATGAATCTTCATGATATTTTTGCTACTTTTAACCCTTTCAGTGACTGTCACATAGATTTACAACTTTACTGCTCCCACAGATAAACGGTGAGCAGTAAATTTTGACCTAGATATGAGAGAATGGGTCTGTGAGGCGAGTGTGCACTGTATAAAAAAATCCTGCCCCAGGCGGTGAAAGACGGGGAAAAGTAAAACTCTACCAGTGTGTTTGGTTGAAAATAACAAATTTCAGGTGTTTTCTAGGATGGTTTTTATTTTGTTGACTGTTTCTTGGTATCATTAGATAGAATGAAAGACATACTATTGAAATGGAGATGATTTTGGTTGGTTTCAAGACTGGAAGTAGCTTGAAATTGGGGTCAAATTAGTGGAAATATTTGATTATTACTCATTCCTTTGCCAGACAACACACCCCCTTCTCCATTCTTCAAGAATTTAAACTTAATATACAAAATATGCACTCATATTACTGTGCTTATTATATATACAGAACATTAAACTCCATCATTTACCCTTCCTGTAAATGTCTTGACAGCTACAACAGAATGCACAGGTACAACACAGGACACAAAACTCTCTTTGACATCCCCATGTCCACCTCATCTTATGCAAAAATGCAATGCACACGAATGGCCTTAAGATCTGGAATTCAACTAGCAGAAAGTCCTCTGTCAGCCAATCAATTTACTGTTATGATTAAATTTTATCTTATTTCCCTAATGTAACTAATCCAACAATATGCTACACCAAACAAAACCAGCTTATCCAACTCTATCCCCATTCTTCCAGTCCTCCCCAGACTCCCACAAAAAATTAACTACTCACTCTATTCCATTATAATTCTAAGAAAATCTAATAAACTTCCTGTTTCCTCACTATCTCTTTAATTGCTTCAGTTTGAAACTGCTTAAGCAATCCCAATTACATTAAGACCACTGAATCAGTTTAAAGAATTAATGCATATTTTATGTTGTACTATTTTCATTTAGCTACATCTCTTCTTTGTATCAATGAATACTGAAAAATGTACTATTGTTCATTGAGCTACCTCACTTTTGTACATTAAAAAAAGTCTAGTTCTTAAGTAGTCAGCAAGCATTAGGAAACTTAATTTAAGCAAAACAAAAGTGGACACTGAGAGAAATATTAATTTTGGGGGGACCTGTAAAGTTTACTATAACAATTAAGTGAATTTAATAGCAATTTTGACTAAAGATGAGAGTGGTGATACAGTGGCCACTGGAGCTGCAGAATATAACTGCTAGTCAATGTTTAGTTAGATTAGAAGAATATGCCTGTGCTGCACAAGACTTGGGAAGCTCATTATAATGAGGACACAATGAATTCAGTTATGGAGTGAATGATGATTTTCTTCTTTTTTTTTGGAAATGCATACTGAAATTTTACTATTGCTCATTTAGCTACTTCACATTTTTGTACATTTAAAAACTACTACATGTACTTAATAACCCACGTCTAGTTCTCAAGTCGTGTTTAAGCATTAAGATTAATCTGACCAAAATGTACAGTATGCTAGAAGCTTTCTTTTGTGCCTAATAATATTTTATTACATGTAAACATGTTAAAAAATTATTACCTGAGAAACAGAGTAAATCTTCTATTTTTTGTGCAAATACTAATTCGAAATGGAAAGAAAGTGTAATATAGGAGAGGGGTAGAAATGTGACTAACAAAAAGAGTAAATGTTGTTTTAGTGCCAGGAATGTCTACATTGTTTATTATGAACTCTATTTTTAAAGCAGCATTTTTTTAAATTTTGTATGAAATTGGCCAAATTACCAAATTCTGATCACTTTATTAGTTAGCTGAAATAGTTGAATGGGCAATTTCTTGTACTAAATCAACAGAACTGAAGGCATACTAGCAAAATAGCCAAGAATATGGTCAAATGGAATTGACCTAAACTAGGACTCGGTGGGTGAAGTCGCCGGTGTGTAAACTGTGCCAAAACCATTAACTACGTGTCAGCGTCATTCCATAAATTTTCATGCCTTTGGCATTATTACCTTCAGAAAAATGTTCTCTACTATTTCATGATGGGGATGGGGGGTGTTGGACACAGATCAAGTTTCAGTTTGGGGGTCTGGACCCTGAAAGGATTAACCCTTAAACTGTCCAAACGAAGATCTACGTTGACATGCGTAGTGCTCTGAATGTAGATCTACATCCAATTTACATACTTTCAAATGGAGAAAATAAAAGGTCGGAGGGCTATGCAAGTCAATGTAGGTCTACATTTGGACAGTTTAAGGGTTAATGGTTACCTTTTCTTTTGTCTCTCCTTGTTCTGCTTTCACTGGTGCAATGATGATCTGTTTTTCAATTTTTTGTTTTAATTCTTCCATCTTTTTTATTTTTCTTTCAGATTTTCTCTCCCACGTGCATGGACTGTGAATAAAGAAACAATAATAATAATAATAACAATAATAATAATAATAATAATAATAATAATAATAATAATAATTATAATAATACAGCCTCTCCTCACTTAACAGAGTTCTGTTCTTTAGAACACATCGGTAAACAAATTTGTTGTTAAGTGTGGAGCATACTATAATGGTAGTGGGTTTGTGTCAACCATCTTTGATACTGTTTTAATGTCACCTTGGCACCATTTATAACATTTCTGGTATATTTTTAAGTGTTTATACAGTAGTTTACTGTATACACACTGTAATAAACAGAATAAAGGAAATCAGCTTTAATATACATTATTTAGGTATGCATGCTGATCAGAGAGCCTGTCGTAAGTCTGAGTCGCCGGTAAACGAGTACGTCGCTAAGTGAGGAGAGGCTGTAATATATATATATAGGTATACTAGGATGGTAGATGATACCCAAGGAGGTACTACCATCCTGCCAAATGAGTGTGAAATGGAAACCTGTAATTGATTTCACAATGGCAGGATTGCTGGTGTCTTATATTTCTGCCTCATAAACACACAAGATAACAGGTACATGTAGCTGCTTCTACATACATTTAGGCCACACTACACATACATGTACATATATGTATACACACTCATCTAAGTTTTATTTTCTTAATAGTTCTTGTTCTTTTTTATTATCCTTTCATCTCTCCATGGGAAAGTGGAAAAGAATCTTTCCTCCATAAGCTATTCATGTCATAAAAGGTGACTAAAATGCTGGGATCAAGGGACTAGTAACCTCCCTCTGTATAAATTACTAAACAAAAGAAGAAGTAAAAGCAAGGGTGTTGGGAGAGATGTGGGATTGGAAGATAAAGAATCTAACAAAAAGTAGGAGTTATCACAGTTGCTTACTGCTGATGACACTGTGCTTTAGGAAGATTCTGAAAGAAGTTGCAAAGGTTGGTTGATGAATTTGGGAGAGTGTGTAAAAGAAGGATATTAAAAGTGAACATAGGAAAGAGCAAGGTGATGAGATTAACAAAATATTTAGGAGAGTGGTGCATTGAGGCATTTGTGAAGACAAAGAATATCATCCATGGAGAAAAAAAGGGGAATGTATAATAATATAGTGGCACCAACACTCTTATATGGGTGTGAAGCATGGATTGTGACTTGCAGAAAAGAGAAGGCTGGAGGCTAGGGAGATGTTGTGTCTGAGGGTAATGAGTGGTGTAAATATTATGTAGAAAATTCATAGTGTATTATCATAGTGTATTAAAGTATTATCAAGAGGGCTGAAGAGGGGGTCTGGACATCTGGAGAGGATGGAACAAAGAAGGATGACTTGGAGGGTGTATAAATCTATAGTGGAGGGAAGGCAGGGTAGAGGTCATCCCAGGAAAGGATGGAGGGAGGGGATAAAGGTTTTGTGTGCGAGGGGCTTAGACATCCAGCAAGTGTGTGTGAGAGTGTCAGATAGGAGTGAGTGGAGGCAAGTGGTTTTTTACGATTTGATGTGCTGTTGGACTGTGAGCAAAATAACATTTATGAAGGGATTCAGGCCTATTTCAGGCCACTTCCAGTCTGAAACTGACCAAAATCATCTCCATTTGAAGTTTTCAATTGACAAGAAGAAACAGCCAATAAAAACATGAGAATTAGAAAAAAAAAAAAAAAAAAAGCCTCAGGATTGCTATTTTAACTCAAACACAACTTTAAAGGTTAGCTGTTCCTATCAAAACAGAGTCCATAATAAACAATGTAGACATTCATAGCACTAAAACGTGTCCTCTGTTCATTAGTCACGTCCCCAGCTCTCTCTTTCATAACACTTGCTTTCCATTTTGAATTCTTATTCACACAAAAGACTTACTCAAGGTCCATTCTCTCATCTTAAGGCCAAAATATAGTGATTACAGCATATCTGAGGGTGCTATGATTAAGTTGCAGATCTAGGTAAGTGACACTGGTTATTGTTTGTAATACTTCAATTGCTGTAATACTTCATATTGTAAATTATTTAAACTGTTCTATTTTAAAACTGTAATTTTTATAAAATAATTCAAAACTGTAATTATTCACTACTAAATTTCTCTACTAGACCTATTAAAGCTATATAGCATTACTTATTAATACTCAATTCTCTGTACCCAATGTAACTCACCTAATGACCATTTAATCTGTTATAGCCTAATTAATCTTAAGTTAATTTTAAGTTTGCCCAAAATGCTCTGCATATAAGGGGCTTTTGGCATGTATATTCAACTATTATATTTCTTTGTACAACTATGCATCCTATCAAAATAAAATATTATTGTATTATTATTATTATTATTATGATAATCATTAATGACAGGGATTTTCATGAGACAGTGAAAGGGTTAAAAACACTTTTAGTAGAGTTTATAGTTTAGTAAACCTTTAATTTAACCCGTAAATGGTCCAAATGTATATATACGTTTTTTTCAACATTTGAAAGTATGTAAAAAAAGTAGATCTTCTTTTTGTTTTTCTACATTTGAAAATGTGTAAAAAAAACTTTGATCTACTTTTTTTTTTGTTATATTTGAAAATATGTAAAAAAAACTTTGATCTACTTTTGTAGCACTACACATGTGAACGTAGATCTGCTTGGACCGTTTACGGGTTAAAGGCCTTTGGAACTATGTGACAAAACTTGCAGGATCAACTGAATCAGAAACAATGGACAAAATCCTGTTGAAAGAATTGTGTTATTGTTACAATTATGGCAAAAAATATCATCTCTATCCACCACAATCACCATTACCAGCCACTCACTCCTCCTTATTAGGCCATTAAACTGAAGGTTCACTACTTTCACATTTAGTCAGTACATTGCTAGTTACTGCAAATGTTGCTTATAATGTTAAGTTCAGGGTCAATGGTTTAATCCATAAATGAGAAACATTTTTAACCTTTTCAGGGTTTCGGCCGTACTAGTACGGCTTACGCACCAATGTCCATGACGTACTAGTACGCATAAATTCTAGCGCCTTCAAATCTAGTGAGAGAAAGCTGGTAGTCCTACGTATGAAAGAATGGGTCTATTTGGTCAGTGTGCGCAGTATAAAAAAAAATCCTGCTGCACACAGTGCGTAATGAGAAAAAAAAAACTTTGACCGTGTTTTGGGATTAAAACAGTGACTTTGCACTATATTTTCGTATGGTATTTATTGTTGTATTCTAGTTTTCCTGGTCTCATTGTATAGAATGGAAGACATATTACAGAAATTGAGATGATTTTGACTGGTTTTACAATGAAAAGTACCTTGAAATTGAGCTCAAAGTAGCAGAAATGTTCGATTTTTACCAAAGTTCAAAAGTAAACAAATCATGCTAAGCATCCAATACATGTCAACTGGTGAGTCTAATATTCTTTCACAAGTGCGCCGGTATTATTTATACCATTTCTACACTAATGCGGTAGTCTGCATAACAGTAAATCCTATTTTTTTTGTGAGAAGAAAAATTCAAAGTGGAAAGCAAAAGAAATGTAAGAGGGGCCTGGGGATGTGACTAATGAACAGAGAAAATGTTATTTTAGTGCCAGGAATGTCTTTCTTGTTTATTCTGGACCCTATTCGGAAATTGGCATCTTTTGAAATTTGTGTGAAATTGGCAAAATTGCTAAATTCTGACCATTGTATTGGATAGTTGAAATTGGTAAATTGGTGGTTTCTTGTACTCATTCGATAGAAAAAATGGAGTTCTAGCGAAATAGTTATGATTTTTGTCGCCTAGTACATTAGAATTGGCCGAAAATAGGGCTCAAAGTGGGAAAAATTGCCGATGCGTAAACATCATCGAGACCGCTAACTTCGCAAGAGCATAATTCCGTAAGTTTTCCATCAAATTTCATACTTTTGGTGTCATTATGATCGGGAAAAGATTCTCTATCTTTTCATAAGAAAAAATATTTTTTTTTTTGTTTTTCTTTTTTTAAATTTGGGGGACCCTGAGAACAAGTCTCTGAGAGGGCCTGTGGACCCTGAAAGGGTTAAAACCTGATACTGAAAATACAGTAGATGGTTGATTAAGACATAATCTTCTAGAATGTGTGAGTTGCAAAATTGCAGCATTTTTTGATCAAGACTATGAAGTTCATTTATGAGAGTGCCAGAAGCTTTGTTGGACATGCACCCACATGCAAAATCTTGAATACTGTACTACCACTGGATCCTGGAATTATTAGGTAATCCAAGTGTAATTACACACGAAGAGTGATGCAGAAACTTGTTGCAGCAATGGATGCTGATTCTGAGCTGGCAGTACCAAACTTTTGGCATAAATTTATCATTACAGATGCCATACGCTATGCCAGAAGAGCATGGAACAAAGTGCCCCAATCAACATTAAATGAAGCCTGGGAAAAGTTGTGGCCTAGTGTGGTGAATACTTTCATTGGTTTTTCCTCACTTGAGTAAGGTACAGGAAATAGTTCAGCTGGTAAGGAGATTACCAGATGATAACTTTGAAGATATGCAGGAAGATGATGTGAATGAGCTCTTAAATGATGATGATGAAGACAGGAGTCTAGAGGAAATGTTGGCAGAGCTCAACACCCAGACACAAGGGAAGCAGATAAGAGAGAAAGAAAAACCAATTATATATTTTTTTTTTATTATTATCACACTGGCCGATTCCCACCAAGGCAGGGTGGCCCGAAAAAGAAAAACTTTCACCATCATTCACTCCATCACTGTCTTGCCAGAAGGGTGCTTTACACTACAGTTTTTAAACTGCAACATTAACACCCCTCCTTCAGAGTGCAGGCACTGTACTTCCCATCTCCAGGACTCAAGTCCGGCCTGCCAGTTTCCCAGAACCCCTTCATAAATGTTACTTTGCTCACACTCCAACAGCACGTCAAGTATTACAAACCATTTGTCTCCATTCACTCCTATCAAACATGCTCACGCATGCCTGCTGGAAGTCCAAGCCCCTAGCACACAAAACCTCCTTTACCCCCTCCCTCCAACCTTTCCTAGGCCAACCCCTACCCCACCTTCCTTCCACTACAGACTGATACACTCTTGAGGTCATTCTGTTTTGCTCCATTTTTTCTACATGTCCGAACCACCTCAACAACCCTTCCTCAGCCCTCTGGACAACAGTTTTGGTAATCCCGCACCTCCTCCTAACTTCCAAACTATGAATTCTCTGCATTATATTCACACCACACATTGCCCTCAGACATGACATCTCCACTGCCTCCAGCCTTCTCCTCGCTGCAACATTCATCACCCATGCTTCACACCCATATAAGAGCGTTGGTAAAACTATACTCTCATACATTCCCCTCTTTGCCTCCAAGGACAAAGTTCTTTGTCTCCACAGACTCCTAAGTGCACTACTCCCCCTTTTACCCTCATCAATTCTATGATTCACCTCATCTTTCATAGACCCATCCGCTGACATGTCCACTCCCAAATATCTGAATACATTCACCTCCTCCATACCCTCTACCTCCAATCTGATATCCAATCTTTCATCACCTAATCTTTTTGTTATCCTCATAACCTTACTCTTTCCTGTATTCACTTTTAATTTTCTTCTTTTGCATACCCTACCAAATTCATCCACCAATCTCTGCAACTTCTCTTCAGAATCTCCAAAGAGCAGTGTCATCAGCAAAGAGCAACTGTGACAACTCCCACTTTATGTGTGATTCTTTATCTTTTAACTCCACGCCTCTTGTCAAGACCCTCGCATTTACTTCTCTTACAACCCCATCTATAAATATATTGAACAACCACGGTGACATCACACATCCTTGTCTAAGGCCTACTTTTACTGGGAAATAATTTCCCTCTTTCCTACATACTCTAACTTGAGCCTCACTATCCTCGTAAAAACTCTTCACTGCTTTCAGTAACCTACCTCCTACACCATAAACTGCAACATCTGCCACATTGCCCCCCTATCCACCCTGTCATACACCTTTTCCAAATCCATAAATGCCACAAAGACCTCTTTAGCCTTATCTAAATACTGTTCACTTATGTGTTTCACTGTAAACACCTGGTCCACACACCCTCTACCTTTCCTAAAGCCTCCTTGTTCATCTGCTATCCTATTCTCCATCTTACTCTTAATTCTTTCAATTATAACTCTACCATACACTTTACCAGGTACACTCAACAAACTTATCCCCCTATAATTTTTGCACTCTCTTTTGTCCCCTTTGCCTTTATACAAAGGAACTATGCATGCTCTCTGCCAATCCCTAGGTACCTTACCCTCTTCCATACATTTATTAAATAATTGCACCAACCACTCCAAAACTATATCCCCACCTGCTTTTAACATTTCTATCTTTATCCCATCAATCCCGGCTGCCTTACCCCCTTTCATTTTACTTACTGCCTCACGAACTTCCCCCACACTCACAACTGGCTCTTCCTCACTCCTACAAGATGTTATTCCTCTTTGCCCTATACTCGAAATCACAGCTTCCCTATCTTCATCAACATTTAACAATTCCTCAAAATATTCCCTCCATCTTCCCAATACCTCTAACTCTCCATTTAATAACCCTCCTCTCTTATTTTTAACTGACAAATCCATTTGTTCTCTAGGCTTCCTTAACTTGTTAATCTCACTCCAAAACTTTTTCTTATTTTCAACAAAATTTGTTGATAACATCTCACCCACTCTCTCATTTGCTCTCTTTTTACATTGCTTCACCACTCTCTTAACCTCTCTCTTTTTATTCATATACTCTTCCCTCCTTGCATCACTTCTACTTTGTAAAAACTTCTCATATGCTAACTTTTTCTCCCTTACTACTCTCTTTACATCATCATTCCACCAATCGCTCCTCTTCCCTCCCGCACCCACCTTCCTGTAACCACAAACTTCTGCTGAACACTCTAACACTACATTTTTAAACCTACCCCATACCTCTTCGACCCCATTGCCTATGCTCTCATTAGCCCATCTATCCTCCAATAGCTGTTTATATCTTACCCTAACTGCCTCCTCTTTTAGTTTATAAACCTTCACCTCTCTCTTCCCTGATGCTTCTATTCTCCTTGTATCCCATCTACCTTTTACTCTCAGTGTAGCTACAACTAAAAAGTGATCTGATATATCTGTGGCCCCTCTATAAACATGTACATCCTGAAGTCTACTCAACAGTCTTTTATCTACCAATACATAATCCAACAAACTACTGTCATTTCGCCCTACATCATATCTTGTATATTTATTTATCCTCTTTTTCTTAAAATATGTATTACCTATAACTAAACCCCTTTCTATACAAAGTTCAATCAAAGGGCTCCCATTATCATTTACACCTGGCACCCCAAAAAAAACCTGAAGAAAATAATTAACATTGCAAGTTACCTGAGTAGTTCCATGTTGCTGCTAAATTAGCAAACTTTTTCACTGAAAAGGGCCCTGATAACTCTAAAAGTACTGCTTTGAAATGGGGTTTAGAGCAGCTGATGAAGCCTTACTGTCTGCTGTATAAAGCACTGTAGGGTAAAAGAGACCAGAGATGCATGGAATTTTTCACCACTGGTGTCAACCATCCACCTCAGCTAATTATCCACAACCTTCCATCTCAGCCCAGTAGGGCCACAGTATTCCTCTCTACTCCTTTCAAAATCATCGACATACACCAGCAACTACAATCTAGGTTAAGAAATATTATTTATGTAGCATTTGTAGCCTTAAGCAATGTATTAAACATAATTCATTATAACAATAAACTGCAATTACATTCTATTTTTTTTTAATTTTTGATAGCTAAAAAAAGAGGTTTGCTATTTTTTTTGGGGTGTGGGTGTGGGTGGGGGTGTTTGATGAATGTAACCTTATTTTTCCAATATTTTCTTTAGTTTGTTTTAGAGAATTTTTTAATTAGAAATAATTTTTAAGAATGTAACTATTGTCTTAACCCTTTAACCCTTTCAGGGTCCAAGGCCAAAATCTGAAGTGGTGCCCCAGTGTCCAAGAATTTTCAAAAAAAAAAAAAATTTTTATTTTTTCTTATGAAATGGTAGAGAATCTTTTTGTGAATGTAATAAAACAAAAAGTACGAAATTTGATGGAAAATTGACGAAATTATGCTCTCGTGAATTTTGATGTGTCAGCGATATTTACGAATCGGCGATTTTGCCGACTTTGACTCCCATTTTAGGCCAATTACATTATTCCAGTCGACCAAATTCTTAGCTATTTCACTAGTATTACTTCTATTCTATCGATTGAGCACAAGAAATTGCCAAGTCAACTGTTTCAACTACAAAATAAAGTGACCGGAAATTGGTAATTTGGCCAATTTAACACAAAGTTCAAAATATTCCAACTTCAAAATAAGGTCCAGAATAAACAATGTAGGCATTCCTGGCACTAAACTAACATTTCCTCTGTTCATTAGTTATGTTTTGAGGCTTGACAAATAAATTCCATTTTTATTTTTTATTCACATAATGAATTTTTATTCGCACCAAAAAATAGAAGATTTACTGTTATGCAATATTGTAATAATTGTATAAATATCATCACCACATTTGTGAATGTATATTAGACCCACCAGCTGGCATGTATTAGACGTGTGAGGTCGTTTTTTTACTCTTGAACATCGGCAAAAATTTAACATTTCCGCCACTTTGAGCTCAGTTTCAAGCCATTTCCAGTGCTAACACCAATCAAAATTATCTCTATTTCTGTAATATGTCTTCCATTCTATCAAATGAGACCAAGAAATCACAAATACAACTATAAAAAACATACGAAAAAACACTGCAAAATCGCTGTTTTAATCGAAAATCATGGTCTCAGTTTTTTTCTCTCATTATACACAGTGTGCTGCAGGATTTGTTTTATGTGGTGCACACATACCACATAGATGTATTCTCTCATATCTAGGCCCAAATTTACCACTCACAGTTTATCAGAGTGAGCTGAGCTCATGATGTAGATCTACGGTTTGGACCCTGAACGTAAAGCCGTAGATCTACGGGACGGACCCTGAAAGGGTTAAGGGTCAGTGCTGTAGTTCTATGGTTTTGAACTCTAGGTCAGTGCCACAGAACTAATGTCACAAGCTCAGCTCATGCAGATAACCTGTGAGGGGTGAATTTTGGCCTAAATATGAGAAAGAATGGGTCTATGTGGTGAGTGAGCACCATATAAAAAAGGTCCTACCCCATGCAGTGCATGATAGGAAAAACTTATCAGGTGTTTGGTTTAAAACAGCAAATTTGCAGTGTATTTTCAGATTTTTTTATGGTTTTATTCTCGGTTTCTTGGTATCATTTGACAGAATGGAAGATATATTACTGAAACAGAAAGGATTTTGATTGGTTTCAGGACTGAAAGTAGCTTGAAATTGAGCTCAAAGTAGCAGAAATATTCGATTTCTGCCAATATTCCAGAGTAAACAAATTATGTCACTTGTTCAATACACATCCAATTAGTTGATCTAATATGCATTCACAAATGCACTGACATTATTTATACAATTATTATGATAATGCATAACAGTAAACCTTCAATTTTTTTTGTATGAATAAAAATTCAAAATGGAAAACAAGTGTAATATAAAAGAGGCCTGGGAACATAACTCATGAACAGAGGAAATGTTATTAATGCCTGCTTTGTTTATTCTGGACCCTATTCTGAAACTGGCATATTTTGAAATTTGGGTGAAATTGGCCAAATTACCAATTTTTGATCACTTTATTGGGTAGCTGAAATAGCTGACTGGGCGATTTCTTGTGCTCAATCGATAAAATGGAAGACATATTAGTGAAATAGCTAAGAATTTGGTCGACTGGAACAATGTAATTGGCCTAACATAGGACTCAAAGTGGGCAAAATCGCCAATGAGTAAATATTGCTGATACAGCAAAATTTGCAAAAGCATAATTTTGTCAATTTTCATTCAAATTTCATACTTTTTGTTTTATAACCTTCAGAAACAGATTCTCTATCATTTCATAAGAAAAATTAACATTTTTTTTTTTTTGTGAAAATTCTTTGACCCTGTGGATACTTTTCAGATTGGGGGTCTGGACCCCTCAAGGGATTAATCAACAGTCAAGTGTAGTGAAAAAAAGATTTCTTGGTATCAGCAGTAGGGAGAACAAACAACTATATTTTCAAATTAAAGTACCTATGAAAGAATGCAGAATGGACATTTTAAAATATTTCTTCATATTGCAGTCAACATCTGGAACGGAATCCAAATGCAGGTATTGTGTGATTCAACTAAAAGAAACTCTGAAAATTGATTAAAAATAAGACACCACAAGCAGACGCTCCATTCTTGTCATTACAAGTACATAAATATTATTTACTCACTACATAGATGCTTTCTTTTTCCTGTCACTCTCTTTTTTCACTCTCTCTGCAGTTACAGTGGACCCCCGCTTAACGATCACCTCCCAATGCGACCAGCTATGTAAGTGTATTTATGTAAGTGCGTTTGTACGTGTATGTTTGGGGGTCTGAAATGGACTAATCTACTTCACAATATTCCTTATGGGAACAAATTCGGTCAGTATGAAAAAATATCGTTATCCGGGGGTCCACTGTATATCTATACATATTCTGACTCTTCAGTCATCTTGTATTTGTATCATACTTGTTATCTTCTTGTGTTTCCTTAAGATTTGTCATGGGTGCCTCAACCTGGTCATCAGAAATATCCTCTTCCTTTATGTCTATTTCTTCCATTTTATTCCAGTCTTTTAGAGCACTCTGTGAAAGACAAAAAATAATCTTATTTTAAAAGATATATTACTTGTTATTGCAAATGTTAACAAAACAAATCTCTTATCAAACAAGAAGTAAAAAGTTGAAAATCACGAGAGAGATTATTAACCCTTTGACTGTTTTGGTTGTATATATATGTCTTACGAGCCAGTGTTTCGGACGTGTATGTACTCAATAATTCTAGCGGCTTCAAATCAAGCAGGAGAAACCTGGTAGGCCCACATGTGAGAGAATGGGTCTGTGTGGTCAGTGTGCACCACATACAAAAATCCTGCAGCACGTAGTGCATAATGAGAAAAAAAAAAAACTAACCGTTCTTTCTGGATTAAAACGCCGACTTTGAGGTGTATTTTCGTATAGTATTTATCGTTGTATTCTCATTTTCATGGTCTCACGTGATAAAATGGAAAACATATTGCAGAAATAGAGATGATTTTTATTAGTTTCACAACGAAAACGACCTTGAAATTAAGCTCAAAGTAGCGGAAATGTTCGATTTTTACCAATGTTCAAGAGTAAGCAAATCACACCACACGTCCAATACACGTCAACTGGGGAGTCTAATATCTTTCACTAGTACACTGATATTATTTATACCATTTTTACAATAATGCAGTAGTCTGCATAACAGTAAATTTTGCATTTTTTGTATGAATAAAAATTCAAAATAGAAAGCAATAGTAATATAAGAGGGGCCTAGAGACATGACTAATGAACAGAGGATATGTAATTTTAGTGCCAAGAATGTCTACATTGTTTACTTTGGACCCTATTTTGAAATTGGCGTCTTTTAATTTGCGTGAAATTGGCCAAATTGCCAATGTCTGACCACTTTATTGGTAGTTCAAATCGGTAAATGGGCGGTTTCTTCTACTCAATTGATAGAAAAAATGGAGTTTAAAGAAATAGCTATGAGTTTGGTTGACTGGAACAACAGAATTGGCCAAAAACGGGTCAAAGTCGGCGAAATCGCCGATGCATGTGTTGCCGAGACCGCTAACTTCATGAGAGCGTAATTCCGTGGGTTTTCGGTCAAATTTCATACTTTTGGTGTCATTACCATCTGGAAAAGATTCTCTATCATTTCATAATAAAAAATAATTTTTTTTTTCCAAAAGTTTTGCAACAAAGAATGAGTTTCAGAAAGGGGCTTGCGACAGTCAAAGGGTTAATTTCTTCCGATATTATTCAACATTAGAGAAAGAACACAGTAAAATAAATAAGAAAGTAATGTATCTCCTAGTACAGTACATTTTGATTTTGGAGAATAGGTACTTAATCAGACATAAAAGCCCACTTCTCACACCCCAACTTGTAATTTATCTATTAAATTTCTTACCTCATAATACCCTTCTTTTTGTATTAACTGTTTTTACTATACGTATTGTACACATAACCTCAAATGCTGAACATAATGTTAGTGTTTGCATAATCCTTGCACTGTCCCCTTACTTAAGTCTGTTATAATTTACAAATCATATTTTGAGAGAGGAGTGACGGCAGGCTATCTTCCTACTGATTCTGGCTTTATTTTGGCCAAATTATTATTATACATGTAATCAGAAAAATATTTTGGCCAAAGTGTGTGTGGTGTTAGTTACTTCAGCTCAAAACATTATCAGCCCCTCATGTATGGTTCATACAAAATAAAAGTTGTACAGCTGATTCAGATGTACTGTATATATTCTGATACTGAAAAGTTAGATATGACTTTGGCTGGGTGCCAAAGTCATTGTCAATATCTCTCTCCACATCTCTCTGACTGCCTCCCACACCATCTTGCTACAGTACTTAGTACATGTATATGTTAATATTCTTGCTTCTCAAATGCATGCATCTTTAGTATAGTACTGTATATGCTTGTCTTATATTAGTGATGAATTCCCATGTCTGGTACATTTTAATAAAGAAAATTGTGACTTTTACTGGCAGCTTGATAAAGTTCATGATATCAGAAGTCCAGCACTCCAAAACAAGATGAAGAAAGCAGCTGGTGCTGCCAACCACATTTTTGTATTTTGTTTCCCTTTAACATCATCAAATGCAATTATATTTGGCTTATGTTTGTTTGGTATAGATGTGGCAAGCTCCTATATGCTTGGTATAATTATATTTTTTTTATTAACACATCGGCCGATTCCCACCAAGGCAGGGTGCCCCGAAAAAGAAAAACTTTCATCATCATTCACTCCATCACTGTCTTGCCAGAGGGGTGCTTTACACTACAGTTATAAAACTGCAATATTAACACCCCTCCTTCAGAGTGCAGACACTGTACTTCCCATCTCCAGGACTCAAGTCCGGCCTGCCGGTTTCCCTGAATCCCTTCATAAATGTTACTTTGCTCGCACTCCAACAGCACGTCAAGTATTAAAAACCATTTGTCTCCATTCACTCCTTTCAAATACGCTCATGCATGCTTGCTGGAAATCCAAGCCCCTCGCACACAAAACTTCCTTTACCCCCTCCCTCCAACCTTTCCTAGGCCAATCCCAACCCCACCTTCCTTCCACTACAGATTTACACACTCTCGAATTCATTCTGTTTTGCTCCATTCTCTCTACATGTCTGAACCACCTCAACAATCCCTCCTCAGCCCTCTGGATAATAGTTTTGGTAATCCCACACCTTCTCCTAATTTCCAAACTACGAATTTTCTGCATTATATTCACACCACACACTACCATCAGACATGACATCACTGACTCTAGCCTCCCCATGCTTCACACCCATACAAGAGTGTTGGTGCAACTATACTGTCATACATTCCCCTTTTTGCTTCCACAGACAAAGTTCTTTGTCTCCACAGACTCCTAAGTGCACCACTCATCCTTTTCCCCTCATCAATTCTATGATTCACCTCATCCTTCATAGACCCATCTGCTGACACATCCATTCCTAAATATCTGAATACATTCACCCCTCCATACTCTCTCCCTCCAATCTGATATCCAATCTTTCATCACCTAATCTTTTTGTTATCCTCATCATCCTATATTCACTTTTAATTTTCTTCTTTTACATACCCTACCAAATTCATCCACCAACCTCAGCAACTTCTCTTCAGAATCTCCCAAAAGCTCAGTGTCATAAGCAAAGAGCAAGTGTGACAACTCCCACTTCGTGTTTGATTCTTTATCTTTATCTTGGTAAGGAAATGTAGCCTGGTCTCAGACCGGGCCACGGGGGTGTTGACCCCTGAAACCCTCTCCAGGTATGTATTGAGTGTGTCAGCCGATTAACCTTGATATATTAAAATTCAGTCCATTAGGCCCACATAAATTCTCCCTACACTCTTCAAATGTTTCAAGAAGCAACTAAAGCAATGTAAAGTAAGATAATTTTTACCCAGAAAAATATTAAAAATAAAGTTGATCTGTAAATAGAGAGGTGTTTAAAACATAACACTATTTTCCTAATGTTCTTTACGTCATATAATGCCACTTTAGTTATGAACAGATTATCAGTCATGTAACATGTGCATTAACTAAGTACTTGCTGTATATACAGTACCACTATAATTTCTCATTCAAACCTAAAGCAGTATATTTGTACATGAATAAATTTACTATTTAATTAACATAATGACTTTAAAACTACTGATTCACACCAGGAACTATACTTATTACTGTATATGAAAGTTTCTTATAAAATAAATTGCTTTAATCACATATTAGAGGTTTAATAGTTAAAATCCATTATTTCATGAAAGGTTTACTATGTACAAGAATGAACATTACAAAAACTTACAGTGAAAATTTACAGTATTGTATCTTTCACTCATGACTTCGTATTTGGAAACAAACTATTTAAACAAGTTGAATAATTCTCAACTAAGGATCATTTATAAAGAAATTAAATAATAACTGATTTCTTAGTAACATTATGTTTAGGGAGATTAAGTGTTTTTTATGTTCAGTTTAAACACCATATACAGTACATTACAAAATTTCCTGAATACTTCTATTATAAACAAGTAAATTCTGACATCAGTTTTAAGCTAAGTAAACTGTACATACTCTAACTGAATATACAGTATATACATACCCAAACATGTATGAATACAGTGAAACCTTGATTTAACATATTAACCCTCTCAGTGGCTATCATGTAGAAACATGTCATTGAGTTCTATGTCATGAGCTCAGCTCACTCAGATAAACTGTGAATGATAAATTTGGGACTAGATCTGAGAGAATGGGTCTGCAATGAGTACACACAGCATAAAAATATCCTGCCCCACATGGTGAATGATGGGGAAAATCAAAACTCCGATTGAATGGTTAAAAATAGCGACTTTGAGGTGTTTTCTTGGATGGTTTTCATGGCTTTATTGGTTGTTAATTGGTATCAAATAACAACATAACTTAAATAAACATTATTTTGGTTGATTTAAGGAATAGAAATAGCTGCAAATTGATCTCTAAGTAGCAGTAATATTTGATTTTTGATGATTTTCCTGAGGATAGGTAAGGCCTCCCCTACATCCCCCCCCCCATTTGTTTTATAGGTCTGAATCACTAACTGGGATGTTGTAAAACTGTGAGAAATCTTTCCTGGTTATATTTTTTTTTATCTGAGAAATAGAGTAAATCTTCTATTTGGTGGGAATAAGAATTCAAAACAGAAGGCAAGTGTTATAGAGGAGAGGCCTGGGGATATGACTAATGAACAGAGAAAATGTTTTAGTGCTAAAGATGTCTACATTATTTATTATGGACTCTCATTTTTAAATTAGTATTTTTTTAACTGTGAATAAAACTGACCAAATTATCAAATTCTGTGCACATTATTAGATAGTTTTGATAGTTGAATGGGTAGTTTCTTGTGCTCAATCAACAGAACGGAAGGTATACTAGCAAAACAGCTAAGAATTTGGTCAGATTAATCAATGAAATTGACATAAAATAGGACTCAAATTTGGTGAAATTGCCAATGCCTAAATTATGCCCAGACTGCTAACTTTGCCTTTGTGTCATTCCAAAAATTTTCCATCAAATTTCATATTTTTGGTATCATTATCTTCAGAAAAAGATTCTTTACTATTTCAAGATAATTTTTTTTTTAACAATTCTTACATTGTCAGTAATTTTAACTTCAGGGCTTCCAAGAGTGAAGAGGTTAAATTCTAATGATGAAGCTGTATTTAACATTTGAAACAATAATGAAAATTTTGGATTTAACAATTTTGTTAAATACAAAATCAACTTACCCAGTGACCCATAACAATAATAAACTATTCTGAATATGGCAGACTTTGTCTGTTGTTTCTGGACCTTCTCCAGCCAAAACATCTGAGTGATTTATGGCCTCCGGTTAGATAAGATCATAGTAAGACCCATGGAGAGTCTGAAATGGTAATAACCCACACATGCCCCCCACCCAAAAAAAAGGAGGAAACCTGGGAATGACACACTGATGACCAGGAGTGGATGATAAGCATAGCAACTGGTAATGGCATTTAGCTTGGCATTTATCTGGCAAGCTGCTAGATGGCAAAGGGCAGTAACCAAGAGAAGTTGTCTAAGTCTGGATGATAAAAGCAATGATCTACAGAATCATTAACAGCTATATAACCTGGAAGTAAACTGGAAGTAAGCTGAGGCTGCAGAAAAGCATTACACTCATGGAAATACAAGCAGGCAATAACTAAGAGGCCCCAGGTAAAGGAGATAGAGATGCCATGCAGACAAGAGATATACAGCCAGTTAGAAGACAAAGACAAGATACCTAGGAGACCCCTTCCACCCCAACAGGATGGAGGGCAAGAGCCCAAAAGCACCCCAAGCTAAATGGTAAATGGGTGAGTCTGCAGGAGGGAAATCTGACTAGGAAAGGGAATGGGGTGAAAGGCCAAAGCAGGACCGACCCCCAGGGCATGATATAGTCCTGCATTCAGGAGAGAGCATAGAGAGCACTGACCCCAACATCTAAAATACCAGCTCAAAAAAAGGCAGCATTCAATAAGACAAACCAGCAGACAGGTGAGATACAGAGGGAGTGAAGCTGGGCAGTAAAGGGTAGAGGACAACCCACAAAAACCACTCCAAGGTGCCCCAGAAAAACACCTCTGCTACGTTCAGCAACAAGGCCAATTGCAGAGAAGTACTAATTAGATATGGAATATTTATGAAGTTCAAATGAGGGCACAGAGTAAATAGCCAAACACATTCAAACAGTCTTGAGAAGGAACTGAGTCATGGTGACACATGGGACTGAATGGAATTGCTAGAAAGAGCATGTGAAAGACTGCACAGGTGAAGTCAAGAATAGTTTAATACAGTGTTGAACAGGGCCACCTAGGAGACAGTCCACGAACACAAAAAAGCATCCCAATGTATCTCCAGATGAGACAAATAAAGATCAAAGGTGCAAAACAAAGGAAAGGGAGAAGGGGGTTGCCCCAATATAGGCAGAGGCAGCAGAGACATCCACCAGAATAGGGAGAGTCATAGGTAAGCAACTGGAGGAAGAGAGGCTGGGAAGACAGCAGAAGTAAAACTGAGAAACAGGAAGCACTCTTACCAAGATGATCAACTCCTGGGAATAGCACCCAACAAGGAAAGTGGTGACTGGCCACAGCAGAGGCATGCAAGATAGCCAATAACAAGAACGCCATCACATCAGAGAGCAGAACCGAGCCTCACTGGAAGCAGGATAATCTGAGCCAGAGGAATCCCAGTTGTTGATGGGAACAGCAAGTTGTGCACTCAGTTGCCGATGAGAAGACCAACAGTTTAAGAAGAGGAAGGCAGAAACAGCAGGTCGTGAGACAGTCACCAACCACACAAGAAGTAACAGAAAAGATCACCAGAAATCTTGAAAGCAACTGGAGGGCTCTCAGTCAAATAAGATATATAGGAGGAGGAGGAGGAGGAGGAGGAGGAGGTGTGTACACCACACTGTGAAGATGGTGACTGGAGCTAAGGTTTTTTTTTCCTGGCTCCCAACTGATGGTGGTCATAATAAACAAATGAAGAATGAGGTAAAGAGGTTGCCATACTGAGCATAAGGTTTGTGAATAAGGCATAATGTACTGCAGGTGGGTCCTCCAAGGCTCCTACAGCAGAAATTCTATAACAAATTTTTTAATAACAGTGAAGGTATATAAGAAATAATAATTTTTGCCATTTAGTTGTAAATTAGATTTAAGCTTGTCTGAAATGCTTTGCATAACCATGGGCTTTCTGCGTGCACTACTAAATGTCACCCATCTCTATACAAACATTGTATCATGTGGAAATAAATCTTTGACTTTGATTTAAAACCAGGAAATTTAAAACATACACTGTGGCCTATGTGGGACCTTGTCTCCCTTTCCCCAAGCATCTTCTTATGTATAAATTTAGTTCTTTTTATGTTAGAAAATGTCAAATATAATAATAAAATCCTATAAACAATGCTATAAATCAAAACAGTACTATACATTACCACTGAATTAGGTGAAGATCTTGGGCAACTTAGGACTAGTTACACAGTTCAACAAAATCTTGTTTAGCACCCATTTTTACAATATAATGCTTGTATATACAGTACATAATCATAAACATATTCATAGTTATTAAACTATTTACAGTATACACAATCTAATTATAATTTCACATGTAATTCAGCGTATAGGTCTGATGAAACAAGGTAACACAAAATAGCCTTTACAGTGAAAGTGCAACATAACTTGTGATCACTTCTTCCTTTAAAACAGTACAAGCCAATTAAATTTTCCGTTTTGTCATGTCTCCAAAGAAGATTCTTTTTCTTGCATAGTACTCTGTGGCCACTTGCACAGCATTGAGAGGAGTCCTGGTAGCTTGTCATTTCATCTACACAACCTGTATTGCTGACTTTGTTATGTTATAAAATATATCGTGGTATCACTAATTTTGCTGTTGCTATTAATTCTGTACAATACCGCTAGTGTTCTCTAGCCATGTTTCCATGAAGGGCACCTGTTTTTTATCTCCCAAGAAGATTTAGACACACTTCTGCTTGTAAAAGTTTTGCTAACAATATAACAAGTCTTTCATCAAAATGAACTATGTATCACTGTCACTGCTCTCTGGAAGGTTATTATACAATAATACCAGTGTTCTCTTCCCATAAAGTATCAACCTTTGTCCATAATGATCACTTTATTAATAAATAACCCTCCTGTTGGAGAATGATGTGCAGATATTTTTACTGGATATACATTTTTTCTACATAAGACCTAATACAATATATCTGTTAGATATAAATTGTATTATGTCTTGTGACACATGAAATCATAATGACACAATTGTAAATAATTCACAGAATGAATACAGTTTAAACATATGGCAAGTCAGTGCTAAAACTGACAGGCTGTGAACTAACCAATGGTTAGAGCACTAGCTTGTCATCGATCTGATCTATTTCATTCTGTGAACCAAATTATATCTCGCTGAAATTAAGACTTTGAAAATTATATAGCTGATCTACTTTATGCTCAGTTCCTCCATGTGGCCGTAGATCTAAATGACAAACAGTTTATGAGTAAATTTGCTCACTAAATACCCAAATCTTGCAAAATTAGGCCAACAGAATGGGAAGCATGGTGTCTTCGCATATGTGAATTTAAATTACATTTCTTTGCACATTTGAAGTCACAATGTGGACAAGAATGTGGCTTTTCACCAGTATGTGTGTAGATATGCTCTTTTAGAGCAACCTTCTGTGTGGTCCTGAAAGGGCAGTAATGGCAAGCATATGGCCGTTCACCAGTATGAACTCTAATGTGCGTTTGAAGATGACTTAGACAGCGGCTAACTTTACCACAGTAAGGACACACTAAGTTTGATGCTCCCTCTGCTGCAGTAGTACCACTTTGCTGAAGAGAATTTAGAAATTCTTGAGAAAAGTCCTCTGATGCCTCTGTTAGTCCCTGAGTTATATTGCCTCCAATGTAACTTAGAGTGCTGCTTGGTGAAACTGAGTACACAGATGAAGGTGAGGCTCCTCCATCAAGGGATCTTGAAGTTGAGAGGTTGTGGGTGTGATCAACTGTTGTGCAGCTTGCCAAAGAACTCTGAGTAATGTGGATGGCATGGGAATGAGGCCGAGAATGTTGAGAGCTAATGATGCTGGTAACTGTTCTCACATCAACTGCCTGAAGAAAAAGAGAAAAGACATTGGGGCCTCGCAGCATCAGGTAAGCTTATTTTTATTTTATGGCATAACCTAAGGCTACTACCAGTTATCTTTTATTCTACAACTAAAGCTAATATAATAAAGAAATACAAATATAAGCATGCTAGGATAATTCACCTTTACATTTTCAATATGCAACAAACATTCTGCTTTAGGATAAGCAAAGCCAGAGGCAGGGTGCAGGTACACAAATTTATTTTGTGGCCATTCTCTGGGAAGTCAGAAAAGAAGCCACACTTCTCTGATGCAGGATATTCAAAAGGGTAGTTAATAAGTCTTTCCTAATACAAGTGTTTTGTAGATAGGGTGGGTCAACAGTTGCAGCAATCACCTCAGTACAACTACCTCACAAAGGCATATGTTGGAGAGCTCAATGAAGCATGTCTGCATGTTTTTTGCCCTTCACTTACAATTCAACATGGCAGTGAACTTAACTTAAGGGAGGAGCAGAGATAAAGAGAAAGACACACTGTTTGAGGTGATACCTTTATTACGAGGTTTGGTATATAATTGGAGTAAAGATGCTATTGTTATGACTGTCAGAAAAGGATTAACATTGCTTCAGTGCATGCTCTAAGATTTAATCACCCAATATAATTGGTTGCATCACTTAAGATTATTTAGATGGCAGGGTTATGTAAACTTTATTGATGCTAAACAGGTTTTTGACCTGACTTTGGTGTGCATCAACTAATGCAATAATGTATACCTTCAATTCTCTCTCTCTTTCTCTCTTTTTTCTCTTAGGAGGATGTCATTAAGGAGATGTTGGTTCTGTTAATGCCTTCACTGTCCAAAGTCCCAAAATACAAAATGCTCAAAGGCACAAAATCAGCGGTCTGGACACAATTGACGCATTGGTAATTTTGCTGATTTTTAGTCCTAGTTTAAGTCTTAAACTGTCCAAATGTAGATCTACGTTTGCTCGCGTAGCGCCCCAAACGTAAATCTTATGTTTTTTACATGCTTTCTTATGGAGAAAATCAAGACCGGAGCACTACACGCGCAAACATAGATCTACATTTGGACAGTTTAAGGATTAAACTGATTCCATTGCTAAATCTGACCAAATTCTTAGCTATTTTGCTAGTATTCCTTCCATTTTATCGACAGAGCACAAAAAATGCCCACTCAGCTATTAAAACTACCATATATAAAGTGTACAGAGGTTGATAATTTGGCCAATTTTTACACAGTAATTTGATAAATAAACACTGTAGACAACCCAGGCACTAAAACAACATGTCCTCTGTTCATTAATCAATTCCCAGGTCTCTCCTATTTAACATTTGCCTTCCATTTTGAATATATCACATAATAATAATAAAATAAAACCAGTAATGATTAGTCAATATTTATGGTATCCCAATAATTGAATCAGACCTAGGAAAACCCCATAAAATAGATTGAGGGAGGCCTTACCCATCCTCAAGAAAATCGGCACAAATCGAATGGAAGAAATCAAAATCATCTCTATTTCAGTAGTACGTCTTCCATTCTATCCAATGATACTAATAAAATCATAAAAACCATCCTAGAAAACACCTCATATTTGCTATATTAATGAGCTTCTAAACTGTAGCATACCCCAAATAAAAATTCCTGTGTGTGTGGGAAGATTTTGAAAAAAAAAAAAAAAAAAAAAACTTACAGAATGAGTGAAATCTGATAAAAACTTACAATTTTATGATGTACTGAAGTTTGTGTAAAAATTATCACTCATTGGCAACAACAGCATTAATGTGTCAGTGACATAGGCATTCTATAAATACACCCCACAGTAGAATAAATTAAACATAAATGTGAGATGTAGTAACCAGATGACTTGTACGAATGACATCAGAGAAAATGTATATATGTTTTATTATAATCATGGGGGAGTGCTAAACCCACAGGATTATACAGCGCATGTGGGGAGGAATGGAAGGCATTCAGGCTCAATTCAGGGAGCCGGAGCATAGATCCAATTCCCTAGATCAAGAGCCCCTCATCAGCATCAAGGACCTCCCTTGAGGGGTGTGTATACTATAATATTACTGGGGGTAATTGTAGAAAATTATTCCTTTCATCTGCCTTCACTCAGAGCGTCATTTCTTCTAAAAATGGTGTTAACATGAGAATGGGAGTGTTGCTCTTTATTTATTCTACTGTATCAACATGGAGACAACTTGTACACAATGTAACTTATACACAAACCAGACGCATATGCCTGGTTTCTTTACAAAACTCGTGTATGCCTGGTTTGTTTACATAACTCTGTGCCTGTCCTCTCTTATGTACTCATTCTCTCTCTCTCTCTCTCTCTCTCTCTCATTTATTCGTTTTATCTTGTTTTACTCACCTCTGACCCTACATTAACACTACAAATATTTTCAGGTAAGTAATGAGTGAACTGTATATGCATTTTATCGCTCTGGGACGCTTTAAATATCATAGAATATTATGTGTGGGTGGGGTGGCCTGGTATGGTAGCCTGGCTGGCTTCCATACATACCACACTTGATTTCTTACAATAAATACTACTCATCTCACCCTACATTCAGACTACAAATATTTTAAGGTAAGTAATGAGTGTACTATATTTGCATTTTACTTTTTTATTTTTTTTAATACCTAGTTCTATTGCTAACTTAATATATGTTAGTGTAAACTTGTTATCTACTATTTATATGCATTTATAAGTGGAAACAAGGGCGTTCCACTTCATGGTGATTTCTGCTTTACAGTGGTAGCCTGGAACCTAACCTGCTGTATAAATGGTGCCCTACTGTTTTTAACTGTATTTGTGTGTGTTTACCTGAATAAACTGACTTACTAACTTGGCTGACTGGTTGTACTGACTTGACTTACTGATTGGACTGACCTACTGACTTAGTTAACTGTACTGACTATACTGACTTGATTTACCGACTGCACTGACTTACTGACTGATTTGACTGACTGACTTATTGACTTACCTGATTGACCTACTGACTATACTGACTTGACTATCATCCTCCTCAGCCCAGTAGGGCCACAGCATGGCTTTCCACTCCCTTCACAATCATCGACAAACACCAGCAGCCACAATTTAAGGTAAGAAATATTTCAGTTGCATTTGTAGCCTTAAGCAATAGAAAAAAACATAATACATCATGACAATGAACAACAATTACATTATAATTTTTATTTTTGTAAGATTTACAGAAAAAAAAAAAAAAGTCGTTTGGCTTTTTAGGGGTCCCAGGAACATAACCCTATTTTTCCCGTAAGTTCTTCAGTTTCTTTAACACAGATTCGTCTTACACTGCATTTTCAGGAATGTAACTATCGTGATAATCAACGCTCTACTGTGTATGGGTAATTCACATTATCTTTCCAAACATCTACATGCACTGTGTGTCCAAACTGCTGTTTAGGCTGGCTGAACTATGTTTTAAACAAGTATGGATGATGCAACTGGACTCTGTGCCATCAGTCTTCATAAAATACATACAAGTTATATGCTTGTGGTGATAGTGGAGCATAACTAATGCAATACAGTGTAGATAAGTACTTTTATGACTAATAAATACTAAAGACTGATTTTAGTTAAAGTTATAAAACCCTTGTTTAAAATGACCAAGCAACAGATGAGTATAAAACAGAAATACAAACAAGAAAAAAAGAGTGTTTAACCAACAGTGGAAGGACGATTTTGCTTTTACTGTTAAGGGTGAAGAGGCTCTGTGCTTTATCTGTCATATAACCATCAGCTACTTTAAAGCTAGTAATTAAAACATCACTATGGATGTAACCATAAATAATTTGCATCTGAATTTCCTCCTGAATCAGAACTGCAAAAAAATAAGATAAAATTTTTGAAATCTAATTTAGTCACTTAACAAAATAGTCCACTATATAGTTGTGTTTTCTATTATTTATAAATACAATTTTAAAATATTTTTTGTGGCTCTTAACATTCAAAAATGCATGAAAAGTATTATATGTGACTCGTCTTACTGAAGAACTTGCCTACCCCTGATACATACTGAGGTCAAGTAACATGGAGGGTATGGTATATACCGAGGTCAGATAATATGGAGGTATGGTATATATGTTAAAAGCAGGTGGGGATATAGTTTTGGAGTGGTTGGTGCAATTATTTAATAAATGTATTAAGAGCATGCATAGTTCCTTTGTATAAAGGCAAAGGGGATAAAAGAGAGTGCAAAAATTATAGGGGGATAAGTCTGTTGAGTGTTCAAAAGTGAAACATATAAGTGAACAGTATTTAGATAAGGCTAAAGAGGTCTTTGTGGCATTTATGGATTTGGAAAAGGCGTATGACAGGGTGGATAGGGGGGCAATGTGGCATGCATGACGAGGATAGTGAGGCTCAAGTTAGAGTATGTAGGAAAGAGGGAAATTTTTTCCCAAGTTGGCATTTAAAAGATATATGTGGTGGATGAATTTGGTAGGGTGTGCAAAAAAAGATTAGGTGATGAAAGATTGAATATCAGATTGGAGGGAGAGAGTATGGAGGAGGTGAACGTATTCAGATATTTGGGAGTGGACGTGTCAGCAGATGGGTCTATGAAAGATGAGGTGAATCATAGAATTGATGAGGGAAAAAGAGTGAGTGGTGCACTTAGGAGTCTGTGGAGACAAAGAACTTTGTCCTTGGAGGCAAAGAGGGGAATGTATGAGAGTATAGTTTTACCAACGCTCTTATATGGGTGTGAAGCGTGGGTGATGAATGTTGCAGCGAGGAGAAGGCTGGAGGCAGTGTGTCATGTCTGAGGGCAATGTGTGGTGTGAATATAATGCTTACTGAAGAACTTGCCTACCCCTGATACATACTGAGGTCAAGTAACATGGAGGGTATGGTATATACCGAGGTCAGATAATATGGAGGTATGGTATATACTGAGGTCAGATAACATGAAGGGTATGGTATATACTGAGGTCAGATAACATGGAGGGGTTGGGTCACAGCTCTTGGCCCTGCCTCTATGCTGATCAGTACTAGGTCCACTCCTGGTATTAAGAGCCTTATTTTACCTCTTCTTAAAGTTATGTATGGATCCTGCATCTACCACTTCATTCTCCAAATCATTCCACCTCATTATTCAAACACTGTGTATGAGTGTGTGTTAGTTACTTAATTATTAGTTGTCAAAGACACTTAGCCTTTTTCTTTGCACAAGTGCATGCATGCATGTGTGTGCACACATGCATACATGTATGTATCCAGTATGTACAGTAAATCATTGATTCACATGCACTCTATTAACAAGTTTTCAACAATACCACTAAAATTTTGCAACCTAGCTTCAATAAGTACACTGTAACCTTCAATTAGCATAATATAAATTTAGGGGACACTAGTTAAAGGTACTACACTAAAGTTAGTAACCTATAATTTTGCTGTAACTTTTCATTCTTCTTGTTGGGGGGTTCAGTGGCCATCATCAGCTTTCACCATATCAAGCACTGCTTCCCTGTGTTAGGAAGTGCTGCTTAAAGCAGGGCGATGAAAAGAAAGTGAACAGGAGTTCCCTTTGCAAGTAGAAACAGTAATAGAAAGTTCCCAATTTGTTCAAGTGGATCTTCATGTCTAATAACCTTAGCAATGCACGACACTGACACCCCTCACCTACATTCAGTAACTAGCTTTCCACAAAAAACTGAAATATCCACAGGAAAAAAAAAAAAAAAGCCTATGAATAGTGTCTCTCTGTTAATGTGCCAAGCAGGCAGAAAAAGATAAGGACAAGTTTCCCAGGGAGAATGAGGAAAAACTTGTCACCAATGTTGAGGTGAGTGAGGTGTCCACACACCAAGGTTAGTGCAGAAATCCGATTATTCATTTACGTACTTACCTGAGGTGTATTTATACAATTGTTGAATATGCTGGTGATTGATGACAGTGTGAAATGTAATTCAATAAGAAAGTGAAGGGACAATCCTGTGGCACCACCTTGATAAATGTTTGTGTTTGGAGTTTACAGGGACACTACACACTGTTTATATATAAATTGTTTATTACCATGACATTCATAGGCCTAATTAACATATGTGACTAAATTATCTGCTTCCTGAGTAGCAGTCAATACTTGTAGTTTTCATATCCTTTGCATCATGAGGACTATACTGTGAGGATACTGGAGATAATGTTTATATACAAAGTGAGAGGTGACTCCTCCCTCTGCTCCTCTCTACCCTTATTTCTACTACTGTATATGTAAGTAAAATGATAATGTGTTTTTGAATTTTTATTTAAATAAAATCATTAACATGAATTAAAAAGCTAATATTCACCAAGACATTCTGGTAGTCAATCTCAGCAGTGAGACTGTCACAGAGACCCTTCACTCATCACAACCCTTAATTAAACCCAACAATAACAACAGGACATGGCGAAAACCTGAGAAAGTTTTTTCGTTATTTTCCATTTTTTTTTTTTTTTTCATATTTTTGGGGAAATGGATTGCACTCATAAGATAGGGGATATTACTCTGGGCATTTACATTTGGTAAAAAGCTTATGGTCAGTAATATAGGATTTTTACTGAAGTTGGCAGATAATGGTAGCAGATCACGTTTGGCACTTTAAGGGTCCCATGAACTTAACCCTATTTTTCTTATATGTTCTTTAATCCTTTACCTTTTTCTGTCCAGACACCTGAAATTAAAAGTGCTCAGTGTCCACAGTTAAAAAAAAAAAATCTTCTGAAATGGTAGAGAATCTTTTCCTAAAGGTAATGACACCAAAAATATGAAATTCGACAGAAAACTTATGGAATTATGCAGGCGCAAAGTTAGCGGTCTGGGTGCATTTTACAAAATGGCAATTTTGCAAACTTTGAGTCCTATTTTAAGCAAATTCCATTGCTCAATTTGACCTAATTCTTAGCTATTTTATTAGTATGCCTTCCATTCAATTGAATGAGTATAATTATCAAAATTATCCTATAAAGTGCACAGAATTTGGTAATTTGGCCAATTTTATGCAAAATTAAAAAAAAAATCAATTGTGAAGTTGGTAGACCAGCTGCTGTCACATGTGGTATTGGCACAATAACTGGTGGTATTAGGAGTGCTGATAGTGCCACAAATGTTGTTGGTAGGGCACCAGGTGGTCTCATGTGACGTTGGGAGAGCAACTGGTGTTGCTTCAGGTGCTGCTAGTGACAAAATTTGTGTTGGAAGGGCAGCTGGTAATGTCACACACAGTTTTGGAAAGACAACTAGTGGTATCAAGTGTATTGGTGGTGCCACATGTAATGTTGGGAGAGCAGCTAGAGGGGTAATGTGTGGTGCTGGCAGGGTAGCTAGTGTCACATGTGGTGTTGGCAGGGTAGTTGGTGTCACATGTGGCATTGGCAGGGTAGCTGGTGTCACATTTGGCATTGGTAGGGCAGCTGATGATGTCACATTTGGTGTTGGTAGGGCAGCTGGTGGTGTCACATGTCATGCTGGCAGAAGAGTTGGTGTCAAGGATGCTGGTAGTGCTACATGTGGTGCTGGCATAGCAGCTGGTGGTGTCACATGTGTTGGCAGGGCACCTGGTGGTTTTCAGAGGTGCTGGTAATACCACATGTGGTGTTGGAAGGGTCTAAATCAGTGCCTAGAAAGGATTTACTCTGTGGAACTTGAAGTATGCTCAAGGCATGTTTCCCTAAGAAAAAAAAAGAGAAAATGTAAACCAGAAAGAGAGATGGTCCCTCTACAGATGAAGGCGAAGAATCACAGAGCTTCTTGTACTGAGCTTAAGTTAAATGAATCATAGAGGATCCAGGAGACAAAAAGAACTTAAAGCAATTAATGAAAATGAAAGAAATTCAAATATTGGGCCCTTGGGACTTACACTCACGACACCAAAGAAAAAAGTGAGATACTGAAGTCTCAATATGACTCGGCATTTAGCAAGCCAAAAATTATACTAAGTGTTGATAATCTGAACAATTTTTTTTATGACTGAGACTCAAAATATTGTCAATATCTCCAGACTTTCTGACACAACCCTACCACCACTGGAATTTGAAAAAAAAAAAAAACAATTAATGACATGCCCATGCCCCAGGCCCAGACTCACGGAACTCTGTGTTCATCAAGAACTGCAAGAAACCCCCTTTTGCATGCCTTAAGTATTCTATGGAGAGGAAGCCTAGACAAAGGGCCATCCTACAGTCAGTCACTAAAAACAATGGAAGAAGGCAACAAAGCTATAGCAAAGAATTACAGACTGACAGCACTAATGTCCCACATAAAAATCTTTGAAAGGGTTCTAAGAAGCAAAATTACCAACCACTTGGATACCCAACAATTGCACAACTCAGGGCAGAATGTGTTCAGAGCAGGTCGCTCCTGCCTCTCACAATTACTGGACCATTATAACATGATCTTGGATTCACTGGAGGACAAAGAGAATGCAAATGTAGTATACACAGACTTTGCAAAAGCCTTTGACAAGTGCTATCATGGTGTAATAAAACACAAAATGTGTGCTAAAGGAATAACAAGAGAAGCGGATAGATGGATCTTCAATTTTCTGACAGAAAACAAAGAGTAACATTAAGCAGAGTAAAGTCAATGAGGACAAATTTCAGTTTTTCTGCTATGGAAAACTTGAGGGAATAAAAGCTAGATCAGAGGATTAAAAAAATTCTAACCACATAACAGAGTGAAAAACTAATATGAAGAACTTAGGAGTGATGTCAGAGGATCTCACTTTCAAAGATAACAATAATGTGATTATCACATCTGCTAGGAAAGTGACAGGATAGATAATGAGAACCTTCACAACAAGAGATGCCAAGCCAATGATTCTCTTAAAGTTACTTGTTCTATCTATGCTGGAATACTGCTGCATACTAACAGCCCCTTTCAAGGCAAGTGAAATTGCAGATCTGAAGAATATACATAGAACCTTCACTGCATATACAAGTACAATCAAACACCTCACTTACTGGGACCATTTGAAGTCTCTTGACCTGTACTCCTTGGTCCACAGGCAGGAAAGATGCATCATAATTTACACCTGGAAAATCCTAGAGGAACTAGTCTCAAATCTGCACACAGAAGTCAGTCCCTACGAAAGCAGAAGACTCTGCAGGTGGTGCAACATCCCCTAATGAAACACAGGGTTACCTGGACTATACCTGGAGAGGGTTTCAGGGGTGAACACCCCAGCAGCCTGGTCTGTAAACAGGCCTCGAGGTGGATCAGGGCCTGATCAACCAGGCTGTTACTGCTGGTCGCACAGAAGACAACATATGATCCACAGCCCAACTGGTCAGGTACTGACTTTACGTGCCTGTCCAGTGCCTTCTTGAAAACAGCCAGGGGTCTATTGGTAATCCCCCTTATGTATGCTGGGAGGCAGTTGAACAGTCTTAGGCCCCTGACACCTATTGTGTTTTCCTCTTACCGTACTCATGACGCCCCTGCCTTTCATTAGGGGGGATGTTGCCTCTCCTGCCGAGTCTTTTGCTCTCATAGGGAGTGATTTTTGTGTGCAGATTTGGGACTAGTCCTTCTAGGATTTTCAAAGTGTATCTTATCTTGTACCTTTCTCGCCTGCATTCCAGGAAGTACAAATCAAGGGACTTCAACCGTTCCCAGTAATTTAGGTGCTTTATCATACATACATGTGCCATGAAAAGTTCTGTGTATATTCTCCAGGTCTGCAATTTCACCTACCTTGAAAGGAGCCATTAGTGTACAGGAATATTCCAACCTAGAGAGAATAAGTGATCTGAAGGAAACCATCTTGGGCTTGGCATCCCTAGTTTTGAAGGTTCTCATTATCCATCTTATCATTTTCCTAGCAGCTGTGGTAGATCCATTGTTGTGATATGTGAAAGTGAGATCATCCACATTATCACTCCTAGGTCCTTCACATTAGTTTTTCACTCTATTGTGTAGTTGGAATTTGTCTTATACTCCGATTCAGTTTTAATTTCCTGGAGTTTTCCATATCAGAGGAGTAATTGAAATTTGTTTTCATTGAACATCATATTGTTTTCTGCGGCACATTTAAAGATTTGGTTGATGTCCACTTGTAAGCTTGGGTGTCTTCAATGGATGACACTGTCATGCAAATTTTGGTATCATTGGTAAAGGAATACATGGTGCTACGGCTTACATCTCTGTCTATGTCAGACATGAGGATGAGGAACAGTACGGGAGAGAGTACTGTGCCTTGTGGATCAGAGTTTTTCACTGTAGCCATCTCTGACTTTACTCTGTTTATTACTATTCTTTGTCTTCTATTTGTTAGGAAGTTATAGAACCATCTACCAATTTTTCCTGTTATTCCTTTATCATGAATTTTGCATACAATGAGTACACTAAAAGATGACAATAAGTGTCAGGGTACAGGACTGTTCAACTGTCTCTCAGCATACAAAAATAGTTTACCAATAGACCCCTAGCTGTCTTCATAAGGGAACTGGATAGTTACCTAAAGTCAGTACCTGACAAGCCAGGTTGTAGTTAGTAAAAAAGTAATAAAATAATAAAAATAAAATTTTATTTCTTTGCTAAGGTTACAATGTGTGTTTACATTTCATAATATGATTGGTACAAAGAAAGCCACCATCATGCCGAGGCATTTCTGGCAGACTTAACCTAATCCTTATAGACTACTTAAGTCTAGACTGTGTGCAGCTGGCAGTAACAGCTTGGTTAATCAGGTCCTGATCCACTATGAAGCCTGGTCATAGACCAGACCATGGGGGCACTATCTCCTGGAACACACTCCAGGTAGAATCCAGGTAGGGCTGTTGTGTTGTGAGGTTTACTAGGGGTGCACTGTGTGCCATAATTTCATTTTGTACCAGAATATTTCTCACTGTCACATGAATCATC